>NC_041049.1:29153737-29491237 GCF_900634775.1 Gouania willdenowi | reverse complement strand
CTTGTTGTCTGAGAGCGCTTCGATGTGCTGCATCCTTTCTTTACATGGATCACTTTGGTTGCTGCATTGTCATTGAACTACACAGATTCAAATGCTGGACAAGTGGGACAGAGGAAGAGGTCAGAGTGCAGCAGAAGTGCGGAAACTACGCGAATAAAGCAGCTTAAAAAAAAAGGCACAGACGAAGCTGAGATTTTGGAATACATCTGACTTGGATTTGCTGAGATGACATGGATTTTTATCAACATGAAACTCCTTTTTTGCGACAGAGTTTAGGTATCAGACGGAAATAGAAAAACACTGAGAGAAGCTTTTCTCTGGAAATTAATGCAGAGCGTGTCTGTTACACTGAGGGGGAAATGGAGACAGAGTCACGTTGTGAAGAACACAAGGATTCTACAGTGGAGTCGGCAGAGCCTGAGGAAAAAGAAAGCATTTCTAGGCCTGGTAACAGAGACAATCTCAATCTGCCTGCCTTTGGGCCTGCAGAGGAGTGTGAGTGGCCATGTGAGAAAGCTGGAGCTGAATCAGACAACGGTGCAGGAGAGAGCAAAGGCATGGAAAAGATAAGTCCTGCTCCTGCGCTGGAAAGTCCGGGGGCAGAAGTTAACGGGCAGAAAACACTCAAAAAAACAAACAGTTGGAAGATGGTTCGATTCCAAGAGCCGTCGACAGAAGATGAAGTTGTGGAGAGGGACAGCTCTGCAGAAAGTCTGTTTCCAGAGTATGCAGTAGTGGAGTGGACCTCCACCACATTTGAAGATCTGTTTAGGGCAGAAGACTGGAACGACATCACAGGTAATGCAAGCTTTACCAATGTCAATAATAATCTGGGTTACATATTTCTTTCCTCACACAGAGGACCATCTGCTAAGAAAGAAGGTGCTGGAGTCTGGCGACTCACAGGCCCCGCCTCCGACCTGGGGACAGGAGGTCACTGTGAGGATGCAGTGTGTCCGTGAGGACCGCAATGTTGTGGAGAAGGACAACAAACTCGTATTTGTGATTGGAGAGGGAGACGTTAATCAGGTGCTAACAAACCAAATGATCATTTGGAATATCAAGCATTGTTAAATTTCATTTTTCATTTTCCTACTTCAAATTAAGACAAATATAGACCACACAACTTTGTCATTATATGAGACATGTTTAACATCTGGTTTTAGCTAATAATGGAAAGCTGCTGAAGATGAACATGTTTCATGAGATAAATCCATAGTGTCAGCCTCATAGATCAATAAAATGTTGATGTAAAGATGTAAAATGTTGCAATTGTCACTTGAATGTCTGTTTTGATCTCCAATGTAAACACTCTCCTATTGATATTGTCAGAAAAGTTTTACTGTTGCTATGATTTCTTGTGTTTCTTCACCAGACAAGTAGAACAACTACATTTTTGTTCTAGTTTGTTCCACATTTAGCGGGATATTCATTTTTAGCTAAATTCAGATGTTGGACCCCCCAAATCTACCATTGTTTTGCCACAACCTTCAATCTGTGAAAACACCAGAAAAAACACTTCTATATGTCAGCTTTTCTTATATGCAAGTAAAAGTGGTTCTGAGGTAATAGGTTGGAAACCACTGGGATGCCATATCCCACAATGCAATGTATGAAACTTTTCCAAAAATGTCAATAAGAGTATTTACTGTAGAGATCAAAACAAACCTTTGAGCTGAAATTTAATCCATGTACCCTTTGTTCTTTGGTTATTCCCTTTTAAAACCAAATCAAAATAACACATAAACAGTGTGGTTATTTTGTTTTACTGATTTTAAACCAAAACAGAAATACAGAAAAACCAAAAACCAGATAAGAAGCGTTTTTTCAGTTTTTTTTTTTATAACTTGTTCTGTTGGTGTGACGGGAAAATTAGAGGGAGAACTGAAGTCCGCTGCACCTCCCTGTCCAGGTTCTGGACCAGGTCTCCACACATAACAGGACTGTTTAGGATGTATTTCAGCATTTTTCTGGTCCTGCTCATGTTGTCATTCAGTCTGTGGATGTTTTAGCTCGTAAAACGCTGCTCACGTTTATGTTTTGTTTTGCGGTGTTACAATCCAAATTAACTGGTGACTGGCTATTAACTGTGATACTGGTGTGAGCAACAATAGATGTTTGAACTTCTGCCATTTGACGCTTTTGCAAAAACAATTACAGCTTTTTTGAGGGCAGTAAAATGTTTATTTTGCACGTTATAAATACCGCTTACGGCAATCGTCAACACACATGAAGTTGATCTCAAGAAATGAGGCGCACCAGTAGATTCATAACACCACCTCTGGTTCCACATATCATGAGCATGTTTTACGTAACGGCCATTTTTTGGTTTTGATATATTTATGTATTACTAACGTTTCAATTCACCAGTAACGTGACTTACAGTATGCGTTGATTCTTTTTATGTCTGGACCAGGAGCAAAAGTCCACCCAGTCACCAGTTTATCTGGATACTATTTGGACCATAACACTGTTCAGTAAAGTTGGCAGATGACACCTCTGCCATCAGTGTAAGGTGGACAACATGATACAAGATCATTTTATCAAACGCAGCAGAGTAAAAGTCTGTCTGTCGGTCGTTCTGTGTGGTGAGATTAAAACATGAAGCTCTCGTCCTAGTTTCCTGTAAATATCCAAATATCACACAAACAGAACCAGATTTAATGTTACAAAAGAAAAACGCTGCGTGTTTGTTCTTTTTCCTGTTTTCCTTTTTCTGGTTTTACATTAAAAAACAAAAACAAAAAAATCTGTTTTTTTTTGTTTTTTTTTAAATTTGGTTTTGAAACAAAATAACCAAAGAACAAAAAGTTCAATTTGAAGCTTTTCAACCTAAATTATGGACTGACATGGAATGATCCTGATAAATAAATACAGATTTACATGAATGTAATCCTACCTTTTTTGCTTTAATATTCAGCTCTAATGTAATGTAAAGCTGTGCATAATGAAATGTTGTTTGACACCTGTAGGCTCTGGAGGAGTGTGTACTGTCCATGCAAAAGGATGAGATCACATTACTGCTGGCAGATTCCCAGTATGCATATGGACTTTTGGGACGGTAAGAACCCCTTTCTTCATGTAAGCACAAACAAGTCATCGGTAGTTATTTACGGTTGTTCTTATCGTTGTTATTTCCATGAATGAGTTTGAAGAATTGACCTAGTTTTAATGGCAGACCTCTTGAACCTGTTGCTGTGGGGGCAGGCTGCTTGTTCTGGGCTCGCAGGGTTAATGGACCATAAACAGGAGCAGATGGCTTCTTACTAACACCATTCACAGGCAGCCTATCAGGGCTGTGTTTCTAACGCCCCAGCCTATGGGTTAATGCTGCTCATATTACAAAAAATGGGCTCAGGTTTATAACCTTTACACCATTAAAGAGCCTGTTTAAACACACAGCAGATTGATGGGGCTGAGAAGTTTGTGATCAGTAAAGATGTTTGCACTGGATCAGTGCACGTGCTCACTGGTTTGGTTTCGGGTCTTACCAACAGCCCTGATATAAAAAGCCCTAACCCCAAAAAAATATGTTTGACAGAAACATGCTACAGTTTTTTATCCGGTGGGCAGCTACGGGGGCCGCAAAGATATGATTGAATCAAGGGTCATATGATAAACTTATGTCAGCATTGTGTATTTCTGTTGTCATCTTGTGTGTCTTTAGATTTATTTGTTCTGTTCATTTTTGTTATTGTTATTTGTTTTTGGAACCATTTTTGTGTATCTTTGTTTTGTTATGTGTGTTTTTGTGATTTTTGTGTTTACGTGTAGTCTTCAAATGTGTTTTTGGAAAAGATATCTGTGTTTGTGTTTTAGCCTTGTGTAATTTCTGTAATTGTGCATGTTTTTTGGAGTCATTTTGTGTATTTCTATTTAAATTTAGTGTGGTTTTTGGAGTATTTTTATTAATTTACTTTGAAAGCCATACAAAATTAGACCAAGGGCCACATTGTGGCCCCTGGCCCACCACTTGCCCATGCTTGTCTTAGATCATCAAAAAAAAATAGCTGTAAGACCAAATAATGTAGATTTTGCTCACAATCCTATTTTAATCCTAAATTATGACAACAAGCTAACTTGATCCAACAACTCAATACAGCTCTGCACCAGCACAGTAAATATACATGCTTGTGTTTCATAAAATATCTGTTCAATGAAAATGATTTTTTTTAAAAAGTTAATAAAAACATGCGGGCAAATCGGTTTAATGGGCTTTGATTATTTTGCCGCTTTGGCCATCAGCAATTTCACAAACAGCATAGTGCAGTTCAATAATGTCATTCTCTAAGTGATACTACACTGTTAGTAAACCCACACCCTGGGGAGCTAATTAGACATTATTGTCAACGTACAGAAGTTCTTAACACTTTTTGCTATACTGTAAAATGTTGCTACCCGTACATAAATTCAAGCAATTTCCAAAAATTAAAAGGAAAAACAAGCATTTATCATCATTTTAGCTACGTACATACAGAACACACTGTTCCATTACCTGAGTGGCTGCTTTGAAAAGTATAGCATTACCTGTAAATTGTACATACGCCCCCAGAACATCACGTGGCAGTGGTTAAATCTATGATACAATTCTACAAATAGTAAAGCACAGCACATGTGAAGCTTGCACACAACATAATGTCCAGAGTTACTGAACATTGCAGTTGGCCAACTCATCTTTTAGTCTTTTTCCCTTCTGTAACCCATATTTTCTGAGGTAAGCTCTGTGAATGAAAAAGTGTATACGGGGTGATGCAACGAGTCTCCAAGGTGATGTCTAATGTCAGAGATAGGCATAATCAACATTCAGCATTAAGAATAATGACCAATCTGAACATTAACACAGGAAAGAACAAAGGCTTTATGTGTTTATGTTGTTTTGTATATGCTTTGTTTGCTTCTTATGTGTTTCTGCCAATATTTTTGGTATTTTCCCCCCATTTAGTGTTTTTGTTGTTGTTTTGTTAGAGCGTCCTCCCAGTGTGTTTTTATTGATTTGTGTGTTTATGGAGTCATTTTTGCATAGTTTTGTACATTTTTCAGTTATTTTTGTGTAAATTAGTTGTCATTTTGTGTCTTTCTGTTGTCCTTTAGTTTTATTTTTGTTGTCATTTTTGCATTTGTCTGAAAATGTGTATTTTCTTATGAAATTTTGTGTATTTTTCTGTTTCTTATGTACTTTCCATCATTTTGTGCTTTTGCATTGGTGGCCACACAAAATTAGACTGAGGACCACATATGGCCCCCTAGCCTCCGGTTGACCCGTGTGTGTACTGTCTAATGTAGTGTCTGGCTCTGTGTGCAGGAGGAGAGGAGGAGGCGGAAGGAGCGTAGTTAATGATTGTTTCCATGCAGCTGATTAGGGTTGTGTGCTTTAGAGTCAAACTCAAGTCTTACCATGCCGACTGTCTTACCAGGAATCACCGGCCAACTTGTTCTTTGCCCTGTCTCTTTTTCCTTTACTACATTCATTATTCAGGGGCTCCAAATCCATGTTTCTCTAGATCTGGGATGGATTGATACTGTGGTGTTGAGTAGCATTGGTTAACCAGTTGACGACTCAGGTAGAATTTTGTTGAGTTTTCTGCAGAGTGAAGATGATGATGGGATTATACAGACCAGAGAGGTGATGTCTCAACCCCCTCCTCTGTTCAAAGCTGACCTGTCCTCTTTCAAACTATCTATCGAAGACTGGTGGCCCTGGGGCCAGTTGTGGCCCTTGGTGTAATTTTGTGTGCTCCCTAAACACATAAAATGATTGCAAAAAGGACAACACACATAAACTTTTTAAAAATCAAAAACACCCAAATTGATTACAAAAAACAACAACAAAAATATTGCTGATAAATGGCCTTTGCCTTTGCAGCGCCACCTTTGGCTTCACCAAATTGTACCGCCTTCGGCAATCTGCTCCGCCTTTGATGCGCCGCCTTTGATGTGCCGCCTTTGATGCGCTGCCTCAAGTTCATACAAAGACGTAATATAACAGTGAAAGTTATACTATCAATGCATTATTATTGATTTGTTAAGACAGAAATGTACTATTGAGATATAAACTTAGACATATTTATGATCTTTGTTCTACTAACACATCCAAGAACAGCTCTAACTTTGTTGTTTCCTGTATTAATGCTCGAATTGATCAATATCATAAATACAGACATGCATGATTAAAATGTGGCCCTAGGATCAGATCTCATCACACTTTTGAGACCCTGACTGTGTTAGAAGCTGCTTATCTCTGCTCTACCTTCTCTCGCTATAATCTGTTGCTCTAGTGATTTCTTGTTTTTGCTAATGTCCTCTATCTTTGAGTTCCTACTGCCTACCTGCTTATTCTGTGAGTTAAGGATTAGAAGAACTAGATTAAGGTTGAGGTTCTTCATACATGTTTGACTTTGAGTGTGCATGTTTCCTTGCTGATGGACTAAAATAGGTCCATTAGCAGGTTTATCTCCTAGTTTCTCTTAGTTTGGCATTTTGAAGTATACTCAGAACAATCAAATCTGGGAGATTGGGAGTTAATTTTATAACAGCATACCTGTACTTTTATCTTGGTGCTGTTGCTTGTCTTGTTACACATTAAAGAAATGTAGTTCAGAGCCATTATCTCCCTAGCCGTGTCTGTGAGCTTTAAATACCTTGTCTGGGCAATACAGGATAAATTGCAGTAAAGGAAAATGAAGATAATGGGCTTCTTCTTCACTCTCTCAAATTATTTTATTATTATGCTTTGCTTTCCTTGACCCATTTTTCAAAATGTGTACTCAGTGTACACACCTTTGTTTTAATATTTGCTATCGGTCTATCTTTTTCTTTTAAAGGAATCTTAATAGACAAAGAGTATTTTTAATCAGATAAAGGCATAGTGTTGGGCTCAAAAATCAATAATTTGAAGCATTTTTGCTCATTTTTTTTTTTCTAAAAGTTGAAATTTCAGTTTGAAAGTCTGTATTGATTTGAAGTGTAAACACTCGCTTATTGACATTTTTGGAAAACTTTCACACATTGCATTGTGGGATGTGGAGTCTCATTAACTGATGTATGGAAGTGTTTTTTTCTTAATTCTTACTGTGATTTCTTTTGTTTATTCACCAGACAAGGACAATGATTGGTTCAACACCATTTTTGTTTGAATTTGTTCCCAGTATTCTACGTGATATCACCTCAATCTGCAAGTCATTAAATTTATGCCAGATTCAGGTTTTTCCATGTAAACGGCAAAATAAACATCAGCCATTGTTTTGTCACAATTTTCAGTCCATAAAAAACACAGAAATGTGTTGGGAAGTCACTGAGGCAGACATCACAGTCCGAATGAAATAAAAACACTCCTATGTATCCGTTTACGGGACTCCACATCCCATAATGCAGTGAACGCAACTTGTCATTAAACTAAGTGTTTACAGTGGAGATCATAACAAACTTTTGAGGAGCAATTTCAACCTTTTAAATCTTATTTTTCGAGCAAATGATCTTTTATTTATTAATCAATGAAGCCTACATAAGTCTTTATCTGATAAAGAAGTATTGTCTCCAGCAGCTTTACATAAAAATATATTTAAATAGTTCCTAAATCAGTGTGACAACACATAGACTTCAGAGCAGATAAGGCTATTTTTGGCCACAAAAGCAAAATCTCATTTGCCTCACTCCATTTTCAGTCACATGCAATGATTCAACCCCATCAGTCACCTGTTGCAAACCCTCGCTGTTATCTTTAAGAGCAGAGTACAAAGCTAGTAATAATCAGACAGTAATAATCAACTCCGCACAGTGGCGTGCTCTGCAGCTTGCTGCGTGGTTGAAAAGGTGGACACAGGATTAATGAAACTCCTGGAGAAATCAGAAGATTACAGACAGCGAACAGAGGAGTCGGGATGATTCAGCCACAAAGGTCGTGTGACTCTGTCCCAGCCCCGCTGCCTTTAACAGGGCTCATAAAAGACTCCGTCGTGCGTCAGCTATGCGTCCTTACTGAGAGAAAGTTATTAGTCACAGACACACACTGCATCCTCTCAGATAGCAGGTCAATTACCAGTACGCTGTGGAAGCTAACGTCACTCAGAGGATCATCAAGAGGATCTTTTCCATTAGTCATTCATAACCTACAAATCAATATTTTCAAATGTATCAACCCTTCTTTTAATGTCTACACCAGAGATGGCAACTTTTATCATAACGGGGGCCAAAAAAATGTTATTGTCTGATCTGACATTCATGTCAGCATTTAAATTAATGAACTATCAGAGCATTTGTGTGTTTGAGTGTTTTTGTGTTCATTTTGTGAAATTTTTATGTCATTTTTGTGCTGTTGTTTAGTGTATTTTTGTTCTATTTTGTGTTACCCTTATTGTACTCATTCTGTGTGCTTTTGGAATCATTTTGTGTATATTTGTAGTCATCTTGTGTGTTTTGAAAGTCAGTTTGTGCATTGTTGGATGCATTTAGTGCCTTTTGTGATCTTTTTGCGCTTTTTGTGTATTTCTGTTTTCAATTTGTTAATCTTTTTGCAAATTTTTGTGTGTTTTGTTGACATTTTTTGTTTTTGAAGTAATTTCTGTGTACTTCTGCTGCCACTTTGTGTATATCACTATTTTTTGTGTGTACTTGTCATCACCTTGTGTATTTTTGTTGTCTTTTTGTGGAATTTCTGTAGTTGTGGTCCCTGGGCCACCAGTTGTCCATGTATTATCAATGCATAACTTACTAATCAATCCTTTCAAATATAGCTGAACTGTTTTTAATGTCTAATGTGAGCTATGTCGGCGTGTTGCTGTTAAATTAACGTCTGCATAACATATTTGTGCACATCTCCAAGGTTGTTTTGGCTGACTGTCAGAGAACATAAACAGAAGCTTAAAAGCTGCTGCTGGCAGCAGAAGTGTTGGCATCCTTTTTACTCCTGGCATCATTCTGAATAACCTTAGTGACACATCTTGAAGAGGAGTTAATTGGACCACAGGGATGTTGGATGTTAAATTCAAAGTGACGCACAGACTGAGAAGTTAATGCAGTTTTTTGATTGTCTACCAGTGATTAATGATCTAGGCCTGCTTGCTTGGTTGTGTAAAAGACACTACATTGAAATGGTTTCACTGGCCTATTGGTTTAACATATCTGCTATTTGTGGGCCAGAGATAAGCAGCTTCTGTCACAGCAGGGGCCACAAAAATCTGATTGTTTCTGGGCAATAATTCAGTGTTTTTGTTGTTTTGGGAGTCATTTTATATTTTTGTTGTTAATTTGTATTTCTAATTTTTTTTTGTATTTTTGTGTGTTTTGGGATTGAATTTAAGAATTCCTGTTGTTTTGTGTTTTTCTGTTACTTATTTGTGTTTTTTTTGGGAAAATGTGTGTTTTCTTGTTGTCAATTTGTGCAATTTATACAATATATGTTCTTTGGAGTAATTCTGAGTATGTTTCAGAGGTGTACCGATCTGATATCGATATCGGATATCAGGTCGATATTAGCCTGAAAATGAATATCGGATTCAAATTTCCAGATTTTCCAATTTTTCTCCCCTTTTTTAATTCAGTTTGCAATATCGGTATCATATCAGAAATGAAAAAGTTGTATCGAGACATCCCAAGTATGTTTGCTGTTGCATTTTTGTTGTGGTGTTTTCTGATAGTGTTTTTTGAGTCATTGTGTGTGTTTACTTAGGGGGCTGCACAAAATTAGATGAAGGACCAAAAAGAAAGAAAAAAAAAATACAGGAATGAGTAAAGAATATACAAAACAGCAATAAAAACACCACAAACTCTAGTTGTGTCCTGTGTTAATAATCAGATCGGTCATTATTTTAAAAACTGACATGAATGTTGATAACTTGAGCCAGAGCTGTAATTGAGCCTCAAAAGCACTCAAAAATAATGCAAAAACACAACAAAAATACACAAAATAATGCCAAAAATACACAAATTGAAAACAAAAATATACAAAATTACTCCAAAAACACATGTCTTTAAATATACACAAAATGACAACAGGAATAAACAAAATGACCCCAAATACAAAAAACAACAAAAGCACAAATACACATTGTTCTTTCCTGCGTTAATGTTCAGATTGGTCATTATTCTGAATGCTGACATGAAGATCAGACAGGTTTGTGGCCCCGCTGTGGTAAAAATTGCCTATCTGTTGTGCTTAATAACTTGCATCAACATTTTTTGGATTTGTAAAAAGTGCTTATTGCAGCTTCTAGTTGTGCCTTTAACATATACCATGAACTATGAATTTTCAGAACAGGTGTTTAAGAGAGTAATAGTGACCAGTATTTGTGTGTGTGTGTGTGTGTGTGTGTGTGTGTGTGTGTGTGTGTCATTGTTTTTGTGCAGACTACTTTCTTTTCTTATCTGTAAATGTAACCTGACACTGCAAAGAACTGGGAGTTCTGCTTTTCCTCCCAGCAGGTACTCACCAGTTTGCAGGTGGAGTGAGTCACTCAGCCCACAGCTGCACTACTTTCTGTCACTTTTAAACACACACGCTTGCCTTCCTGCTGCCTCCTCAGGCGTAAGCGTGTTGTCCACTCAGTGCATCTCTGAGGCAGACTTCCTCTGTGTGACTCACTCTGCACCACCACCTGCTTCCCATTCATAATGGCTATTCATCTAATAGCCTCCTTTTTGGTATTGCCACCCTGCAGAAAGTTGGCTCTCTGCTTTATTGTTTATCATATGCAAAGAATTCCTGAAAGAGTAAAAGCAGAAGGCAAGGCAAGGCAAGGCAAGGCAAATTTATTTATATAGCGCATTTCATACTCAAGGCAACTCAATGTGCTTTACATGATAAAACATTCAATTGTTTAAAATCAATAAGAACATTTAAATCAATAAGAACATTTAAAATCATCAGTAAAATCAATTAAAATCATCAGTAAAATCATCATTACATCAACAACATGACTAAAAATCTCTCTCTCAATCATATGCAGTAGAGAAAAAAAGTGCCTTTAACTTTGATTTAAAAATGTTCACATTGGATGCTGACTTCAGCTCCGCTGGCAGTTTGTTCCACTTCTTTGCAGCATAACAACTAAAAGCAGCATCACCATGTTTACTGTGAACTCTGGGCTCCACTATCTGACCTGTGTCCATAGATCTGAGAGACCTGCTGGGTTCATACCTGACTAACATGTCACTGATGTATTCTGGACCAAACCCATTCACAGATTTATACACCAGCAGCAGAACTTTAAAGTCTATTCTGAGGCTGACTGGGAGCCAGTGTAAAGACTTTAAAACTGGAGTGTAAAGAGTACTGATATATCCTACTCAGGTAGAAATACTGTTACTTGATTGCAAATGTACTCAAGTACAAGTAATCATACATAAAATACTCAAATGAAAGTAAAAAGTAGCTCAATTATATAGTACTCAATGTGAAAGTTACAAGATACTTTCACCCTCCCATGTTTATTGTTGGTAATAAATATTGCCATAGTTACCTTGCATACAGTAAACACTTAATGTATAACTTTAAAAAGGAAGAAAACAAATCTTGCACAATTGGAGCCTTTTTTATTTTCCACAAAGGCACCTGAACAAAACAAAAGTTTTGTCAAAATGTGGAATTCTTTTTTAAAATAGCACAAATTACATTAATTCAAAATAAACAAATTAAAAAATGTTCAAGCTCTAAGTATAGATGCATATATGAACTCTAAAACAGTGTTATGTCAAATGTACCATGTGGGTAACAACATAATATGTAGTGAACACAACCTGAGCCAAAGATAGTAGCTGGGCGTTGATCAGAAATGGCACGACTAAGAACATATGGATTATGTTCAATGAGACCATGAAATGTAAATAAAAGAAGAATCACAAAAAAACAATAATTTACTCAGTAACGGTTGGGTCTAAAAATGTAACGAATAACTTTACTTCTTTTTACACATACCTAAGTACAAGTAAACTTACTGATTTAGAAATATACTCCAAAAAACACAAGTATCCATGAAAGCAACTCAATTACAGTAATGTGAGTACTTCTAATCTTTTACTTTCACCTCTGGTAAGAAGTGTATGGAGCCCTGGAGGTGACATGGATTTAAAAAAAAAAAAATTATTAATCAAGTCGCATTGTGACTAATTAAGTCACAGTGCAAGCTACAGAGACTAACATCATACTGAGATTGTATATGCGCATATATGTGCATGCACACTACCGGAAAATGAATTTTTGCTAAAAAAAAAAAAATCATTTTTGTTTATTTTTGTTTTCAAAGTGAACGGACACATGTTTTATTTGTTTATTGGAGTAGGTTAGGTTAGGGTTATAATCTCAGCACTTGCAGTGTGAGATAGTAAGTCACATTGTGAGAAGTGCAACATTATTATTATTTTATTATGTCACCTCCAGGGCTCCGTAGAAGTGAGCCAACAGTGGAAGTCTCTTAGTACCATAAACAAGGTTGAGCCCTGTGTTAGTGTGTGTGAGCAGGCTGACAGTAGACCACACCCACACCTCCTCTGTGTTCCAGGAGCAGACCAGTGAGTGCAGACAGCTGGAGATCACTCTAGATAAGATCAGTCCAATCTCAGCTCTCAATCCACTCTCTGGTTTGCTGCTGCTACTTCCACAGTAGTCAGTAGCTTTAATGATCTGAACATACGTGTGTGCCTTAAAAATGAGCGGCCGAGACTCAGTTTTGCCTCTTTTTGCACAGTTTGAATCATGCGTGTCCTTCATCTAATCTCTCTGAATGTTTACCTTTTTCCTAACTGGCTTATCTGTAGCTCACAACCAGCTATGGTTGTAATACAGCACTGCTCTCAGTTGTACCTGCTTCTGCTTTTAAACTTACTGACATTCAGTGGAAGAATAAATCTCACAAAGTCAAATGTGCCTTTAATGATTTATTGGCCTAAAATATATTGTTTTAGACACAATAACCCACAGTGAAGTGAAGTTGACCAATGTGCTTAATGGACTTTTATGACTACAATTTACGATACTCTGACTTCTGCATTACTTGGGTGAGTGTTTTCTTTAGTCACCATCAGATTTAAGGGAGTAAGGCAGAGCTTTCAAACTCGAGGCCTGTGGGCCGAATCCGGCCAACCAGAGCCTTCACTTCAGCTAGTGGAGGGATTGTGTTTGTATTTTCATACATACAATTAAAAATAACAACAAAAACATGAAGACTTTATGCAAATCAGCTTAGTTTAGTTGTAGAAAGTGTATCCATTTGTAAATAGCTGTGTGTGTATGTGAATGTTTTATAATCTTGGCCCAACCAGGGACAGGAGTTGTAAACTAGCACTAGCTATATACTCTATGTGCATCACATCAGTTGCAAACTTTTGTATCTATGTTGAATTGCATTTTCCCTGTCAAATAAATAAATAAATAAATAAATAGATAAATAAATAGATAAATAAATAGATAAATAAATAAATAAATAAATAAATAAATAAATAAATAAATAAATAAATAAATAAATAAATAAAATCTCCATCCCTCCAAATCAAAATATATTTTTGCCAACCCTCAAATTGTCCACAAATTCTAGAATATTTGAAGTACAAGATCCTGGAGTTACTGAAATCTGTTTTTAATGCCAAACTTAAGAACAAAAAGTTTAAATTGCTATTTTATAAAAAAAAAAAATAGTTTCGCTTAGTTGATCAATGGCATTATTTGGAGTCATTTTGGTGTTGTTTAGTATATTTTACAGTTATTTTTGTGTATACTTGTAGTCATGATTGTGTGTGTTACATTTGTCTATATTTGTTGTCCTTTTGGGGGGTTAGTTATTTTTGGAGTCAGTTTATTCATTTACTTTGGGGTTTATAACATTAGATAAATATCGGTATATTAGGTAAAGGTTTGTAAAAGTAAACATGTCAACACTTGAATGTTTTAAATACGGCACTGTCAATAAATGTCATGCATTCCGAGTTCATGGTACATGGACTGAAATGTTATCAGTAGAAAAGTGGCTAATCTTTTAAAAGCTGCGATGAAAGGAGTATCTTTCTTTTATGTTGTTGTTGTTTTATAATCAGATCTATAGTCATCAGCATCTTAGCTTCTGTTAAAAGGTATATTACAAAATATTCTTGACATTTCTTTTAAATAGTTTACTCGGCTAGTTAGACCATCAGATATCTTAGGGAGCGTCTGCTGTTATGTTAATATCTGAACCTGCCCTGCCCTCTGAAATGTAACTCTGCTAAGTTGATGTCAAAACATGCTGTCTGCACTAGAACAGCACGGTCGTGCTTCACTGGCTTCACCTATCATCTCCTGTGCCCCTAGCTGTGCTGTGTTGTATAATCACGTTGTTGCGACAGTCTGTTTTTTCCAGATCGTGGCGGCACACAGGCACACACGTGAGATTGAGTTAGCTCCTCTCCTGCCAGGGCTACTGATTCCTTTGGACCGTCCGTACGCACACACAGCAGGACGGAAAGCAGAGCAGACACAGGCCACATGCAGCCCTTGGTCTAATTTTGTGTGGCCCCTAAAGTAAAACTCTGAAAACAAACAAAATGACAGAAAAATACAAAAAATTACAACAAACATACACTCAATTACTTTAGGAAACAAACAAAAAAACATAAATTGAACAAAGGGACAAACACATACACAAGTAGACAGAAAAATAATAGAAAACACACAAAATTATAGCTACTGCGCAGCAAGAGTCGGGGCCATGCAATTTTAGCCAAATTTGACAATTCTGTGCAACAGAACATAAGAAGATTAAAAAGAAGTGGCATTCTCATATTCATTTTACATCAGTCGATGCCTATTTTGTTGCACAACAGAAATGCTCGACGTCATTTAGTTAATTAGTAAGAGACAACTCTGTGGTACATATGTTTAAAACTTCTCTCATTATAAGAATTCTACAGCTGCAATGATTAATCAATAACTCAATAAGTCAAATACATCATTAATCCACAACTATTTCATGATGTAATATCCTCTGTCACTGAGATACTTTGCACATCATCTGCATGCACAGCAGCTGTTAGAACTGAAAATTCAGTTATTCAGAATCAGAATCAGAATCAGAATCATCTTTATTCGCCAAGTGTATGTTGTACACACGAGGAATTTGACTCGGTCAACTGTGCTCTCTACAATAGTGAAAACATTCAATAATAAACAATCAACTAGAAGAGATGATAATAAGTATAAACATAAGTATAAATATAAACAGTAGTTAGACTAGAATGTGCAAATAACAAGATGATAATAATAATAATAATAATAGTATAAAAAAAAAAAAAAATAAATACAAAATAAAAATTAAAAAAAATAAGATAAAAAGAAGGAAAAATAATAGAAAAGAAAGGTAATAATAAAATATAATATTAATACAATCCAAATCCAAAAATACATACAGTATGTTGTATCTAGACAGCATGGAGATGTTGGTGATTTGTCTTTAACAATGATTTATTAGCTTCAAGTTTAATTTTTTGCATTGACTTCAATTGTTTCCATCAGAGCGAAATTCAAAATTATGTTACAAAAAATTCAGTTTTTTGAGATGAAATTCTAATATTTTCCAAACATCATCTCCAATGAGTTTAAAATGTTGTCATTCAATAATGAACATTGAAAATGTATTTGAGCAAAAATTTGCAACTACTGTATTTTCCGGGTTATTTGAATGCATCGCTGTATTGGCCGTGTTCCAATAATTTAGCAATTTTCCAAGAAAAATTTTAGGTTTCCGTGTATTCTGATCAGTTTCAACTGATGAGTTTCCATCTCCACATAAAGTCTCCTCCTATCTGCTCCACGTCTACATATCAGTTCATTTACAGCTTTTTATGGTCACTTTTTGCTGGACTGATATACCACTCCCTCCGTCCGCTCCTGTGCACCATCGTCTCAGCAGTGACTCAGTCAGAGTCAGAATCTGGACACAATCGCTTCTGAACAAACGCAACATGGTTGTTTGGCAACTCTATGCTGTTATTGTTTATTTCTATCATCAACCTGATTTTTACTTTATCCGGAGTGTTTCAACGCTAAGTTCTCTCTCTCTCTTTGTGTGTGTCACGTCAGCCTCTGTCCTGTGTGTGATCACTCCCGATAAACCTAACGTGGTGATTTGACAACTTTATGCTGTTTATTAATAACTGCTATTAAAAACTGACTAAGATATCTTACATTTTAAACCTTATTGTACTGTCTATTTGCTCTTCCCACAACAGTCTGAAAACTTGCTGTAGCTGTAAGTTTGGTATCAATTCAGCTGAAATTGTGAAAGGAGATAGATATAATATGTTTTACAGTTTTTGATCAAAACTGTAATGGACTTCAAAAAGTTTAAATGTACAAAAGTGTCTTCAGTATTAAAGCTACCTTTTGGTGGAAGTAGCACATTTGTAGCACAAATGGTTGATTTGTTGTGAATTTTTATAATGTCGATCTTTAAAATTTTGTGATTGTTCGTGCATCATAAAAAAAAAAAATACACAAAAATCATACAACACGTCAACAAAAAACACCCAAAATGTCTCCACACAAAATAATAATAATAACAATAATAATGGCTTGGATTTATATGGTGCTTTTTTTGAGGAGGTTCAAAGCACGTTACAAAAACCATAATTCATTCACACCAGTCACTCGCATCAGTCATACCGGTGGTGGTAAGCTACAATGTGGCCACAGCTGCACTGGGGCAGACTGACAGACTGGCTATTTCGTGCCTACGGCCCCTCCGACCATCACCAACATTCATGCTCAAATTCATTCATACGAGGCAATGTGGGTAAAGTGCCTTGCCCAAGGACATGACGACAATTAAATAAAATACTAAATTACAGTAAAATCACACAAAATGCCAACCCACCTCAATTAATGCTTAGGTTAGTCATTATTCTAAATGCTGACATGAATGTTGATAATGCAGCCCTCAGATCAGTTACAATCAATTGCAATTTCATTTATCCGAAGCTTTTACCCACAGTAATGACCCATGTTGGATTTAAACTAGTGACCCTGATTACAAGTCCGCTTCCTTAACCATTGCACCACCACCGGTGACAATGTTTGTGTCTCTGTTGTGATACAAGCAACACATCTCTGCTGTAGAGATTAGTGGGGCCTGACTGAGAATAGTTGGCCCCACATGCCAGTTAACAGGATTGCCCTCATGTGATCTTTGTTACAATGACTCCATGGAGGATGTTTGTGATGCTGCATCTGAAACTGGTGTTGGAATCCACTTCAGGTCAGTCTGAGTAGAGATGGCCTGGTCTTCCACTTAAAGTTTTTCTCTGAAAGTCCCACCATATGTATGTTGGTAAATGTGTGTCCCAGTGTGTAAGTGTCGTGATGTAATGGTAGCTTGTTCAGAGGCTTGTCCAATTAAGTGAGAGTAAAACAGCTTTACACACACATCCTCTCAGATTCTAATAGTTTGACACTGCTGGTGTTTCCTGTAAGGTTTGCACTTCTTTCTTTAAATGAGCTACTGTATGTTAGGCTAAATAATCAGCTGTGAAACTGCTTTACCTGAACCTAATCAACCCTTTTAAGACTAGAAAGACCAACATCATTTTAGATTGATGTCACAATGTCATTGTGTGAATGACTTTGATAAGAGCAGTTTCTGTGCTGTGATGAGAACAAAAGCCTGACTGAAATGTATCAAATATTTTGCTGAAGGTAAAGAATTGACTCAGTTGGTTGAAGACCAGCTTCTCAATGATCTTGGCCATGAATGGAAGGGTTCTGATTGGTCTATAGTTAGCCAGCATAGAGGCATCCAAATTCGATTTTTTAACAGAGGTTTTAAAGCAGCACTGTATAGAATTCCGTCAGGCCACAATTTTAACATGGGGGGCGTGGAGCGGGTTGGGTGTGCTAATGTGTGGAAACAGAGCAATACCTCAGGAGCAATAATGCTGCATTCAAGGCCACTCGGAATTCTAGATTTTCCAAATTCTTACTTGAAAAAGTTCACAAGTTGGAAGACCACAAAATACATTAACATTAATGTCTTTATTGTCAGCCATGTTTAGGAGATATTTTGACAAGCTGCATCTGGAACATTTTGAAGACGAAGATCGTAATTTTCAACTTGTAAATGCTAATTTGAGGTTGTATTGAATGCAGCATGAGCACTGGAATTCCAGGGGCATGCACAGTGCACCAGGTGACAAAAATCTGGTCAAAATTCTCTATTGTGCTCCTTTAATGTGAGGATGGGGAAATTACAAATGCATTAATGTAGCACGGCACATGAGCAATTGTTTGCTGTGCCTTTTTTTTGTGTATACATTTTTCACATTCCACAGGCATGTGTTGACTGTACAGCTTTACATAGAGATAACTGCAGTGAACGATACACGTACATGACACAGGCGGATGAAAGACAACTATATAGAGAACTACAAAGAAACAACTTATAATTCCAGGCCAGACAGACGACTGGTTCGTGATGACAAACAAAGTTGCTGGGCAATTCATTGACCCACTTTATTCTTTTTGGTCCATTGTTAGTCCAGTAGAATGGAAACAGATGGGATCATCAACGAGGTCAAGCTGTTGCTGACGGTGACACACACACACACACACGCACACCCACACATACACACACACACACACCCACACACATACACACACACACACACAGAGAGAACTTAAAGAAAGTATGGACTTTCAAGATGAATTGTTATTACACATGACTTTGCTCTCCAATGTGAAGACAGACAGTAAGAGTCTGGAGTAACACTGTGTGTGCCAGTGTGTACATGAGTGTTCATTTTCATGTGTGTGTATTCTACGACGATGAAGCGGTGCCGTCAGTGGTGATGTAGAGCATGACTCATTGCGTTGGTACGTCAGAGCTTCGTCATTGGTCTGTTTGTTACACACACACACACACACACACACCCACACACACACACACACTGATGTCCTCAGAGAGAATCTAAATCAGATGTGCGTGCTGGTGCTTTGGGAATGTAAAGGCTCAGTAGACGATCTCCTTCCCTAGTTGTTTGATAGCACTAACAGGATTAGATTAGCACCCTGCTGCAATGTTATATACAGTCATCAAAGATAGAAAGGAAAACTCAATGAGGACAAGCTAAGTTTCTCTTGATTAGTTAAAGGCTTTGGTGATGAGAATGACCTGCTCTATTGCCACAGGCATAGGTTAAGTAAAGCCAAGCACTTCTTCAGAAAGGTGGTGGTTGAGGCATGATTGATGCTGCAGCACCCAGACCTGGTCATAGCCAGTGGCAGACACACAGTCTGCTTCTCTCTGACAGCTTAACCAATGAGTCAAGACTTCCTCTTTTCACATGCTGCTATGTATGTGGCTCAGAGATGGTATCTGATCCGATGGCCACATCATGAACATTCGTGTCAGCATTTAGAATAATGACCAAACTGTGCATTAATATATGAAAGGGTTTGTATGTCTTTATTATGTTTTTTTTGTTTGTTTTTTTTTTTCGGTTTTTGTGGTTAGGAGTCTTTTGTGCATTTTGGTTTCTTTCTGTGTGTTTTTGGAGTGTTTGTATTTTTGCTGTTGTTTTGTATATGTGTTTTGTGTATTTTGAGATTTGTTGTAGTTTTATGTATTTTGTGTATTCTTCAATATTTTTTTCTATTACTTGCCGTAAACAAGTGATTTTTGTGAGGGCCTCCAGGTGCCCATGTCTGACCTAGACTCAGATATAGATGGATAGTGACATAAAAGCCGTTTTAAACGCACATATTGCAACATAAAATCCAATCTGTACGGGTCATATTTGCACGACACTAATCAAATATACCTGAAATGAAGGCTGTGCAGAAACACCGTGACAAGAGTGTGCACTGCTGCCTGTTTGCTATTGATGTTCCAGAAATGATGACATTTTCTCTGTGGTTAGTTATCTGGTTCCAGCACATTCACATGTGGCAACTCAAACTCAGCAGAGGAAATGATTGTGTTCATCATCTCGTCAAAACATTTACTCCTTAATCAGAATGCTGCATTGAAAGCAATGACATGGACACAAACATGAATGATCACTGACGAGGGTACAGCAGCTTGTGAGGTGAGAACTAATATTGTTCTCACGTTTATTGTCTATGTTAAATATTCAGGTGAAAGGAGAAGGACAATGATGTGGATGTTTGCATTGCACCTATGCACATCTCTACGAGGTAGGAAGACATTTATACCGGAATTAGGATTTTAAAGACATTTTTAGAGAACAAAAGTAACCAAAAACTTCCCATTAGAATATTGGAGGAATGATGTGATCTGATGTATTGTGGTGATGGAAAGTGGCGGCTACAAAAAAAGAAACCAAAATTGAAAAATACATAAATACAAAATGACTCCAAAAACTCACAAGACAACAAAAATACACTAAATGACTCCCAAACACACAAAAAAAATAAGAAAATAAAAAGCAATAAATACATTAAAATGACAACTAAAATATACTGAGAGAAAAATATACAAAATGACTGGAAAAAATATACAAAATGAATTCAAAAACACACAAAACAACAACAAAAAAAGACAAAAACGAGTCCCACAACACACAAGACAACACTAAATGACTTCCAAACAAACACACATGCACACACAAAATAGCAAAAAATACATTAAAACGACAACTAAAATACACTGAGAGAAAAATATACAAAATGACTGAAAAAAATAGACAAAATGAATCCAAAAACACACAAAAACGGCTCCTACAGAGACTACAAATCTACATAAAATAACATAAAAACAAAAAAATACAACATAAACACACAAAATGACAACAAATGTACAGAAAATGACTTCCAAAACACAGAAAACAAAGACAGCAAAAATATATATACAAAACAACAAAAACACATACTCTGTGTTCTTACCTCTACTAATGCTCAGATTGGTCATTATTTGAATGCTGACGTGAATGTTAAAAATGTGGCCCTGGGAGCAGAGACAATCACATAGTACGTAAGTAAAAATGTATTTGTATAGCGCTTCTCAGACAATAGTTACAAAGTGCCTCACAGTAGTAAAATAAATAAAATGTATTCAAGTAAAAAGTATAACAAAACACAACGCTAGGCCAGGTTGGACTAAAATGCTTTTTGAAGGCATCCACTGAGTCCAGAGAGCTTTGAGTGATCGGTCTCCTCGACTTTTAAAGCAAGTTTGCGGGACCATCGGCAGGTTCTGGCCAGACAACCTCAGGTTATGAGCTGAGCTGTGGGTTAAGGTTTTTTCTGCTCTAACACATGGCAAGGCAAAACAAATTTATTTGTATAGCGTATTTCATACACAAGGTAACTCCATGTGCTTTACATGATCAAAATGTGCAACAGAAAACATTCAACAGCTTCAAATCAATAAGAACATTTAAAGTCATCAGTAAAATCAATGAAAATCATCAACAAACACATTACATCAACAACATAACCAAAAATCTTTAACTTTGATTTAAAAATGTTCACATTAGATGCTGACTTCAGCTCTGCTGACAGTTTGTTCCACTTCTTTGCAGCATAACAACTAAAAGCAGCATCACCATGTTTACTGTGAGCTCTGGGCTCCACTATCTGACCTGTGTCCATAGATCTGAGAGACCTGCTGGGTTCATACCTGACTAACATGTCACTGATGTATTCTGGACCAAACCCATTCACAGATTTATACACCAGCAGCAGAACTTTAAAGTCTATTCTGAGGCTGACTGGGAGCCAGTGTAAAGACTTTAAAACTAGAGTTATGTGTTCTGACCTCTTTGTTCTGGTTAAGACCCGTTTGATGCTCTTTTGGGGGATTCCTGTTAGAAGACCATTACAATAGTCCAGGCTGCTGGAGATAAAAGCATGGACCAGTTTCTCCTGATCTTTCTGAGTCATTAAACATGCCGTGCTGTGAGAGAAGCTGCCCATCTCTGCAGTGTTGCTACTTCCTCATAGCTGCTAACAGCTGAGATACTCCTTCCTGTCAGCGCTGGGTCAGTAAAGTTGTGTAACTAATTTATCCTCTCTCTGAAAGTCTGAAATAGCACACATCCTGGTGCTGCAGCTGAGACATGTGGTGGAGATTATGGAGACCTTTAAAGAGCTAAAGAGCCAGGATGTAGCAGGTAGTACGCGCCCCTTATCCCTGCGTCAAAGGAGCAAAAGGAGAGGGTGGCATCTGAGAGGCCTTTGCCTCTCACTCCAAGTTTTTTCTCTTCTTTGCCTGTTAAACGCTGTTTTGTGACAAATCAACTTGTATGGCTGCAGCAGGCGAAGGAAAACCGAGCTGTGACGTCTCAGCAATGGCAGGATTAGAGTTAAGCTTCTTTTGCACGTCTGCATTGATGCTGCATGTCCACCCTAGAGTCAAAACAGACACGGCCACAAACAGCAGCCGAGGACCTGCTTTCACTGCTGTAAAATAGATCAACAAGCTCATAAATCCTCCCTGAATCTTTATTCTCAGGAGGGTTGCACGTTGCATTTATTACACTGTATTAGAGCTCTGTCTGAGGATGTAACCATAGAAACCCGGATGAGGTACACGCTTGGCCTTTCTATCATTTGTGGAGCGCATGACGTCAAAGTGACCACTGTTTTCCTCAGAGGGAAGTGTTTTCTCAGTTCATTTGGAACGGCGAGGGGTTGACAGATAACAGTGTGAGTCAGCCCCGCTGCCATACACCTTAATGAGGAAGTTTGTTCAGCCCCACTCACAAATCACAGGCGTCTCTCACGGATTCATGCTTGTTTTACTGGACAAAAGCCACATGCACGTCCTTATCATACAATGAATAACAATGGAGGCATCACTAGAGGAGACAAACACCAGTGATCGAAAACATTCATCACAGTAATGCATGCAAACTGCTTCTTTACACAACACTTCTCAAGAAATAACAGGGCGTTAGAAGCACGAGGTTTCGACACATATTAGAGCCCTCAAACTAACTAACTAACAGAGGCTGGTAAATCTGTGGAAGCTACGGAAGTCTTACAGTAGAGACCCCCTTAAAATGCTCCATGTTTACTGCGTTACAGATGCCTTAAACCAGGAACAAATATAGGGTCTCCAATTTTCCATGATTGTGGAAAACAGACTGTGAAAAAAAATACTGAATTCAAATTCTGAAACAAACAACATAATCTAACATTCTTTCTCTCTCTTCATTTAAAATTGGGCCCCAACATCAATCAAACAATCAATCAATCTTTATTTATAAAAAGCGCTTTTCATACAAAGAAGTGTATGGAAAAACCTCATATTCATGTGTTGGGACAGAATCACACATTTATACCCTATTTTTCACTGAAAACGGTGTGACAAATGGACAAATAGCGCAACGCGTAACGATTCATGTAGTAATCATGTTATCCTTTGAAAATGAATGCAGTAGAGCTTCATCTAAAGTGCGTTTTTAATGTGTTGAGGTTCAGATTACTATGACTGCATTCAAATCTAAAAAGGGACGACTGCAAAAACAGCTTTAGCTGTTGGTGTATTAGCTGAACTGGTTATGAGTTTACCTGGTGACACTTCACAGCTTCTACAATCACACGACTGCGGGGGAATTGTGTGATTTGCCGGTTGGCGGTAATTAAAGGTTTCACAAATACTGGCTAACTTCGTTCTTGTAGCGTAATCCTGTGGGACGGGAAGCATGTAACACGTAAAAATGAATACCAGCAGCTGACTCCATCAACCCTATTTAGCATGTTTGGTATGATTGCAGAAAGTTTAATAGCCTGTAATGATATCTGATTCAGAAAAGACGATGAAATGGAAAGAAAAAAGAAATCTGAAAAACGGGCAGGGCCGTGCAGAGACCTTTGGAGGGGCAGGGGATCAAAGTCAAAAAGGGGCGCAAATGTTTTCATTTCAACCAATTTTTAAAAGGTATCTCGAGTGAAAATGGCACAGGAATCAAGCACTTAAATATATTTGTGATTTTATTTAATAATGTGCCTGAAAATGGGTAAACTGGGGACATTTTGATGGGATTTATTAATTCTACTAAAGCGGGGGCCACAAAAATGTGATTGTATCTGATCCGAGGGCCACATTATCGACAATTCATGTCAGCATTTAAAATAATGACCAATCTGAGCATTAATACATGGAGAAAAAAGTATTTTGTTTTATTTAGTCATTTTGTGTGTTTATGAAGTCATTGTGTGTGTTTTCGTTATTTTTTGTGCTCTTATAATTTTGTGTATTATTCTGTCATTTTCTGCATTTTTGCGTGTGTTTCTTTTTGTATTTTTGTTGTAGTTTTCTGTACCGTATTTTCCTGTCATTTTGTTGACAGTTTGTGTGCTTTTGGAGCTATTCTGTAATGTATTCATGTATTTTTGTGTAATTTTTGCATTTTGCTGTCAAATTGTGTGTTTTGGGAGTTATTTTGTGTGTTATGTCAGACTTTATTTTCCTTCCAAATTCTTGAAATACAATTTTTGGGGATTTGGGAGCCACACAAAATTAGACCGAGGGCCACATGTGGTCCCTGGGCCCCCAGTTGCCCACGTCTGCTATACAGGATAAGCAACTACATAATAAAAAAGAATAATAATTGTTAATGCAATGCGTAATTGTCTAGTTATCTCACTTGACGTGTTGCTGTCCCACAGGTTCAATGAGAACCACTGAAAGGGCTCTGGTTCAAGCGAGCAGCCTCTGCTTCCTGTTAACACTAATGAGACCCCAGGGGCTTATTCATTGGCTGAGCTCAGCACAACAGCATACTGGTGTGATGCTAATCATCCATGACCCAAATGACACCGTAAACCTTACAGATCTGTCTGTGTGCCACGTTCTCAGATTTCGCTTTGAGCTGGCCACTCATTTTTGTTTAATGCTCATGGAAGAAACAACGGAAGCTCAGCTCTCAGCTATTCCCATTATTCAACAGTGATGAGACAGATAGCGCTGTGCATGTGTCTTTGTTTGACCACTTTAGCTGTTGAGCTGTGAGACTGTCACATTTGTTTCATATTGCAGATGAAAAATACAAATAAAAACATCTCTGGGTGATTTGCTGTGTTTATGTGTCTTTAAACATGTCTGGATTTGACATAAGGCCAATACGTCACTCAACAACAAATGCAAGTCACTCAATCATCAGTTTCTTTAGTCAATTATAGACATAGATTTTTACAGAAATGCGACAAAACAAGCACTACTTGAGATCACCTGAGATTATGCGTCAAGCCGTTTGCTACACTTGCTAAAGCTCGACATTAGACCAGCCGTTTTACAGTGAAAAATATGGTTCAAATGTGTATGTGATATTACCCCAAAACATGTGGGTGAGGGTTTAGTCAGTGTCATATAGCTATTTCCATTTCAGAAGGTGAAGTCTGTCATATTAATCTTAATCTTAATGGTCTACTTGTAATATGTAATGTCCTGTGATTTATGTATTCTTTGTATCGTGTCTTGTTGAATGTCTACTGTACTAACCTGCCTTAGGACAACGGATGAAAATTAGCCATTGTGCTAACTCCGGCATATTTACGTTGTTGCTCTATGCTGACATGTTGATTAATATGCATTGACCTAATTCAAATAAATAAATAAATAAATATTGATAGACAAAGTTTGAGATTCTTGCCTGGGGGGCAGGAAAAAAAATAAAAAATTAAATAAATAAATATATAGAACGTCTAAAGTTTTGCTTCACAAATAAGGAATTAAAACAAATGTACCTAACTAAGTTTTTTTTTATTATTATTATTTCTTATTTCTGTAACATAAGTTTTGAAAGCTGTATTATGGATCTGCCAAAACAGATATAAAATGCAGCTTGAAATATTCAGCACGCTCTTGTAACTTAAAGAATGAAAGAGTAAAGTTGCTCAAATTCAGCCATGTTATTATTTATGATGTTCTATATGATATATCATACAACACTGGATACATGTGCTTTAATACATCAGATACGCTTGGAGGGACAGACCTGCTGGCAGTTCGAAATCACTAAGTTAGATAACTGATAGAGTAGTATAAAAGGATTAAAAGCATTTAAAAGTCCAACAACGTATATTATGGCAATAAAAGTCTTTAACAACGTAACTCCGCCTTCGCTAAATGTCTACGTGCTCCCGTGGCCAGGGGATGCCAATTTTGTCGCGGGGGAGGGGGGCGTAGATTGGCACAACAACCGCTCAATCCACCGCTTTGTATCCAGACAAGTGCGCACTGATAGCAGGGTTCACTCGTTCTCTGTTCCAGTCAGCTTGTTTTCTCAGTGCATCACTACAAACAACAGACTTATGAGTCTACGGAGCACCCGCGGTGTCCGCCATGTTGTAAGCAAACCTCTGAGCTGCTACGGGAAGCTGGAAGGTCAAATGTCATCGGTCAAAAAGTCATTGACCACTTGATTTTATTTTTTTAACCTTTGAATTTTATATCGCCGTTTTTATCACTTCTTAGTCACTGTGTTTTTGGCACTTTAAATATTTGTATATTATTTACATTTTATTTTTTCAAATTAATTTGGGAAAACTTAAATGAAAACTATCAATCTCTGCCCCTGCAAACTCTGCGTATAGTCAGATTTTGTGGAAGAATTGACATTTCCACTTCTCTGACCACTTATGAAGACAAATTGCATGTAAATGTTGGATATTTTCCCAAAAAATGCATGTGAGGCTATATTCAGTGTCTGATTTCTGCTAGATTTTGTTGAAAAAAAAAATTACAAATGGCAATAATTAAATTCACTAAAATTACAATAATATTAATTTCCCATATGACCACAGAAAGCACATGGACTTCAATTTGTTATAAAGCTTTTACAAAGTAATATGACCACCTTATGCTTGCTTCCTGTTATTGACCACTGAAGATTGGAAACACTAACAAAGCAGCATTTTTTAGATGCTCTGCACCAATCGTCATAACCTTGTCAAACTGGTTAAAGTTCTTAAGCTTGGCCATTTGCCTTCGTCTAACACATTAACAATGAAGACAATAAATATCACTTGTTACATTGGAGTAAAAAGTGTAAAGTGTAGCTACTTGCACTCCATGCCAACCTTAAATGGAAACTGATTCCTGATTAACTGATTAAAAACGCAGGAATTATCATTTTTGGTCCATTGTCAGTGCCGATCACTACAAACAACCCTGTATGTAGCTTCTATCAAACATAAAACTTTTCTTTTGCAGAGTGGAGGAGTGAGCTGTGCAGCACACTTTGTGTTGACATTTTACTTTGCACACTGTTGCATAATACACTGCCAAGACTATCGTGTAACATTTCCAGATATGAGCTGACAAAGGCATGCAAGGACGTCAAACAGCTGCAATGTTGTCACTTTCTGACTGGATCCTTCACTTGTGTTGTAGTTTTTTTGCACCACTCAGTACAGACATGGGCAACTGGATATTAGAGCTGTAATCAGGCCTCAGAAGTTCGGCCTGACCCTGCCCTAGCCTGACAATATGGCCCGAAGGAAGCCAATTTTTATAAGCTCATACACAGCTTAAGAATGAGTCAACAACGAGTTTATTTGTTCTTTAACATCATTTATTCATTTGTGCATCTTTCTCGTGCATATTAATATGCATGACCTGACAACTAATTTACACACACAGCAATAGAACCCAACCTGAGCACATGTAAAATATAGAAATGTACAGGATATAGAGGTCTCGTGTCCCATCAGGTTTGGGCAAAGATCTTCAGCTCTAAACTGGAGGCCTGGGGCACTACTTTTGGCCCCCAAAGTAAACGTATAAAATGACACCAAAAACACACAAATTGACAGAAAACCCTCACCAACTTTACTCAAAAACCTCACAAGATAACTACAAAAATACAAGTAAAAAACTGAAATATTTAAGGTAGACCGGGACTTGTTGTCACACTTTTTACACTCATATATTTCTTAGAATCAATGCATCATATAAAGACATAATGTGTATCAAATGAAAAACCAAAGTCTCAGATATATATTTTGTATTCATGTCATTGTCATATCTTGTGTCAGAGCAGAGTTATAAGCAATCAAATATAGAGTGTGAACATGTGACAAGTGGCCTCACAATCGGGCAAGTTGTCTCATATAGACGTCACACTGAATTTTGCAACTAATAAAACAAGGACAAAATTATTTGTTGTTCTGTTTTTACTTGAAAGTGAACATTGAAGTCAGGCACAGAAAATGTTTATCAGTCAGCTTGAAAAAGTCATTGACCACATAGCCATGATCAAACGTTAACATAAAATATTATGCAACATGCACTGGATTAAAGTCCTTAGTAACTGCTGGCATGCAGGCTATGGCTCTCAGCCTCAAATGCTTGTTTTACCTTTCTTAAACTCAAAATTCCAGATTGAATTACAAAAAAGAAAGCATTGGTTCATTACTCATCACATGTGCCAATTAACCCCAAAATGACTGAGACATGTTGCCCCAAACTACCATGTTTGTGAACACTAGTTCTAGCTTAAAGTTAGCTTAAAACAGAACAATGACTGAAGTATGACAAGAAGAGGTCTTAATCTCTTCTAGCAAGTCCGCATGTGTCACAGTTAGGATTATTATCTGAAAGAAGCTTATATTGAAAAAAATAAAGTTGATATTTTCTACTTTGGGTTGTGCAAAACGGTTAATTGGTGTTCATCTCGCCTCACAATGTGCTATTCTCTTCCCAGATAGGACATGACACATGACCATGTAAAGGAAGAAAACTAGTATTGCACTTTTTAGTTGTGCCCTCTGGTGGACAAGATAATTGCAACGTGACAACCTACCCATGTAACAACAAGCCCCTGTCTCCTTTACAAAAGACAAAGAAAAATCCAACAAAATGACTCTCAAAACACCAAAGCAACTCAAATTGACTCAAAAAAACAGAAAAAGACCCCTACTTTGGCAGCTTTGTGCCACTTTTGATAATTGTGCCTGATTTCTGAAGCCTCAATCATGATACTGCCTCACGTTGCTGCGTTGATGTTGAAGTTACGCATAGCCCTGTGTGTTGATGCAGACCCCTACGCCGTAACCTGACATGTGCCTCCAAAAAAACCGGACTATGTGTCGAGGCGAAGCAGACCACAAGGGCTGTGATTGTTCCGCTCCAAACCTCATCCCTGGTCATTGCTTTTTCTGGTTGACACTGCCATTTCTTAATTTTTTGTTGAGCACTGTGAGTGTCAAGTAAAGATAGCACCGGTTGCTGTTGTGAGTCCCTCAACCACAAAGATCACACAAGCAGCTACAGTGATCCCAGCTGCTGGTCAGAGCAGACACACACCACTGCATGTCCAGACTGCACTTGAATTGCACACATTCTCTCCACATTGGATGTTCTTCTCTTAGGTTTACAAGTGATTTATCCCATATGTTAGTGTTATCACTCTCCCTTATGTGGGGCAGATGGTGCATACGGACCTCCGCCGAGTCCGTTCCGGCCGAACATGTTTAGGCCTTTACTGTCGCTTCTCCATGTCAGTCTTCCTTTTTTGGCTTGCTTTAGCGTGTAACCGTTGTGCTTTGTGATGGGGACTTCTGCTGGACTGTCTGCCATTGCACTTATACTATCAATGGTATGTGAGCGTGCATTGACTTCATTCGAGCAGCCAATAGTAACGCCCAAAACAGCTCAAGGAGCACTTGGTTTGTAGAAATATCTCTGATTGGCTGAAATCTAGCATCACGCTCCTGGATTTCTACAAGTCTCATACAGGGCCAACTAGAAGGTTCAGAGCTCCCATGATAACGCTTTGAATTCCAATATGCTCATATATTATTATTATGGATTTTTGACCAAATGATGCCAAAAAAAACTTAAGCTTTAATTGGCCTGGTGGATGTCCGCCTTAGTATGTTTGAGCCTTCACACACAAACTGTGTCTACCTCAGGCGCATGCATGGTGCACACAGCCGATGCACACACGGTGGCAAGATGCATATATCCCACCGCTGTTTGTTTTTGTGAGACGCTGAATGAGCTTTAATTGTGTGTAGGTCCCTTTCCCATTCTCCTCTCGTTTATCTTACTGAACCATGGCCCTAAATAATCAGGAAGTTCGATCCAGCTGGATGAGGTGGGCGTATTCAAGTGCGCAAATGTACCCGCTGACCACACCTTGAATAATTTACGCAACTCAGCCTCTAGGGTTGTACCTCTGGGCCATGGTGCACACTCAAGACAGGGGTAGTACAAAACGATAACAAAAATCAACAAAATGACAGACAAATATACAAATCGCCAAAAACAATCTGTAAATGTATTCATAGAGGTATAGTCCTATTGAGACTGCAGGGTGTTATTTACAAGAGAGTCAAATCGACTCAAAAAACTTACAAAATGAGAGAAAAATTTTACAAAACCACAACAAAAACGAGACAAAAAAGAGAACAAAAACACACAAATTGACAACAGAAAAAACAACAGAAAAAATACAAAACTACAACAAAAACACACAATATAAAAGAGAAATATACAAAAAACAACAACAATACATAAAATGACTCCAAAAACACACAAGACGGCAAATAATAACAGAAAACTACACGATTTCTACTTCCTAAAGAAAATGCTAGCGAGGGTGTATGTGAGACACGTATGTAGCTCAGGAAATCTTCACAATCTTCCCATGCACTCAAACACTGTAAGTTAGTATTACACCACCTGCTATACATCCTCACTAGATACACAAAACCTTATAAAAACTCTACAAAATAGTACATTAAAATATACAAAAATGACACATAAACCAGAACAAACATACACATGCCTCCAAAAACACACAAAAATAACAGAAAAAAACTACAAAAAATGCTTGGGTTAATGCTTAGATTACTCATTATTCTAAATACTGACACAAATGTTGAAAACGTGACCCTCAGATCCGATACATACAATCACAGTTTTGTGGCCCTGCTGAGATGAAAGCTGCCCATCTCTGACCCAGTATGTGAATTAACTGTGGGTTTGTGAGAACTGAATAAACTACTTGATGTGTCCTATATTTAACTCTGGATCAACACGTGGCAGTGAGCAGGAGTGGCTTTGGCTGATGTCAAAAACAGTTAAAAGTGAGTGACTCCTGAGAAGCGTGCGATCCTGCTGTAGAAGGAGAACATCTTTGATGCTTCCTTCCTGGTGATGTGCAGCGGTCAGGTTCAGGTTTCTGGTGCCTCAGCTCAGCTGCTGCTCTGACACTACTGATAGCTGCCTGGGTCCCCGGGGAGGAGAGGTGAAAGGGTAATTTGATCCCACCCGCTGATGCAGCCTTACCGAAGCTGTGGATACAACTAATTCTGTTAGACAAACATAAATTGTGTCAGTGACACAAGCGGTTTAACTAATTCATGACCTGACACAACTACCAATGCTATCATTTCTGCAGCAAACGGTGAGTGGGAGGTGGTCGACAGCAAGCTGGACTTCCTTTAGTCTCACTTGGTTTCTTTTTTCTTTTTCTTTCTTTCATTCTGACTTGGTTTCACAGTTTCTCTTAGACGGGAAATAATTCTCATTTTGCTTTGATGTTGTGTTTCTTCAGGGAAACTTTTGTCTATTTTGAGCCCTCTATTAGTATTGGAGTCAAACGCCCTGTTTTTGCAGAAACCACATGATTGCATTGCAAATCAACTGCCCTTCTTAGTAAGTAAAGGCCTTCGACCAGTTTGAAATTATTATGAACTGGAGTCACTGGGACGTCTTCAGTGAAATATGATCCTTTCAAAGAACAGCTGCCAAAGCATCGAAGGCCACTGTTGATATTGTACAAGTCAATATTAGACTAAATTAGACCAAGGGCCGCAAGTGGCCCCCGGGCTGCCATTTGCCAATGTCTGAGATTGATGGTTTGAGAAAGATGTGAAAGAAAAGAAGAAGAAGAGTCTTTGGAGAGAGGGTGTTGAGACGTCACCTCTCTTATCTGTATAATCACATCATTAATGCAGCTCTGCTGGGAAAACACTGATCTAACCTACTGTATGTACAGTAACTCATGGCATTGCTTTGTCAAACCTACTTAGTTTGATACCATTTAGCATGTTACATAATCCCAACACATTGACTGAAAAATGAAAAGGTTTGGTAATCATCTGATCAACCAATCGGCCAATTACACAGCAACACTTAAATGTTTTCTTCTGAACCCAGGAAGGCAGCTAGAGGTACAACACATCAAAGCAATCAAGAAAAGACATCACTATAAGAGCTGTTCAATCCATTTTTTATTGTTTTAATTCTGTTGTCCAGTAAAGGAATTTGTGTCGCTGTGCCATGAGTCATGACAAACGCCCATGTTGTAGTTGTACAGTTTAAAACAGTTTAAAAGAGCTGCCAAACTCAATCTAGTTCAGGGTGCGTGGTTTAAGCTGAAGTGGGCCTCAGATTTTAAGTAGAAAACAAGTGTATAATTTTCACATTTATGTCCTAGCTTGCTCTTTCACATATAAACAATACTGTATGTAAAGTATTTAAGGCAATATCTAAGCAATAAGTGACATATATCACTCCCTGCAAGATCTTAGACCCTTAAAGGAGCATAGGGCAGGATCAAGAAATAAGACTCCATAGTGACATGACGGCCGTTAGGGTAACTGCAGCCATCAGCCAAGCCGGCACATGAACGCTTCATACCAGAGCAGCTGATACTGTGACACAGCTATTTATTTCCTCGCAGTTAACATGACTGTTTACTGCAAGTAGAAGATGGATATCTGACCGAAACCCAACGAGACCCGACGGGTCGGGTCGGGTCGGTTCAGACTGATATAGAACTGGTGGTCAGGGTCGGTCCCATCCTTGCGTGCAGCGCTCTTTCCATTCCTACCAGCAGTAGCAGCGGCGAGTGCAGCTTCAGCGCTGCTGGCAGGACCATGGAGCAGATGAGACCTTTTCTGCACAAGAACATGGATTATGTTAATAGATCCACTTGGCCCCTTGCATTCACTACGTGCCTGTTTGTGTTTGACGTTTGCTTGTTTCCCATACGTTGATCTGTTCTGTTGACATTAACAGTTGTTTGTTAATAAAAGCTGTCCTACCACTAAAGAAAATGTAAATATGTAATTTGTATGAGGAAAGAATGAGGATTCAGGTCGGACTCGGACGAAAAAACTTGGCCTGCAAGAAAAACTCCAACTGCCACACCTCCACGCATGCCTCCATGAAACCGGCAATCGGTAGTTTGGTCCAACAAGCTTTTTCCAGTCTCCAAGCAGTCTTCTTCTACTTCTTTATTTCCGGCAGAGTGGATGCCTCTCCAAGCCGCTGTGAATGCGCATCGGTGTCATTTGTTGTCATATCCGCAGAACTGCATGGGAAAGTTGGGCCCACAATTGCAGTACATAATGCATCATACAATCTGTTCAAGGAAATAGTTTGTGGGCTCATCCTTTTTGGCTTTAAACGCTTCATTACCCATTACCATTAAAATACTTAAAATTGATGTTTATTTTTTTCACAAATCGTGCCCTATGCTCATTTTTATTATCAATAATAATAATAATAATAATAATAATAAAAACAAATGTCCACAGTGTGGAAGGCATAAAGTATTTTATCATATATTATCTTGGCATTCATTTTATGCTTACAACTAGGGGTGTAAATCACCAGCATCATCACGATACGATACGATGTCGATATGTTTGGATGACGATACGATGTTTGCCAGTGATTGATGTGACGTGATATCATATGCCCATCTCACACAATCATTTACATGTATATCAACTCCCAAAAAACAAGTGAAAAATGATTATGATGCCACACTGATAACGTTTTTTAAGGGGCATATGATGAATTTGTGTAAAACAAAAATAACCACATGGTTTATTTGTTTTGATTTGGTTATAAAACAGAATAACCAAAGAAGAAGGGTACACGGACAATAATGCTACATACATGACTTTGATACAATTTTATCTTCTTTAATATTAAATAAATATCTCAAGTGAACTTCCAGACACTTGTTATTCAGTAGTCCTATTTATTTACATGAATAGACACTGTTTGTTGTGGGGAGTTTGTATAAATCAACCCATTTACGAGCACGGACCGATTACTGAAAGTATCAGATCTCAGTTTGCGTGTCTGTGCACTCACGTGCATGCTAAACCCCTAGCTAAACAACCTTCTTCAACCTAATTCTTATTGTCTTAATATCAGTATCACTACTATAGCGCTGCACTTTCATTATTATTTTATTTCCTGATATATAGTTAATAATTTTTCTCCTTGACTCCTCGCTTTGCCGAGCAACAATGTAAACGACGCAGGTTCCGTGCCGCTCTTGGGTTACTTTCGCGTCTTCTTTATTGGTGTTGTATAGCGTTGGCTCCACATTCAGGAAGCGGCAGCGGGGCTTTACTGGTCCAAGGCTGCACAGTACCGTGTACAAATTGGGCTGGCAGCAGGGGTTTCAAGGCTTTGTTGTCGCGTGGGATTTACTACGTTATGCAACCATCTGGTGGCACGGACGTACAGACGTGCTATGTGAATTTCAAAATAAAAGCGTATCTTAAAGATGACGATGATTATCGATGTTTTCATTGTGCGTCGATGTAATTGGATCGTTAATTAATTAATCGATGTATTGTTGCACCACTACTTACAACCATTGTTTTTGAATTGATCTGTTCCTCCCTTTATCATCATATTCAGATCAATTGTGATTGTGATGTTCTTATCTTCTTTGTGTGCAGAGAGCCTGATATTCCTTCCTGGGCAGCGTTACTCTACCAGCTGCAGCTGCTGGATATCAAAGACAAACCAGACCCGTTGACGCTGTCCACTGCAGACCGCATACGCATCGGCAATCAGAAAAGAGAACGAGGAAACTTTCATTTCCAGAGAGAGGAGTACAGCATGGCTGTCCGAGCCTACTGTATGGCCCTAGGTGTGCTGAGTGTACGTGGGAGAGGTAACCTATCATTAAAACCTCAATGTATTCATTGGAAACATGTTTACTATCGATGAGCTACATCACAGCACTTTAAGGGTACGCTCACACACACTAAATACATTATTTGAGCTCTATCACAACTCTGAATATTCTAAGTTCTAAGCTCTCCACAGTAATCACAGAGTCACCATGCAGAGCCACATCCACCCCGGCTGCTGGGCGCCACCTCAAATGTTTTTACCTCATTTCTTCACATGGTCAAAGATAATCAAATTTAACATTATTTCCACCTTCTTAATCCCTTCAATCAATGACAAGGCAGGAAGATTCCGAGGGGGACTTCGCTGAATGAGTGTGAAAAAACATGAAGTGCTTCATTGTGTCGATGACTTCAAGCCAGATAATAGAACTAATGGAAATGAAACATTCAGACAGGGGAAACTGGCAGCCCGCACAGGCACGTGCAGTCTTTGGTCTAATTTTGTGCAGCCCCAAAATATAGAAAAAAAAGACTTGAAAAATACAGAAAAACACAGAAATATTAAAAAAGGACAACAAAAATACACAAAATACTCCAAAAGAACAAACAAAATGACAGAAATTACACAAAGGGACAACAAAAACACACAAGACAACAACAACTATACACAGAGAGAACAGAAAAACACACAAAACAACAACAAAAACAGACAGGGCCTGTACTATGAGGCTGGATTTCCTCCAATCATGCTAACTTCCTGGATTCATTCCATGTGTGCTGTACTACCACACTGGTTAACTCCTTATCGGGCTAAATTACCACAAAAACTTACGCTGAACAGCAAACCTTTAGTTTGGTGTATAAATGTGTGAATGGGTTTGGTCCAGAATACATCAGTGACATGTTAGTCAGGTATGAACCCAGCAGGTCTCTCAGATCTATGGACACAGGTCAGATAGTGGAGCCCAGAGCTCACAGTAAACATGATGATGCTGCTTTTAGTTGTTATGCTGCAAAGAAGTGGAACAAACTGCCAGCAGAGCTGAAGTCAGCATCACGTGAACATTTTTAAATCAAAGTTAAAGGCCCTTTTTTTCTCTACTGCGTATGATTGAGAGAGAGATTTATGGTCATGTTGTTGATGTAATGTGTTTGTTGATGATTTTAATTGATTTTACTGATGATTTTTGCTGCAGTGTTGAATTAGGCATGAATTATGAATATTAATTCTTCATATATTTAAAGAATAATTGTCTATTCCTCTATGGTACGTAACGTAGGCTGCTCTGCAGGTTTACTTCATGTTTGTGATTGGTCAGATGCTGCAAACTCTGCCCCCTTCAATGTGAGCATGCACGCAGCCAGATTGAAAACAGCTATTTTAAGTTAACATGTTGATAACCAGCTTCGTAGTACAGCTGCTCTGTGATGGTGAATCTTTAGTTGAAGGAACTTAGGGCAGTATCAATAAATAAGACTCAATAGTTACACAATCTAACTGCAGCCATCAGCCAAGCCAGTGTGGGAGTGTCGAAGCATGACGTCCGCAGGACTGCGCGGGAAATTCGGACCATGAATTGCAGTACATCATGCAACACAGTCTGTTCAGTGCAATAAGGAGATATGTGTGTCAGCTCATTGTTTTTGATTTCGAACGCTTCATCATCCATTAGCATTAAGACTTAACATGAATGTTGATTTTTTTCACAAATTCTTCTCTAAGTTCCTTTAAGTGAAGCCCACTAACAGGGAGCAGTTGTACTATGAAGCTGTTATAAACAAGTTAATTTAAACTAGGATTTTCCTACCTGGGACAGTGGGATTGCTGCGTCTGACCAAACACAAACACAGAGAAACTATGTGCAGAGCAACTTACATAACAATTGAGGAATGTTTGTTTAGAAATATAAATAATTGAAATCCATAAGACCAAAAACATGCTAAACATGATTGAGACCAACACAATGCTTAAATTTGTGAGATTATACAATAATTAATTAGAGAATAAACGGACAGTGATTGGTTTCACTTTCTTAAGGCACAAACATTTTGGGGGCAGTCTGTGGTTCTAATGCTGTGTTCATACAGCTCAGTCTACATAAAGTGGACAATATTTCTATTTTATACAGCGTGTGTTATCTTACAGGACTGGGGCTCTCATACATACGTGAAATGAGCATAATGGCAAAAAAATGAAAAATACAAAAAAAATGCATCCAAAAGCCCACAAAACAACAAGAAAAATATACAAATATATAATGACCCCCCAAACGCACAAAACGACGACAAAACATATAAAAAATACAAAACAACTCACAAAATACACAAGATTAGTAAGTAAAAAAACATCAACAAAAAGAAAAGAAAAATGGACAAAATGTATACAACACACTAAACAGGAAGGAGAGACTCAAGGTAGAAAATGGAAGGGTGGGGAAGAGTTGATTATTTCAAAGTGAGAGTGAGATGTTAAGTTGTAGTTGTGCATATTGTGTTGTGTAATTAAGCCAGTCTGGTGATAAGTGTGAAGCTCAGCTATAATGGTGGTGGCTGTGGACAGAGGTGGTATTACCTAGAACAGGTATTTAACATCAACGTGTCTAAAGTTAAGCCCACTACGAGTTTTATCCCAGAGCCCAAGGCATGGCAGTGCATCGTAGACCAATGTATGCGCAAGAACGGCTACTGTAAACCCAAGCGCTGCCCCGGACCCGAAGATGCAGCCAGGCCAGCAGAGAGAGAGGGGGCCAGGGAGCCCCAGGGCATCACCCCACGGCCGAGCAGCCCCCCAGACGCCCCCAAGATCCCAAACCGAGAGGCAGCCACCGCCCCCACATTCACACCCGAGAAAGCCCCAAGGAGCCGAGGACCCAGCGCACCCCGCTACCAATCCCAAACCACTACCCCAAGCCCCCCACCAACATACCCACCCAAAACCCCCCTCCCTCACCTATACCCTTGAGGGGAGTGACCAGAGAGCCCCATCCCAAGAACCCAGCAGGGGAGCCATGGTCCATGCCCAGAAGACGGCCAGGGGGCCCACCGGCGGTCCCAAAGCCAGCAGGGACCGGACCCCAGGCCAGAAGGACCAAATGTTGTTTTCCTAAAGTTTTTCTAGCAATGTGACTTTTTGTACTTTTTGCTTGCTTTTTAAAATTGTAATCTGCTTTAAGGCCATCAGTTGCCCATGTCTGGATCATAGTGTGAATATTGTTGGCAACAGACTAAAGTGTGTGTATGTTTTTGTGTTTATTGGGGGTACGCTACGAAGCTAGATAATTATATCCTGGATTATTCTCCATTAGCGGGATTCACCTAATCAAACATTCCCTGTCAGAAAGAATCTGTCCTACAAAGATCGATAACAACATGCTAATTTAAGTTTTCAGCCTGGGTACGCGCGCGCAGCGCTCACATGAAAGGGGTGGAGATTACAGCATCTGACCAATCAATGGAGAACCTGACAGAGCGACCGTATTTACCATGGGGGAACTGCTTATCATCTTAAACAAATATAATGAATTTAAATCCATGATGACAGCGAAGAGCAACAGTGTTAGTGCAGTGCAACAGGAGGGAATGCTGGTAGTGGATCGCCGACTCTGTGAATGCGTAAAAGCGTGAGATTATTTATGGTATTCATCCATTGGACGGGATGATAAACGGACAGCGCGATTAGTTTCCCTTATAACGCACAGGTTTTTCTATTCAGTAAGACCTATTTATCACACACACTGGGATGAGAGCACTTTGTTTTACAGTCTGTAGTATGTTCCTGCAGATGCGGTCAGCCTCACTATAGCGTATGAATGAAGGAATTATTGAATTCACCCGTCCGCTCATACAAAGACACAGGCTTCATCGGCTGATTGTAGATCACTCCATCAGATAAAAATCTATATATTTCCTATAGGATGTCATCGGTAAATGAAGGGATTGCGTGAATATCTAAATATTGCCTCTCCTGTCAGCTGTCAGATCAGATCCACACAGTGGCGTGTTGACACATCACATTTTATTGGACAGCGCATTTTCTAAGAGAACCGATTAGTCAGGAAGCAGGACTTTAGCACTCGCTAAGATCCTAGCTAGAACAAAACCTGCTCCCTACCAGGTTAGTCATTCAGCCTAAGTTACCATAGTAATTTAGCTCTGGAAAATGTTAGCGAGCTTTGTAGGACAGCACGCACTGATTAAATACTGGAAGTTTACTCGATAAGAGGCAATCTAGCGTCGTAGCATACCCCAAGTGTCAACATTGTGTGCAGGTGGCAGTGATGGTAGAGTGGAGGCCGAGGAGGAGGAGGAGGTTCGGGATTACCGGGTGAAGTGTTTGAACAACCTGGCCACCGCTCAACTCAAACTGGAGCTCTTTGATGAGGCGCTGCATACCAGCCGAGACGTCCTGAGCCTCCAGCCAAACAACGTCAAGGCTCTGTTCAGGGCAGGAAAGGTGACTTTTCACTTTCTTCAGACTTTGGATGATTCATGCATTCATTCCGACGCTGCAGCTACTTTTTCTCTCAGATGTGATGTGAGTGCACATACTGTGGGCTTCTTTCTCCCTCTCAGCTGCTGTCAGACAGGGCTGAATACAAAGAGGCCATGGAGGTGCTAAAAAAGGCCTTGAAACTGGAGCCAACCACCAAGGTGAGATTATGTGGGTGAGAAAGTTCATCCTCTCACAGAGCTTTGTTTAAATCTGCGTACACACACACATAGAGAGAGAGAAAATACCAAACAGCAACTCTCTCACTTATATTGAAAATACGTTACGCATTTCCTATTTTTACATTGAGAAAAGTCAATGTATCATTTAGCACTCACCCTTTAATTTAGTCATATAGAAGCCAAGGCCACAGAAATGTGTGAGGGTCACTTATCAACATTCATGTCAGCATTTAGAATAAAATAATGTAAATAATAAAGAGTTTGTGTCTTTTTTTAAGTCATTTTGTGCATTTTTGTTGTTGTTGTATTGTGTATTTTTGCTGTCATTTTGTACATCTTTGGCTCTTTTTGTATTTGTCTCTTGCGTTTTAGGAGTCATTTTGTGAATTTTTGTTGTCATTCTGTATATTTTTTGCTATTTTTTGTGTTTTTGGAACCATTTAGTGTCATTTGTTGTTCTTGGTTTTTTTTAGTAAATTTTGTGGGGTTTTTGTGCTGTAGTTGTTTGTGTTTTGTGTATTCTTGTAGTCGTCTTGTGTTTCTTTTTTTGGAGAAAATTTGTGTATTTCTTCTCCCCTTGTGCCATTTCTTTATTTACTTCCACCAAGAAGGTCATATTTTCACTGGCATTTATTTGTCTGTTGTACTTAATGGATTTTGATTTTACATCACGGAAGACTCCACACAATTTTGGAAGGGATTTGGATCAATATACTGATACTGGATCAATTTGAATAATTCCTGTCTCTTGATTATCATTGGTGAAAGTTAAAAAATGTATATCTCGGTTCGTAATTGACTGATCTTCAGGTAATTAGACTCAGTTATGTTTGTTTGCTCAAATACCCCAAAGAGTTTCATCTGTGTGTGATCATTGTGCCATGATCAGGATCAATGATCCACATTATTACCAATATCAGGCAAAGAGGATATTTGGAGATTGGTGGAGGTTTCTGCTCTCTGCTCTTGTTTTATGTGTTTTTGGAGTCATTTTGTGTCCATGTCTGGTGTCCTGTGTGTACAGAAGTGAGTATAGGAACAAGATGGATGGATGAATACATGCATATACATTAATAGCTCCCTAAACCTATGATTTTAGGTTTTTTTAAAAAAATGACTGGGTCAGTTTGAGCGTGTGCTCGTCTTTTCTAATGACTGCTGTGCAAAGTTTACTCCACATCTGAATTTGGCACTGGTGAGTCAGCAGAAGTCATTAAAATCCTTTCAGAATGGGTCCAAAATCACTGAGTCATGAAGGCGTGGAAAGCACACTTTAGTAATCATGGCCTAAAGTGCAGATGCACATACACTATTTGGTGAGTAATTCAATTACAAAGATTGCAGTGATTACAGCTTAATTAGAACATTGGGACACAACAACTTTACAAGCCCAACAACTCTGTCTCTACTACATTAAGCCTAAAAACAGCCATTTTACATGCTCATCTCACAGTCCTCATACAAAGGTTTTACAGCATATCATAGAGTTTATGCATTGGTTAAAGCAGCATAGGCAACTGACGGTTCGCGGGTCAAATATGGCTTTTGGTCTAGTTTTGTGTTGGCCCCAAAGTGAATGAACAAAATGATCCCAAAAATACAAAACATCAAATTTACACAAATGACTCCAGAAAAATGTACAAAATTTCAGAAATTGCACAAAAATACACACATTTTGTCTACAAACACACATCAGACGACGAAAAGCTTCCACTAAAATAACAGAAAAACTCAGAACAATAAAAATATACAAAATGAAAATCAAACAATACAACAGCAATAATACACAAAATAATTCCAAAAACCCACAAAACAACAATAAAAATGCACACAACAATTCACAAAACACACAAAATGAGCAAAAAATATGTAAAATGACTCCAAAAACACAGAAAATGACAAAAACAACACACAAACCCTTTGTTCTTTCCTGTCTTAATGCTCAGATAGTTCATTATTCTAAATGCTCACATGAATGTTGATATTGTGATCAGATACAATCACATTTTTGTGGCTCCATTGTGATAAAGGCAACACATCTGTGGATAAAAGTATTAAGGTATTTGTATTAACCTGAAGGGGATTGTCAGCCTATTAATAATTTCAAATTCATTTATTTTCATTCAAAAGCAAACCAAGACATTCTATATTATTGGTGGGGTCATGTTTATATCTCTGAATATGTAAAAGTCCACAAAAGTGCCTCCAAAATTAAAAATAATACAAAGATTTAAAAAAAAAAAAAAAAAACGTATTCTTTGTTGTGTTTTGTAAAGCAGATGTTTTATACAATGTGGCCACATACCAACCTGTCATTGCCTGATCTCATTAGATCTCTGAAGCTAAGCAGGTCTAAATCTGGTTAGTAGGTGGATGGGAGACCACTGAGAATTCAGGTTCCACAGTGGGGGACAGTCACAGTGGTATCTGTCATTCTGTGTCCTTGGGCAAGGCACTTCACCCATATTGCCTTGTATGAATGTAGTGTGTGAGTGTTGGTGGTGGTCAAAGGGGCCAATGGCGTACTATGGCAGCCTCGCTTCCGTCAGTCTGCCCCAGGGCAGCTGTGGCTACAATAGTAGCTTACCACCACTAAGTGTGGAGTGAAAGAATAATGCCTTAATTCTGTAAAGCGCTTTGAGTGTCTATGATAAAGTGTTTTTCCCTACGTGGTCTTTTCCCCCTCACAGTTAAAAAAAACGTGTGTTGGGTTAACTCGTGAATCTTTTTCACACACAAAAGCCAGACATTAGGTCGACCTTTTTAAAAGGGAAAATTCATGCTCACATTACATTAAAAGATTCCTATAATTCATCTTTTTTTTTGGCTCTGCCAAAGCCTCCAAACACTTGCACATCTGGGAGTCCACAGATGTGACCACAGGTCTCTGCCAAACTCAGCAGAATCCACACGAAAAAACTTAAATCTCACACGCAAGTTCCAAATCATCACTCTGAGGATCAAAAAGTTGTGAAATGGGGATAAAATAAGCTTTGGTTGCTCGTTTCCAACTTAAATATCAACTTTGAACTGTATGATTAAGATAATAAAGCTGTGAAAGTGTCACAGCTTTAGCCAAATATCTTCTGTCTGCTGCTCCATTCTAATAGCAAACTAAGGCCAAACTTCTACCAGTGCTTCTTCTCCAACACTGCAGCTCTGATTACAGTGATCTGACCTAAAGCCGGCAGCTCACGGCCTCTGACTCAAATGTGTCTGTTCTTGTCTAGACGTTGTTTTTGGTAATTACAAGCTAGTCTCAGCATTGGATCCACACGCAGCAGCAGAAACCTGATGCAGCTCCTTTTTTCCCTTAACAAAATGATGAAGGAACATTTTCATCATCATTGTGTATGATAATTTATATCTAGGCACTGATGAGTCACTTTGTTATTGTGTGTTTGTAAAGTCTTTTTGCTTATTTTTGGTGTCATTTAGTATGTTTTTTCCTCTTATTTAGGTGAATATTTGTATTCCTATTGTGTGTTTTGGGGATAATTTGTGTATTTCTGTTTTCCTTATGTGCAATTTATGTAATTCTGTGCATATCTTTTCTTTTGGAATAATTACATGTATGTTTGCTGTTGTGTGTGTGTGTGTTTGTATTGTACTTTATTGTATTTTTTTTTTGTATGTTTTGTGGAGTAATTGTTTTTCCCTTTGTGTATTATTATTATTTTTTTCTGTCATTTTGTGTGTTTTTTGGTATCATTTGTTCGTTTACTATGGGGGCCTCACGTGGCCCATGTCTGATGTAAACAGACACACGTGTACCGTAACCATGGTGATTGTGGGTCAAGAATGTATATCATCTGCTTCCCCCTGCTGGACTTTCCCCAAATGTGCAGCTTTCTTTTCAGGCTATCCATGCAGAGCTTTCCAAACTGGTCAGAAGACAGTCAGGAGGTAAAGACACTGGAGATTATAGAAGCAAAGCAGAACAGATGCTGGGAGGCAACATGACTCCATCCATCATCACATCCCAGAAGCAGCAGCCAGCAGTAAGCAGTGAAACTCCTCTGTGACCATCAACACAGCACTGATCAACCTGAACCCATGTGTGTGCCTGTGTGTGTGTGTGTGTTTTTTTTTTTAAGGGGATTTCCTGGAAGTTTATCCTCGTAGCTCTGGTTGTGGCTTTGGGCAGCTTAGTGACGTCTGTCATTTTAACTGCAAGAAACTGAAATCGCGCTTTAGGTGCATCTATTTGTGCTGGAGGACACTCCATCAACTATGGATCAAGGGAAGCGATGGAGTAGAACTGGAAAGCCCTCAGAATCATCACTGTCATCACCCACATCCGTTACAAACACACAAAAAAACTTCAGTCACTTTAGTTTGACCAACACAAGTATGCTTTGCAATTACTGCCTACACCAGACAAGGACAACTGGTGCCCCTGAAGTAAACACACAAAAGGACAATAAAAAATGTACAAAACAACAGCAAGCATACACAAAAATAACAGAAAGAAAATACCACAATGGAAATACAGTACACTAAAGTGACACTCAAAACACATGTACACAAAATATGTAAAAATATGTAAAAAATATACAAAGTGAGTTTAAAAACACACTATGACAGAAAAATACAAAAAAGGACAACAAAGATACACAAAACAGCAAACATGCACAACATTAATCCAAAAAAACATACAAAATTATAGATATTTCACAACAGGACAACAAAAATACATAAATAATCCCCCCAAAAAACACAAGGCAGCTACGAGTATACACAAATAACAAATAAAAACATACAAGAATTAAAACAAACAACAGCAAACATCCAAAAAATTACTCCAAAAAATAAATAAATAAATAAATAATACTAACAAAAATAAGGTACGCAAAATGAGCAAAAAAAATACATCACTGCAAAAACATACTAAAGGACAACAAAAATAAAGAAAATACAGAAATGTTCTCACAAGATGACTTCAAGTACACACAAAAATAAAAGACACACAAGACAACAAAATAAAAACACAAAGCCTTTGTTCTTTCTTGTGTTAATGCTCAGATTGGTCATTATTCTAATACTGTAGATAATAACGGTGACCCTCAGATGAGATACTATCACATTTTTGTGGCCCCTGCTAAGATAGAAGTTGCCACTCTCTACATAATACAAGCCATTTCCCCCAATATTACATATTTTTCCTAAATATAAGGGTGGGTTTATTTGTCATAAGTTAATAACTGTTGAATCCAAGTGAGAAACAATAGTGTTTATTGATAGTCAGGCTGAGTTGAGCTAAGTGCTAAATGAGGACAGTTGTCATGGTAACCCTGTGTACTAATAACCACTGATGAGCCAAAACCCAATAAGCAGCAGACCCACAAATCACTGATACCCTTCCTGCTTGGCTCAGTCCGTCACTGTGTTCTTCACATCTGAATACCTAATACAAATGTACGCACAAGATGATGACACATCAGTTATTTTATTATTTATTGTTGGACACACGCAGTAGAAAAACCTTCATTTGATCAAATTATAGATGTAAAAACTGTATTTAAAAGTTGAAAATGAAAACACTTTAAAGTTTTAAAAACTCAGGAAGGAGAATATGTTTCCCCTTCACAATAAAAGCATCCCTGTAAAGTTTGTTCCTTGTTCAGTTTTTTCTAGAGTCCACAGCAGCTGCCAAAGGTCTGCTTAACGTTGGAGTCATTCAGTGTGACCTGAGGCTCAGGTTCCTGCCTTAGAGTAGCGTTTTTCTTCACTTCTCTGAAAATAGAAGACAAAACAGAAAAAAAGAGGTGAAGACGAGCACGCACTGAGGACAGCTGAACTCAGACTTCTTATACGTAGACGCCTCATCGAGTGCTGCTGACGTGACGACGCGGTGCCATCTTGCTTGGGTTTTATGTGCCTGTGGTGTATTAAGTCTACGGAAGAATGAGCTTTTAAAGTGCTCATAAATTACAGATTTGTAAAATCGTCAGACATGTTGAACAGACCTAATGAAAAACATGAAGAACCAAGTTAACAATTAGGTTCATTAAAGTCTTTAATTAGATAGCTTGTATTAATAGTGAGAACAAAAAGGTGAGAATCTTAGAATTTCCTCACAATACCATTAATCCAGGGGTTCCCAACCTTGGAGTCAGGATACCATTTGGGGTCGCGAGACACTGGGCGGGGGTTGCCAGATGCCTTCAAGAAACTAATAATATGTTTGGGACATTTTCAGCCCATTTTTGCTTATTTTTACCTTTTTTCTGCAACTACACCATGTTTTCGCTCCTTTTAAATGCATTTTAGCTACATCATTTCCATTTTTGTCACGTCTCCATCAAATTTACATGCCTTTTCTGCGTACTTTCCACTTTAAAGACATCTTTGGCACTTATCAACCCTTTCCACCAATTTTCCCAACTAATGTTGCATATGTTGAGCCATTACTGTCACTTTTGTCCTATTTTCACCATAATCTATGCTTATTTTGGCTAATTTAACCACATTCATATCATGCCCATTATTTGTCAGTTTAGACTAATTGTTCCGACTTTTTAAATTATATTACCATTTCACCACCTTTGGTTACTTTCAAACCCATTTTATTTCTCATTAAAACAATTATTTACATCTTTAAGATGACTATATACTATGGCCCAAATAATATTAAACTTTATGAATATTATTATTCGGATAAATACATAAATGTGTTCATAGAACAATGGACCATCATTTTGCTGACTTTATGGACCCAGAAAGCTTATTTCCCCTTATTGATGGCTCTGTGTCCACATGAGTGCTCTTCAGTGTTCATGTCTGTGTTTAACCACCTTCAGGTACAAAATGGTATTTTTAATTTGGAAAAATCTCAAAATGCGAGGAAAGTAGCCAAAGATGTACAGAATTTGCTACAACAAAATGAAATTCACGTTACATATAGCCCTATATATTACAAGCACTCCGCTTTCTGCGACACTAGATGGTCTGGCTTGGTCACGCCTCTCCACGTCTACATATTTGATATGAACCTACCTGGCTAAATGGAGCACTGCCTCCACAATGTTGGTTCCCTCTTTGGCGCTTGTTTCACAGAACAGAGCACCGTATGCCTGAAAGCAAAGCATCAACATCCCTGAATGCAACCAAGCTGTACAAGAGCGCACACACACACACACACACACGCACACGCGCACGCACACGCACACACCTTAGCCAAGCGTTCACCATCTAAGCTGCTCACACAGCGTCCTTGAGGAAGCTCCTCCCTCAGGTCCACCTTGTTTCCAATGACACACATGGAGATCTTCTCCTCTGCAGAGTCCTTCACACAAACAGCAGAAGGTGACACATCCTGTCTGTCAGTGTCAGTGAACATTACCTGTGCATCACTACCTGGATCTGGTCCACCCACGACCTGACGTTGAGGAAGCTGCTCTCTGAGGTCACGTCATAAACCAGCAGGACTCCGTGAGCTTTACGGAAATACGACCTGGCAATGCTACGAAACCTGAAAGGGAAGCGTTCTCATTGGTTCCTGAGAATCAACATCAGACGAAGGAGAAAAGTGTTACCTCTCCTGTCCGGCCGTGTCCCATATCTGCAGCCTGGTCTTTTCTCCGTCCACCAGCATCTTCTTCATCTGAAAATCCACTCCTGCACACAGAAGGTAGTAGATCTAAGTGTTTGAGACTTTGAGTACTATTTAATTGAGCTACTTTTTACTTGTACTTGAGTATTTTATGTATGACTTACTTGTACTTGAGTACAATTTCAATCAAGTAACAGTAGTTCTACTTGAGTAGGATATATCAGTACTCTTTACACCTCTGCTACCCACCCAGTGTGGTCTGCATGTCTCCTCTGAACTCATTGAGGGTCAACCTCATCAGGAAGCTGGACTTCCCAGCTCCTGCATCTCCAGCTAAAACCAGTCTGTACATCAGGCCTGGATCCTCCAGCTCCTCCATGTCTGCATCACACTGCTGAACACATCAAAAACAGGACACACATCATCTAGTGATGGGCAGCAGTGACACCATCAGCACGTTTGATTCATGCTGTGTTCAGGATACAAGCTGCAAATGTCTTCAAAAAAAAAAAAAAAAAAAAGACACGTGAAACGCGTAGCCCGGCGGTCTAATTTTGTTCTGCCCTCAACATTAACACACAGAATGACTGAAAAAACACACAAAATGACAGAAAGATACAAAAAAGGAGAACAAAACTACACAAAACATACTCAAAAAATATACAAAATTACAGACTGCACAAAGCAACAACAATAATACACAACATATCTCCAAAAACACACAACTACATACAAAAAAACAGAAAAAAACAATACCAAAAATAAACAAATATGACAAACACAATACACAAAAAGAGCAATAATAATAATATACAAAATGACTTTAAAAACACACAAAATGACAGAAAAAGACAAAAATGACAACAAAACAACAGCAAACATCAATAAAATGTATCCAAAAGCATACAAAAGTAGATAAATTGAACAGAGACAACAAAATACACAAAATGAGCATAAAATATAAAACATGTCTTTGAAAATGTACACAAAAAAAATACACACATTTTCAAAACAATACATCAGAAGACTTCAAGTATACAAAAAAATAACAGAAAGACACACAAAACGACTACAAAAACACACAATGCCTTTGTTTTTCTTGTATTAATCATTACATTGGTCATTAAAACCACACAAAACAAGAAGAATAAAAAATTACCAAAAACACACAAAATGACAATAACAATAAAAAGACACAAAGTAACACCAAAAAACATTAAATAAATAAACACAAATTTTAAAAATTTTTTTTGCAAAGAATACACAAATTGACTAAAAAATACACAATATAATTGAAAAACAACAAAAATACACAATATTGAGTCCAAAAACACCAACTCTGTGAAAAACACTGCTCATCTCTACTGTAGATGATACAAGAAAACATTTTGTTTACTTTTGAGGAGAAAGCAGAGAGTCGTCTTCTTAAGGATGAAGCAATAGAGCTCCCCCTGCTGGGAGCCAAAGATACTGCAGCCTCCGATTTCACCTCTGACCTCTGACAGACAAAAACAAACTGCTATTTCACAGTGAACACACACGCACACACACCAGTTTGTTTGTGATCCTGACCTCTGCATCAGACGGGACATAGGAGTAACTGTGATGCACAGTTTCCACTGAGCTCCTGCTGTCGTCGCTGTCATAGTCATTACCAGAGCTTTCGGGCGTGTCCATGGGCAGGGAGACCCCGCTGTCCAGGTACCGGTCCGCCCAGGTGGACACGCGGGAGTGGGCCATCCTCGTACACTCCTGCTCCATGCTACACACGCACACACACACGCAGACAGGCTTGTGGCTTCCATAGTTGATTCCTGAGTAAAACACTGCGTACCTGGTGTGGATGAGCGTGCTCTGTCGCAGAGGTTTCATCCTCCGAGCTGGAAGTCCACTCTGTAGAGGCAGCTGCAGGAATGATTACAACACTTTCCTTTAACTTCTAACAACATCTCAGCCTCAGCCTCCAGCAGACAAACACACTGGCTGTGTCTGAATAGTCCCTCCTTTCCTATCCACTTGTCCTTAACCCCGTGAATGATGTCACACGATTAAGGAAAGGTGTTAGAAGACTTCCTAAAAGAGTTAGAGAAAGGCCATCACATTGTTTTGACAATCAGACACACTTCCACTAGGTGACGTAAAATCAGACGGCGGCAAAGGTTAGTGACAACTGCCGTGGTGAAAAAACTACAAATTTCAGAAAATGGACTAAAATCACATTTATAACACTTTCCCCTGTGCCTCTAACCGCTGATATAATCACTAATATCAAAATGTAAATCAAAGGAAAAGAGGTTACCAGGCTACGAGGAACAAAAGTGAAACTAAAAGAACGTTACATTGAGAGTAGTTGCTCACACTCACCTTCCACTCAGAAAACAACATTAATCCAAGATAAGTAGGATTTTATAAAATCGTTACATTTATGCAAGATATACATCTATATAACGTTGTAGGCATACACATGTACAACTGCACAAAGCATTCCTAGATGAATTAAATATGTTGAATAAAACATAATGTAGCTAAAAATGTCTCCGATAGCTTTTCTTGAACGATAGTGTCTGTTTTATGTCAGTTATAATCAGACAATATGTGTTGCATATCATAAGATATGGGTTTTCGATTATTTAAAGTTGTTCAAGGCGTATTATTGCATTGGTAACTTACATGGTATGTGGCCCATTTGAGTTGTGAGATACTGTGAACGCTCGGATGAGCGGGTCCCTTTAAATGTTGTCACCGCAAGGAATTGTGGGGCAACATTATCTGGACTCCTTTGGTAAAGGATGCATCAGTGTTTCCTAGGCTAAAGGAGGTTATAAAGGAAGCATTGAGCCTCCTTTCTTCAGCTTTAAGAGAACAGGAATGCTCCTTATCATGGCCCGCCACTCAATTTTGTGTTTACAATGAAATTTCCAGTGATTTCGACTGAATAAATGACAAAGTTTATTTAATGAGGTGCTGGATCCAATCAAATAAATGTCGGTCAAATTCTGGGAGGTGCCAAATTAAGCTCTAGGAGGAACTATTCGGACGCAGCCACTTGCTGTGAGGACACTTACCCTCCTTTTAGCTGTAACCATTTCAGTAGCCAGTGTTGATCGTAGCCCATCGTTGCTGTCGTACATCTTTTTGTTTATTTCTCTAATGATGCATCAAAGAAGAAGAAGAATTCACAAGTTCTGTTCAATACTCAAAACAACTTAATAAAGTTCACAAAACAACTGAATATTTATGTCTAAAGCTGATTTAAGTCAAACTTAACCTATGACTTATTGACTTCTTGATGGTCCATGGACCACAGTTTGAGAAACACTAGACAGCTTCAGTACAACGTTTGTAATAATTAGTAGGGATGGGACAATATACAGAGTTCATGGATAGAGTTCTCAGATAACAATACATTATAATATTTTTGGAAAGGAAAAAAGACTAAAAAGATTATAGTTGGAACTTTTGCTTGCTAACATACTCTGGGTAAGACCTTTTCAACTCAGTGGAAATATAAAAAAACAAACCAGAATAATCTCTTATCATGATATATCTTGTGACGTATAATCATTGTGATATCTTTTAGAGCAGAGGTCCTCCTTTGTCCAAATAACACATTTTATTCACAATACTATGGAAAAAACAACTATAGCGTATAATGGTGGAATTAATGAATAACACCCATTTTAAAGTATCTCATTATGTAAATAACTTAAGCATTATAAAAACCTACATTTTAATGCTTTTGTTTTTTTTTAAATTTTTTCAATCCATCTCTTAAATGGTTTACATACCTCATACCTACTGTTGTTTACCATTGTTCACTTGATCGAGATTTGTCTATCATTCCACACTACAAAATAAATAACAAGAGTATGTATGATTTGTGCTGACATCAGTATCAGCCAACAAAAGGCGAAAATAATTTAAATAAATAAATAAATGGAAGACACATTAAGGGGTAAGTAAGCTTACATTTTATAAACGTCTCCAAGCCTAACTGCTATATAATGTCCAAAAGTCATGTTTTGGTCAAATGTGATCAACATCACTGCTACTACACTGCTGATTCAATCATTAGCACATGTAATTATTATAAGCTTCACCAAGGAGGTTGTGTTTTTGCCGGCGTTATTTTATTTATTTGTGAACAGCATAATTAAAAAAACTGACGGATTTTGATGAAATTTTCAGGAAATATTTGAAATTAGATAAGGCACAAGTGATTCGATTTCGGGGATGACTCGGATCAATATTCTTTGATTTAAAAAAAATAAAAATAGTTTTGAACTTGTGAAGACTGGACTGCTGCTGTGACATGCAAATTTCCGCCTACATGGTAGTACTAAAGTATATCTCGTCTTAAATCCCTAAAATAGGGATTTATAGCATTATTGAGCCATGAGAAAACCAGGAACAAGTCGGCCAGGAGGCACCATCATATACCATGTAGCCGAGTGCTCTTGTTAATAATATTAAAAGAAGAACAGACTCACTGGAGGAGCTCAATCTGAGAGGAGTACGACTGGTTTTCCCTCACTATCTTCCTCAGGTTTTCAGCTTCCCTAAAATGATGAACAAACAGGATGTACCTTCTGTGTTGGACACGTGCTGGCAGCGCTCAGAGACGTTTACCTTTGGTGTCGAGCTTTCTGATCTGCTAGCTTGTTCTTCAGCTTGTCCAGCTCAGAGTGCAGCACGGCCATGTTGGTCTGGGCTTGAAGCAGAGAGCCTTGAAGCTGTTGCTTCTCCTGAGAGAGCATTTAGTCAGAGCACAGCTTCACTAACAGCTGGCATGTTGAGCAGGGCTCACCTGTGAGAGCTCACTGATCTGTCTGTTCAGCTCCAGCAGCTCCTCCTTGGACTGGGAGAGTTCAGAGTCCTCGTGACTCTGGAGAATTCATACAGTGGAAAACCATTTGGTTATTTGCTTAAAACCTGTGTTTTACCTGTGGGTTGGTTTAGGTTTTGTTAGTACTGAGGTGGGAAACTTGTATCACAGTGAGGCCACATATCTGCTCTCAGGGTCATATTATCAATATTCATGTCAGCATACAGAATAACGAACAATCTGAGAGCATTAATACAGGAAAAAAACAAAGGAATTTTGTACATTTTGTTGTGGTGTGTGTTATTTTGTGTATTATTTGGTTATTTTAATTTTTATGCATTTATTTTGTGGGTTTTTGAAGCCATTTTGTGCATATTTGCTGTTGTCTTGTATTTTTGGAAGAAAAAAAAAATATCATTTGTGTTGTTCCTTCATGAGATTTCTGTATTTTTGTATAGTTTTTTTTTGGAGTAATTTTGTGTTTACTGTTTTGTGTATTTTTGTGTTTACTGTTTTGTGTATTTTTGTTGTCCTGTTTTGTATTTTTCTATCTTTATGGCTTTTCGAGTCATTTTGTGTAATTTTAAGGTCATTTTGTGTGTTTTTGGAGTCATTTTGTGTATTTTTGTTTTTGTTTTGTGTAGTTTGTGAAGTAATCTTATTTATTTATTTGGGCTAATTTTGTATATTTTAGTCTTTATTTTGTGTGTTTTGTGGGTCATTTTGTGCATCTTTCATTTATTTGAGCAGAAGTTAAAAAAAAGAACCTGCACACTTTACAGAGAAATGTTTCCCTGGGATCATACCTAGTACCTTCCTAATGTGAATGATAAATTCTACACTGCAATGTGAAGCAGCATAAATAATCCACCCAAATGGGATCACGTTTTTTTTTTAAAAAACTCAAGATAACCTGGTTGCATAAATATGCACACCCTTAAACTAATACTTTGTTGCAGTACCTTTGGCTTTTATTACAGCACTCAGTGGCACATCTTGATCAATATTTGCCCACTCTTTTTTACAAAACCACTCCAAATCTGATAGATTGCAAAGGCATCTTCTGTGCACAACCCTCTTCAGATCACCCCACATGGGATTCAGGTCTGGACTCTGGCTGGGCCATTCCAAAACTTTAATCTCATTCTGGTGAAGCCATTCTTTTGTTGATTTGGCTGTGTGCTTAGGGTCATTGTCGTGTTGAAAGATCAAGTTCCTCTTCATCTTCAGCCTTCAGAAACTCAAAGGTTTTGTGCCAACACTGCCTGGTGTTTGGAACTGTTCATAATTCCGTCCACCCTGAATAAGGCCCCAGTTCCAGCTGAAGAAAAACAGCTCCAAAGCATGATGCTGCCGCCACTATGCTTCACTGTAGGTATGATGTTCTTTTGGTGATGAGCAGTGTTGTTTTTGTGCCAAATATACCTTTTGGAATTATAGCCAAAAAGTTCAACCTTGGTTTAATCTTCATCTTGTTTTATTCCCGTAAGATAAGGCTTCCGTCTTGCCACCCTACCCCATAGCCCAGACATATGAAGAAGACAGGAGATTGTTGTCACATGTACTACACAGCCAGTACTTGCCAGAAATTCCTGCAGCTTCTTCAATGTTGTTGTCGGCCTCTTGGCAGCCTCCCTGACCAGGTTTCTTCTCGTCCTGTCATCAATCCTGTTTTTGGTAAAGTCACTGTTGTGCCATATTTTCTCCACTTGATGATGACTGTCTTCACTTTGTTCCATGTTATGTTATTATAATATTCCTTGGAAATGATTTTGTACCCTTCACCTGACTGATATCTTTGAACAATGAGATCCAGCTGATGCTTTGGAAGCTCTCTGAGGACCATGGCTTGTGCTGGAAGATGTGGCAACAAAAATGTCAGGAAAAGCTACTAGAAGAGCTGAACTTTATTTGGGGTTAATCAGAGGCACTTTAATGGTGACAGGTGTGCGCTGACTCCAATTTAACTTGAGTTTGAATGTGATTGGTTAAATCCGAACACAGCCCCGTCCCCAGTTATAAGAGGGTGTGCACACTTTTGCAACTTCATTCTCTCAGTTTTTTATTTTTTCTTCACCTCCCTGAAATGTTTGTTTTTCAATTGCATTGTACAGGTTACAGGTCACATTAAAGGTGGAAAAAGTTGTGAAATTATTTATCTTGGTGTCATTTTTTTACTTCACAAAAACCTGGCATTTGAACAGGGGTGTGTAGACTTTTTATATCCACTGTACCTCTGACAAAGTGGTCTCTACAGACACGGGCATTAGCAGTTTCTGCTCCTCCCGACCACAGACGTAGGTTTAAAATCCACTTTTTACAGCATTGTTCTGTGAGCTTTTTACGTTTGTCACCTTTGTGAACGTCAATCTTTGGTACTCTGTAAAATACATTTTCTCTCACCTTGAAGAGCTTGTCCACTTGGGCCTGCAGGTCGGCCACCTCTTGCTCGTACTTCTTCTGTAGAGCCATCATAACTCTCTCCATGTGTCTTTGCTCCTACAAACAACAAATCCAATCATCCCATTTCTATTAGGAACGGTACTTTAAGTTTAGTAAAACGGCTTCTGAATACTGGACGGCTCACCTCGTCTCTCACCCTCTCCTCTGCTTGTGTGAGTTGGAGCTGAATGTCTTCCTCCATCTCTGCCAGCTGACTGTGGTTCCTCTCCTCTGCCCTGTTTCAACAGAAGGTGAAGAACAAATTGGAGCTGGCATCTTTCACTGTACATGTGCTCAGTCTAACCACATAGCCCACATGTGTCAAACTCAAGGCCCAGGGGCCAAATCAGGCCCTTTAGGTCATCCAATTTGAGCTGCAGGAGAAAGTCAAAATGACAGAGAAAACATGAATCGTTCTGTAAATTAGAGCCTGACAAAATTAAATTTTCTTGGGACCAATACCGACATTGGGAGCTAAAAAGAAAAAAACACCCAATACATCAGCCAATATATAAAAGAACACTGATATGCATTGGATATACTGTATACTGTACATGAGCACACATTCTGATAATGCCCACAAAATGATTCAAGACAAAGAAGCAGTACACTATTGAACTAAAATAAGAAACTTTAATTAGTATGGGGGTCGCGGATCACAAGTTTTGCAATAGAGGCTCCCAAACCGCAGCTTGCATTGGGCCCCTACGGAGCTAGAAACCCATAGTCACCCATAGTCATGACATAACTTCTGTTATGATCTGACACTATTAATGAATAAAGATGAAATGCCTGTTATAGCTGTCATCTTTACTCCTTGAGCTACATGCTTTATTTGTTCACTGCTATCACAGAATATGACTCTGCTTTGTAGTTTGCATGAGAGAAGATGCCGTGAGATATGTGGACTTCTACATGGTGTCCACTGATTATGTAGTTGGCTGGTCTGAACACAAAATGCCAGGGCTGAATATTTGTTCAGGTCCACCCCTGCTTATATCACATGATGGCAATCCTTTTTAATCTCAAATTGTTGAAAGAACTCTTACAATTCCAAATCCAGCAGTTTTCCTCCAATTAAATAAAATAAAATTGGTCACCAAATCAAGGATATTTAAGTGTAGATCCTGCAGGGCCTGATATGTGTCACCTATTGCTTGGATATTGTCTGTGCCATACAAGCTTTATATATCAGTTATACATGGAAGTGTAAACTTTGGCACAATAATGTTGAAATTGCCCCGTATTTTGTCCCCTGAACTAAAATGAGTTTGACAGCCCTGACATCATCCAATCGCGCATTGTAAAAAAGCAAACCTTTCACCTGCTGCTTTTGTCAGAAATGCCCACTGACTCTACAGGGTAGGGATCTGCTTTAGCAGTTCATAATGTAAACCAATCACAGAGAGAATCAGAGTTGTGTCAATGTCTAAACTGGTTTCTCTACATGCATGAATGCTCATGGTCAGACTTCCTTATTCCTGGAAGAAGAAACTGATCACATGCCGTGCAAGAAGTGAACCAAGCAGGAAACAAAAACACCTGCCGCACACCATCCATTCCCACTGTGACACACAGTTACAGTCACTGTGTGGGGAGTCACACATAATATAGGCTGCAAACATTTAACATCACAATCATAACTCACCATCTATTATGTATTTTTGTGAAACCATGCACAGTAGTTGGACCAGGGTCACAAAGGGGGAAACCCTAATGCAATATATATATATATATATATATATATATATATATATATATATATATATATATATATATATATATATATATATATATATTCTAATATAACTGTTTAACATCCCTGTAAAGGGCCAGGCTTTAATATTTTTTATATCTGTTAATTCACATGGAAAGTTTCCAACTTTGAAAATTCCAAAAAAACTTTGCAACCCTAGTTGAAATGTTATGGTTTTTTTTATTTATTGTATTATTTTGCATAGCTGCTAATATTTAAATTTGAATTTGATACCGTGATTTAAAATAAAATTACTCAGAATTTCCAGTTTAGTCCAATGAAAACTTCCACTGGAAATTGCACAGAAATTTCTGCCCCTTTGCAAGCCCAAGGTGGATGGCCCAATGTTTTTTAAAGATTTTGAAGCAATAAAAACAAATCAACATTTAAGCAGAAAATACAAGGAGAAAGATTGGTTACGTGATAAGTTTCAACTATAAATACCTTATTTTTATGATAGAACATGACTGAAGAAATATTAAAGATTGATTAGGTTTAAATTAATGTTGCATTTTTGTGCTTTAAAGTAAGCAATGGGAGAAAACAAGTCACCATCTGAAATGCTCAGAAAGGTAATTGGAATTAGATTTGATGAAAATGGATAAGTTCTACAGGAAGTCTTAATACATATTTAAGGTTTTTGTGTAAGCTCTGTGTTCGCTTTGGAAATATTAAAATGTGCAGGTACAATATCTCCAACAGGATGCAAGAGTGGGCAAACACACTTAACGTCAGTATAGAAAAACATTGGCTGAGACAAGAAAGATCTTAATATTTCTAACATCAACTAACCTATTTATATCTACAACAAGAACTGCTGAATGCCAACGACCTCAGGAGTAACTCACAACAACAATAACTATTTATTATTGCATTGATTAATTGAGTAATCGGATAAAACATACTTTTGCTTGATTAAAGCTCAATTCTAAATACTGGTATACAACAGGAAAAAAAGGCCAATCACTTAATAATGTAAACCAATTTGTTTTATTTGTATGAATAATTTGACATTTATTTATTACATACATAAAGGATGCAAAGTATGAAAAGCAAAAATATGCATATTTGCTGCCACAAGATTCCATTACATCTGCAAAACATGCATTGGTCAAAAACTAAACATAATAATAACTAGAACTGCAAACAGTTATTAAAGGGGGCAAAGCCTTCCCGCGCGACTCTGCCCTCAGGTTTCGTGGAAGTACGTCACGAAGGATGACGGGCTCGTGGCGAGCGTCAGGACACAGGCCAACGTGCCATTTGCTGTGAACAGGTGGATATGAAGTTTTGGAAGATGTGATTTAAAGTGTGAAGGTTACAGGCCAAAATGCATTTGCACCCATTATAGCGCCATCTCTTGGTACACTTTTTGGTATGGGTGATCTGTGTGCTCCTCTATGGTTACCCCATAAATTTCACGGCCCTCAACATATTACTTCAGCTGAAATAAAGTTTTGTTTATTTATATGTTATGATGTCATTAGCCACGCCCACTTTGACCAATTGCGAATAACTTTGAGGGACCCAAGATCATACCCTCCAAATTTGGTAAAAATTGGTCGTGCCATTTAAGAGATACAAATATTCGTTATTTGTAGTGCCCCCTAGTGGCCTACATCATTCAAATTTGGCGCATTTCCTCACAGTCCCATGCCAACCAAGGATCTCAGATTTGGTGGTTGTTAGCATTTATTCTGACCGAGATATGCAACAGTTATGCATTTTTATTGCTACACAGCAAATTCAAAAGTGTTACATTTTTGGTGTTGGTAGATTTTGTACAAAAGCAGAGTTAATTTTACTCTAATAGAGTCACATTATTTTTATGTAACTCTGGGGTGTATAATATTAGTAGTTAAAATCGAGTGTTAAAACAGAGTGTTTCTATATCAAATCTGGAGGTGTTGCAATGGAAACAATAACTCTTAATTTTTTAACTCTAAACTCCAACAGTGGCTATAACACTAAAAGAGTAAATTCACTGACTCCGCCCCCAGCATCACAGGCTCTCACCGAAGCGACCGAAGCGAACACAATTTGCTTTCCACAGACTGAGGTGTTTGCCACGCTTGGTAAGTCATTTTAATCTGAGATGTTTTTATTTGTCATTATTATTATTATTATTTTTGGGCTGAGACCAACCTGTGTGATAGGCATTAGCCACATTGCTCGGTGATATGACATATAAATCTGGTTTAGCACGCTGAAGTTCATTGTTTGCGGGCAAAACTATAGTTTTAAAAAACCGTGCAGGTGAACATTCACATTTTTGGCTAACTTAAATACAGTAGTTCCTCATTTATCGCGGGGGTTACGTTCTAAAAATAACCCGCAATAGGCGAAATCCGCGAAGTTGTCAGCTTTATTTTTTTTACTATTTTTATACGTTTTAAGGCTGTAAAATCACATTTCTCTTTTGTTTAAACACTCTCAAAGTTCAAAACTTCATAGATTTTAAAACATAAACCTGTTTTCAAACATACAGCACTTCAGAGTCACACTGCTAGACATCAGACATTGATGCCGAACGCATTCAGAGTTTTTGCTGACGTCACGTCAACACGGACACAGTAGTAGAAGCTGTGTGTGACTACCTGGAGCAATGTGACATGGCCTTTATAACCGGGACCAGACTAGGAAGGATTAGGTGTGGAGGAGAAACAGCGAGGAGGTGGAAGTAGAAGGTAAAAGTTCTCTCTGTAGCACTGAGCTAGGTTAGCATTAGCTGCTAATCACATCGGCTTTTTTCACTGGTGGTTTAAGTTTATGAGAGCAGAAAAAGGAGCACAGCTCCTCACTTCAACAGGCAGTGAAAATCACCGAGATGGATGTGTCGCTGGTGGGTGAACACAGCATTAGCCATTCAGGACGCAGAACACAATGCACATTCATACACTATAAAAAACGATGTATCTAAAATTGTACTGTAAAAAAATGTATCCAAAATTGCACTGTAAAAAAATTTGCAAAACAGCGAGGCCACGAAAGGTGAACTGCAATACAGCGAGGGACTACTGTACACCTAAAGCAATTTTTAGATCGTGAAAGGTTGACATACAGTTATGCCACTACTTGAGGTCTGAAAACTACCGTATCTCCCAACAAAAACTGATGTAGCAAACGGCGGAGGCCGATGTTCTGATTGGGTTCTACGTTAACATTTAGATCCCTTCAGAGCTTTGTGCACATGGTTTAGGTGAAAATAAAAAAGATTTTGTATTCATTTTGGCACTAACTATTGTCTGTGTGCGTTGATTAAGAGAGCACAATTTTAACAAACGAGTTCTGTTCTCTGTTATTGTAAAGCACTTTGTGATTTTTATCTGCAAAAAGCACTATATAAATAAATGTTATTTACTTACTTTTGAGTATAAAATTGCCTTTAAAGATGGACAATAGTATCTACAATTGTCTTCTTGTAAAATGCTTGGGCTTACACAACTTCTGGTTCATAATGATTCTCTTTTTTTAATCTCCATGCAGGAGATGCTTGTAAAAGTGGAATATGGGGGAGTGCAGAAGTACATTAAAGTTCCACAAAGTGAAGAATGCATCCATTTCTTCCAGTTTCTTCAAGAGGGTTTGTATTCATGTGCAATTTAATTTGGTATAGACTAATTACCTATGAGTGAACAACTTGAATTGGTGGTTTTAATAGTTTATGACATTTCAATTCTCTTAATTTATCACGGGTATACAGAAGAACACAAATGCAACGCAGGAAGGAGTGGGAAGGAACTGAAATATCTAAAAGATTGAATAAACGGGCCCCAAACAAAACAAGGAGGATAACTGAAATATTCCCCATTCGAATTTGTTTATTAATAAGGAACACAGATTCCACAGTTTACAATCAGAATCAGGAACTCTCAATAATTTCAAAGAGCTTGAAAGTCTCTCTTCACAGGTTGACAATCTAGCAAGAGACTGACTAAACTGAGGGAGTATATATATATCCTCCTCCGACTTGACGAGGGAATGAGGAGCAGCTGTGGAGAGCAGGAAAACTGGGCAGTTTTCCTGCTCTCACTAGATTTCCTTAAAGAATTACAGATTATCTATAGAAAATATGTTTGGAACACTTCGTGGGAGCTTTCAGAGCCAAAGATGTGTGTGCATGTAATACAAAATATGACTGTTTGACCTAAATATTTTTAATAACTTTTACAGCAAAAATAAAATGCTCAGTGTACCAACAGAAAATTAGGATGTGCTACACATGCAGTCAATAGAGGGACAGGACTTCACATATATAGTGGATTTGCAGGCCTGCTTTTTCTTTAAAACCAAACTACAAGTAGATACTGTTGGGTTCTCTATCATCTTGCAGTTAGACAACCGTTCACTTTCAAATAACATCAATAAACTGTTTGCTATATTGTACATGCATACATTAAGTATGGACAAATGAACTTAAAGTACTTAATACTGTACTTAACTAGTTCTGAAGTATCCATACTTTATTATTATTCTTGCTGGATATTTTTACCATTACGTTTCTATTGATGCCCTTGTTACTCAGGACTTTTTCTTTTGGGCTTTTATTCTAACACAAACTTTAGAAGTGACAGTACAGAACAAGATTTCCTTCTTTGATTGAGTATTAGTGTTAAAATACTGAATACTAACCTTGTGCCCTGTCTATCCACTTTGACAGCACATCCTCTAATGGTAGGCCATGCCCTCCACAGCCCCTCCACTCGGTACACAATCCTGGAGTTTATCAGAGAAGGTAAATTTGGGAAAGTTGCCAAGTGTTGTGTTCGCAACAGCAGCAAATTGGTGGCAGTAAAAATCCTAAAGAAGAAGTATTTTCAAAATGTGGAGGACGAAGTAAGTGTTTGGTGCCTTCAACAGAACTTTAACTATGAATTTTTGGGGTAAAGTGATAAAGATGATCTAATTGTCCTTTTTTTCCCCTCTAGCTGTCAGTGTTGAAGACCATCAGCTCTCTGAATGCTGACCACTTCAATCTGGTGACATTTTATGAGCAGTTTGAATACCTGGGCTGTAAGTGCCTCGTCTTGAACTGTTGGACGTGGATTTGCTCCACCTGGTCCGTTCATTAAACGTCAACGTCATTCGTCCTATTGCAAAGCAGGTATGAATCTTTTTATTACTTGCTGATCAATTAAGAAAGCCATGAGTTCAAACCTGAGCTTAAACAGCTCCATAAGAGGAACTCCATTCTCATCCTTTTCTCATTGTGTCCCTGCAGCTGATGGTGGCATTACAGGGACTCAAAGCTGTAAAAATAATGCACACTGACATCAAGCCAGACAACATCATGATGGTCAACATTGATGAAAGTTCATTTAGCGTAAAGCTAATTGATTTTGGAGTGGCTTCTCCCATTTCTGCCGCCATGCCCGGGCTCAGAATTCAACCAATCGGCTACAGGTATGAGGGTGTCACCCTGAACAACTTCTGGGTTTTTGTAACGAATCTGTGTTATTATAGTGTTGGTACTTAATGCTAGGATTTAGAGTTCTAAAGTGTATTTCATTAATTTTGCTTCACAGGGCCCCAGAGGTTTGTCTTGGCCTTCCTTACTCGGGGGCCATTGACATGTGGGGAGTGGGCTGCACGCTGGCATTCCTCTTCCTTAATGACAACCTTTTTCCTGTCCACTGCGAATACCTCATGGTAGGTCGTCTTTTTTATACATCATCCCTCCAATCATTTAATTACCTACGTTCTCTTTTTCACATGTACACAGGTATAGATAGTCTTGACTACCTGCCCCTAATGTGTGCAACTGTGTTCTTTCTGCAGATGCAGAGCATGGTGGAGATGCTGGGAATGCCATCAAAACACCAGCTCAACTTTGGCCTTTACAGCAAGAAGTTCTTTTGTCATGAGGTGGATGAATTGGGCACAAGATGGAGGCTGCTGGTAAAACATAGTTTTCATTGTTGTTGAACCTTGATTGTTGCCCTAAACGTATCTTAAACCCCTTTTATTGTCATTGTGTTTCCTCAGACACCAGAAGAGTACAAGTCTAAGAACAGAACAAAAGCTGAGGAGTGGCCCGAATATCGTCCACATTTTTCATCATTAAATGACCTGCTCCATGTAAGTGTTCTCTATGATATTTGAGTTCAAATACATAGAGATCTCTTCTTTAAAATGTAACCTACTTTAGACATGCGTTTATAAGCTGAATTTACCCACTGTTTCTTTTTTGTTAACATGAGCAAGAGAGGTATGAACTTGTGTATTGACCTAAGGCTCTATATTTGTATTAATCCAGATGACTGAACTATGGGACAGTGAGACAATGGAAGACAGGAAGGCCTTCATCGAGTTCCTGAAAGAACTCTTGAATCTGGATGGGGAAGAAAGAATCTCTCCCACTGATGCTCTTCAGCATCCCTACATTACGGGGTCATACCTGAGCCAGGAGCCAGACAGCAGAGAACAGTGAGTCACTGCATTGTTTAAGCATTCGCGCACATGGAAATCAACTTGTTCTTTTGAATTTTGTACTAATCTTTTTCAATTTTTCCTCTAGTCAAACCGAGGCACAGGTCATTGAGTCACATTCACCCAAAGACTTGGATGCCGAGTTCCCCGTTTTTCATGAAAACCACAAAGTTGGACTCATTGAGGCACAGTCACCCGAAGACTGGGATGCAGAGTACCCCGTTTTTAATGAAAACTACAAAGTTGGACTCATTGAGGCACATTCACCCGAAGACTGGGATGCCGAGTACCCCATATTTAATGAAAACGGCAAATGTGGACTCATGGAGGCACATTTGCCTGAGGATTGGGATGCTGTGTACCCTGTTTTAAATAAAATTGTGGCATATTAACCCAAAGATTGCAGTACCGAGTACCCTCTCTCACGCAATTGGCATAATTTAGCGACATTTTTACAATAAACATTTATGACTTACCTGCTTTGTTAATGTTTTCATAGTTTTGACCCCTTTCTCAAACATTTTTTCTCAGCTTTTTGGGGAAGTACCTGACATTGTAGATTGCTAAATGTTATGCAGAGCTGCTAAAGGTCCTGGATAGAAATGAAAAGGGGCTTTGTTTTTATATGTCACTAGGGGTTTGAGCAATGCCCAATACATGTCAGCCTGAAAAACAAATTCCAAACTCCAACATGGTAGCATGATCTCAGCTTCCTCCTATGGTTACCAGAGGTCCATGTGGCCTTTGTCCCATCTATTCACCTCATGCAATGCTTCAACAATAATGCCACTGGTACAATAACAGATCATATATTTAGAATTGGAAAACATTTGTGATGGAACAAAATCTGACAAAATATTATTGATTAATGAACAGTAGTGATAATTTTGACTCTGTCCATAATCATTTTCCTACTGAAAAGATCAGCACAGTATAAAAATAATTAAAAGGGTTGATGATGGGTGATCTAAAAAAAAAAAAAACTACACACCAAAATAATAAAGAGCCTCTGCTCTTTACTTGGATGAATTATTCACAGTAAAACTCAACCTTTAAAGAAGACCAGCACATGATGCCAAACCTTCTGAGTCCAATTTCTCACAGCAACTGAATCAAGAGTGAAAATCTTCCTTATGTACACCAGTCCAGCTGATTGTCAACAACTCACAGCAGTGCTCAACTCTACAGGTGCAGCAGATCTCCCTATTTGGCATGATGAGCTGGACATGGCTGTGCACTTTCTGCCAATCTGTAACAGTATGGTAAATCCCCCAATAGATCCCCTGGAATTATGAAACCTTTTGGCCTAAGTAAAAGCTAACCAACAATTTGATCTTGTTTCAAATTTTGTTGGTATTTTCCTTCATGGAAACATCAGAGTGAAAGAATCTTGTCAAAAAAATTGCAAATATGGCAAAAGCTGCATTTGTTTGCACTAGACAAATGTTTTATCAAGACCTTGATGTACTTTGCCACCATGTAGACCCCTACTTGTGTGAATGTGGATAGAAAAATAGAAACGCGGAGAACGATTAAAGACAGATTCACTCAAATTCAGCCAAACATTGGCTCATCCATCTTATTTAGGGTGTAGTGAATTGTATTTCACAGTTTCAGGGTGATCGATATGCTGTATTACTGCGATACGTTCAATTAAGACTTAGACTTTCTTTATTCAAACTTCATTCAAACTTGAACTTTACAGTACAGATAACAATGAAATGTCGTTGCATTGGCTCGTATTGCAGGATAAAAACAGCAGCAACATAACAAATTTACATAAATGTTTGGTCAACTTATTTTTCTAAAACAAAGAAGAAATAGGTTTATTACTAAAAATGCCAGTAGGTTAAATTATTAGATGAATCAAACAAGTGATAATTCTGAATAAGATGTTTTCTTATTGTTGTTTTTTTCCATTATATATTACTCCTCAACAGGATAGGTAAAATTCTGAGAAAAATTCCCTTGTAGGGCTAAACTGCATATGACATTACATTATTATGTTTTTTTAAGTGTGGAAGAGTAGGGGGTACATGGTTTTATAGGTTAAATGTCTGAAGCGGTACGGGACTGTGAAAAGTTTGGAAGCCACTATCCTATGTAATATTTTGGATTTTCATGCTCAGGGTTGCGAGTTCGAGTCCCGGTTACCTGATTTTCTGTGCTGTTTTTGCTGAACTATTTTCCTATTAGAGTGTTCTTTGGGTTTAGAGGTTTAAACCCACTCCCTGTTTCGTCAGTGTGTTTACTATGGTTGGGTAAAAATGCAATACAAGATAGAGGAATTATTTAATTCAGAATTTAAATCGAAATAAACCAGCCACCTAATTCAGATTTAAGTTTAATTTGGAATAAAATTTGCATTAGAAATTAAATGTTTAAAGATGATTTAACTTTTATTCTGAATTAAAGAGGAATGAAAGCTCCCATGTAAACATTGCCAGTGACAAAAACTAAATAAATAATAATAATAACAATAATAACTAGAACTGCAAGCAGTTAATAAAGGGGGCCAAGCCTTCCCGTGCGACTCTGCCCCCAGGTTTCGAGGAGCCCGTAGAAGTACGTCATGAAGGATGATGGGCTCGTGGCGAGCGTCAGGACATAGGCCAATGTGCCATTTGCTGTGAACAGGTGGATATTAAGTTTTGGAAGATGTGATTTAAAGTGTGAAAGTTACAGGGCAAAATGCATTTGCACCCATTATAGCGCCACCTAGTGGTGCACTTTTTGGTATGGGTGATCTGTGTGCTCTTCTATAGTTACCCTGTACATTTCACAGCCCTCAACATATTACTTCAGCTGAAATAAAGGTTTGTTTATTTATATGTTTTGTAGTAATAAGCCACGCCCACTTTGATCAATCGCGATTCACTTCAAGATACGGTCCCAGGAGCGACCCAAGGTCATATTTCCTAAATTGTGCCATTTAGGAAATATAAATTTCTCATAATTGCAGTGCCCCCTAGAGCCCTAGGTTATTCAAATTTGGCTCATACACCCACAGTCTCATGGCAACCAAGGATCTCAGAATTGGTGGTGTTAGCGAATATTTTGACCAAGATATGCAACAGTTTGTGTTTTAATAGCTAGCTAGAAAAGTTTACTCATTAACATTTTGCGCATATTTTGCCCGAACAACATTTTTTGCTGAACTGAAGAACAGGTCCAAGTGAAGACTCTACGTGCCAAGTTTCACGCTGATTGGACAAAACCCCAAAGAGGAATTTGAAAAAGTAGGTTTTTGATATGTCGTGACTTACAAAGAGCAATGTGCTGTGGGAGTGGGCATGGCCTATGTCAGAAGATGCGACTTTATGTATGAAACATGTGGATATGAAGTTTTTAAAGATGTGAATTAAATTGTGAAGTTAAAGGCCAAAATGTTTTTGAAATTATAGCGCCACCTAGTGGTGCACTTTTTGGTATGGGTGGTCTGTGTGGTCTTCTATATCTACCCTGTAAATTTCACTGCCCTCAACATAATAATTCAGCAGAAATAAATGTTTGTTTATTTATGTGCTATGATGTAATAAGCCACGCCCACTTTGACCAATCGCCAATAACTTTGACATATCGCCTCCGGAGGGACCCAAGATCATACCCTCCAAATTTGGTAAAAATTTTAAGAGATATAAATATTCGTTATTTGTAGCGCCCCCTAGTGGCCTACATCATTCGAATTTGGCGTATTTCCTCACAGTCACATGCCAACTAAGGATCTCAGATTTGGTGTTGTTAGCATTTATTTTGACCGAGATATGCGCCAGTTTGCAGTTTTATAGCTAGCTAGAAAATTTTACTCGCTAATAATTTGCGCATAATTTACCCGAACAAACTCATAGGGTAAACTGGAGATTACGTCCAACTGAAGACTCTACGTGCCAAGTTTCACGTGATTGGACAAAACCCCAAGGAGGAGTTCGAAAAAGTAGGTTTTCCAGTTTTTGTGATTTTGCTCCGAGAAAAGTTTAGGCGGAAATGGGCGTGGCCTAGCCCAGGTGATTCAGTGCTATTCAAGGAATCTGTGGATATGAAGGTTTTAAATTTGTAACAAACGGTGTGGGAGTTATTGGCCAAAACGCGTTGACCTTTGTTATAGCGCCACCTGCTGGCGAACATATGTGGATTTTTGCGTCCAAGGTACACGGGGTGGTCTGAACCAAACCACCAAGGGGCATCGCCCTACCTTGCACGGTTTAGCCTGCAGCACTGCTTTTACCGTGGGAAAAATAAAAGGTAACAATAATCCTTACGATTACAATAGGGTTCCTAGCACCGCTGGTCCTAGGAACCGCGTATGCTTCCATACGCGGTTCCCTGGCCCCGCGGGCTTGGCCCCCTAAATATTATAATAATAATAATAATAATAATAATAACAATAATAATAATAATAGCATTTTTTATTTAAAGGTGCCTTTTAAGAGGTTAAAACAGTAGAAAACAACAACAAATACAAAGACAAAATAAGGTGGTCAATAATGAACATTCAGTGGAAAAATGTCGATCAGAGGGTTAAAAGGCAAGTTTAAACAAATGGGTTTTGAGTTGGGAGTTGAAAGTGGTGAGTGAATGTGCATTTCGGAGGTCAGGAGGGAGTGAGTTCCAGAGCTGGGGAGCAGAATGACTGAAAGCTCTGCTACCCATGGTGATGAGGCGTACAGAGGGGACACTGAGGTGGATGGAAGAGGATGAACTGAGTGAGCGAGAAGGCGTGGCAATGTGGATGCCGTTGGAGAGGAATGGGGGAGCCAGATTCTGGATGGCCTTAAAAGTGAGTAGAAGTATTTTGTAATGTGTGTGATGGGTAACCAGTGGAGCTGCTGGGGGACGGGTGTGATATGGTGAGTAATGGGGGTCCTGGTGATGATCCTGGCTGCTGAGTTCTGGACCAGTTGAAGTTTATGTTGGGGAGACCAAACAGGAGGGATTTACAATAATCAAGACGGGAGGTGACCAGACTGAACAAGTACGGCAGCAGTGTAAGGTTTGAGGGATGAGCGGAGGCGGTTTATATTGCGGAGATGAAAATATGCAGACCGTGTGATGTTATTGATATGAGAAGTAGGGCTGGGCAATTTTCCCTAAAAAACATCTCAGATTTTTTAAGGAAAAATTTGAGTTTCGATTTTATTTGATTTTTTCTTCAATGCACTTAAAAATGACTGCAGACATCAGATATATTGTCAAAAGTGCAACTTTATTGCTGTGATTGTCCTCAAGAGTTAAAATGCATAGAACAATCCCAAAATAAAAAGTAAATGAGGCTCTGTCATTCAACAATTTTAACCCAGGTTTAAACAAAAGTGCAACAGCAACTTCACAGTAGCTTAAATTTTCTGCATATGAAATCAGATAACTACATATTTTATAACATAACATTACAATATTAAAAAAAAATTAACTCTCCCCTAAGCATCTCAGCATAGTGCAAATAAAACGTTAAAAATGCCTGCGGCACACATATAGCCTACTCAAAGGGTAAACCAATGTAAACAAAGAGGGGATGGCGCACATCACACTACGGTAACCCACAAGGACGGAATGCGAAAAAGTAAAAAAAAAGTAAAAAATGTATTTATTTATTTTTTTACTCGAATTTGCAAAAAAAATCTTTTTTATCTACAAATTCAATAAATCGATTAAATCGATTTTTTCCCCAGCCCTAATGAGAAGTGAATGATAGAGTACTGTCGAGGATGACACCCAGACTCTGTTGAGAGGGAGAAATGGACGAGTTGTCAATGGTTATAGAGAAACAGTCAGCTTTGGTTCGAGTGGTATTTGTACTGATTAATAGAACTTATGCTTTATCACTGTTTAATTTCAGAAAGTTGGATGTGAACCATGATTTTATATCAGTGAGACAGTAAGTGAGGAAGTGAGATGTTGGGCTTGGTGGAGATGTAGAGCTGGGTGTCATCTGCATAGCAATGGAAACACTGATAATGGCAATAATACAAAATATATGTACTATGATCTGAAAGCACAACTACATCACAAACTCACACATCACATGCACAAACAACACACACAAACAACACATACACAACCACATGCAGGTTTGACCTTCTAAAGGTCATTGGCAGGTTGTCTGCATTTATTATTCCAACAGGATTGTATTCAAAGTCAAACCACACCTGTGTGTCTGAGTGTGTTACTACCTACCGTTTCAAACTGCTCTCCAGCAGCTCAAACTGCTGTCTGTGTTCTGTGCTGTGGCTGATCAGAGACTGAAGGATTTCCTCATACATCTGCAGCAGGCTGCTGTTTCCACATGAGTGGATGGCCTGGTGCAGGTCAGACAGCTGCTCTCTGAGGCTAAAGGTAGAGGAGGAAAGAACACAACTCATATACTGCTACTGCCTCAGGGAATTTTTTTTACATTTATCTTTGTTACAACATTAAATGAACAGCAATCTCTGCTCCTTTTATGTGACTAAGTGTTCTCAGTAGGTCCAGGCCGACAGTTTAAACCTGGTTTAGCCAAGCCGTCCGTGACCATGCTGGCTTTAACCATTCCATCAAACTCTTCTCAGCTTGGAGCTCCCCAGCTGATCCAAGCCAGCTGACAGTGTTTAGCTTAAGTGCTCATCTTCATAAGACCCACAAGATCAATCACAGATTTAATGATCAGAGACGTGAGGGCGCATGCGCTGCAGCTTTTACGATTAATAAGTAGCCAATAGAAACCAATGCTGAGTCCAACAGGATGTGATGTCATCTGTTACTGAGCAGTGAGAATAAAGGACGGACACGTTTAAGAAATTTCTGTGGTTTGAAAATTTTAAAAGTAGTAAAGTGTTAAAGTTGGTGTTTTTTAAGTCAATTTATCATACAGAACAATTGAAACATGTGATCACACACTGATCATGTGAGTTTGATAAGTTTTTTTAACAGCTCAGCATTTAATAAAAGAAATGATGTAACTCACAAACAAATAATATGTGACTTGTGTTTGTTGAACTCAGCACTAAACTTTAAAGCTTTCATATCATGCATTCTTCACCTATCGCCATTTGTTTGAAGAACCCCAAAAACATAGTATTTGAGGTTTACTTTCCCAAACTCGCCTGTTTTCCAGAGTTTTAGCCTCTGAAAAGTGATTTTCTGACCAACAAGCTGTTTGCTGCCTGCTTATGCATATTCATGAGTGGGCGTGTCTACACACTGACTTGCCTGCGGGGCTCCAGCATGACTTGCTATGAGGCAGATCAGTGATCACCAAAGCGATTTTCTCTTGCTATCCACTCACTTTTGTTGTTGTTTTCAGCCAAAAAACTCCACTTTACAGTAAAACACATGGATATTTAGGCTGCTATTGTGCGTCTTCATCTTTATTAAATACAGAAATAGTGCATTTAGGTGATAATCATTTGTTTATCACTTCAACCGTTGCGTCGAATTAGGTCACAAACGCGTCAGATCAAGTCGACTCCCTGGGTGCCTACACTGCAGTGTTCACCATGGAGGCGCGGCACAGGCAGCAGGCACTTCCTAGAGGGGACGGTTCAGAATGCTAATGACGTCACTAGCATTTGAACCGCTCGTTTTTCAGAAGAGGGCAGAGAAGCAGCTCAGAGAGCAGGATTATTGAGGATTTCTCAGAGATGCAGGAAGGAATCCCAATAATACTTTGGGGGTGTTTTTGATAAGGAATTAACATTGTAACAAGGATAAAAGCTGAAAAAAGTTGATTTGCATGATATAGGACCTTTATAGTCAAATGAACAGAGGGAGCAGCTCAGCGGTGCTGTGTGCACCACTGGATGTCTCGTCCAACACTGCAGATGCTCCAGGTACAGCTAAGCAGCGCGCATCGGAGGCGTGTGCACATCTCAAAAAGCGATAGTACAATTTTGTCATTGGGGAGCCTTCACTATACTCTGTGACTGTCACTGAAGCCCCTCCCTCTCTGTATATTCACAGCTTTCTCATTATTAATCTCTGATCAATGAATGGATCATAAACCGTGCGGGAAACGGAGGCGATGATAATATCCATAGACATTTTTACTGATGGTTTAAACACATAGAGAATGTGATCACCTCATTAAAAACACATTACACACGTAATAAGACAATGATTCTATTTTAAATCATATTTAAACATTTATCATGATATTCTGTTTAATTTCCTTTTAAAATACTGAATTAAAGCAGTATTAAAAAAAAAAAAAGTACAACAGAAGTCTTCTTGACTTTACTTTTGTAGATCTTTGTTGAGTGTTTTAAAGCAAATGACTTCTTTCAAAATGATGGCGTGGTTTAAGCCTGCTGCTTAAACCTGGTTGGGAGCAGGTTTGCGCCACAGACTGTGTTACTATGGTAACTAGGGATGGGCGATATTGACAAAAAAAAAATGTATCCCGATAATTTCTAGTATTTATCACGATAACGATAAAAATCACGATAAATAAAAACTATAAATAAAAAACTTAGTTTAAACAGGTTCCTTACAAACACAAATAAATCTGAATACATCAACACTAGACACATTTAAAAAGGCTACAAAAACTGCTGACTCAAACAGCCCATGAGCTGATAGTTTATGGAATATATTTGTCCATGTGGATTACTATTAGTGTTATTGTATATAATTGATTTATTTCCTCCCTTGAAATAAATGTATTAAAAAAAAAGCACAATAAAAGCACATCAATAGTGTTTTTACTGCTGATGGGTTAGATGGGTTAAAAAATATTGTGTTTCACAAATTGGGATGAATGAATAGTGACATTAGTTATTATGTTAATTATTTATTTCACACAATGTGTGACATATTTAGCTTTTATCCTTCCATACAAGTGTTAAATCTGACCATAAACAAATTGGTGGGTCTGTGTTTTGATGACAGTAAGATGTGTATTTTTACTTGGTCTATTATTCCTTATTTGGAGTGCTTAGCGTTAGCACTTAGCTCAGTCTGTGTGTGGTGTGTTAGCTTAGCATAGTTAGCTTTAGTTGAGTTTCCAGTTCATAATCGTTGCTACAGGTTCATCTCTGTCCCCATGTTTGTGGAACTTTGGGTGGATCTGATGGAGGAACTTGAATCGGTTCCCTTTGTTGGATGCTTATCTGGTTTTAACCAAGTAGCGGTTCGTGTTGTATCACAGCATAGTAGCTACTGGTAGCCGAGACGAACACCTGACACACATACAGACGGCGATGTGTGCGGGGGGCGTTGGCAGTGCACACCGTGCAGAGCTTCCGTAAACAACGTTCCGCTCCAGAAAATAATAAGTTGTTGACAAAAAACAGGGCAGTATTGGCCCTGGGAACGTGGTTTTTTTTGGGGGACATTCTTGGCTAAATTGAGGGACAAATGGCCCGTGGCCCTCGCTAATTTCTGACATGGGAATTTCGCCATTGATTCATTATGTTGCGTAACTGTCGTCATATTGAGACGGCGCGAAGCAAGGCAGAGAGAAAAAGAGAAGAAGCCGTTTTTTTAACTATAGCGATAGGGCAGATAGTGTATGTTATTGCAGTTATTTTAGCAGTGTAAATGTGCGTTCACACCAAATGCGATCGCAGCGCTGCAGTAGCTTCCGTCGCCCCTGATGTGTCGTTTGCACATTGTGGTGCTTTTTGGTCACTCCATCACTCCAGTGACACAATCACCAGGGAATAATGTGTGTGTAAATGTTTGGGTGTGTGTGTTGAGCCGGTGACATGGTAGAGAAAAAGAGAGAGAGGGTTGATCACTTATTTTCCTTCTTGCTCCGCTTTTACGGTTTAAATTATCAACTTACGGAGATATTAAAGGATGAGTTCACTCAGAATGTGTTATGATCAGTAGTTATTGTGGTTTTCAAGAAGTTAACCGCTTTAATTTTGCCTCGATAAACTGAAGACGTTGTACAGATCTCCGCTGCAGCCGTCTGCGCTGAAGCAGGAGGGAGCAGGGAGGGGCTGCAGCCTCCGCTCTACAGACAGTGAAGGACGAGGGATTTGTCGCCTGAAGTCGCTTAAAAAGTTCAGATTTTTCAACTTTGAGTGACGAGGTCGAGCGCGACCTCGTCACTCAAATTACACGTCACGTCGCTTTAGGGGAGATAACTTGAGGTCGGGTCATTTATATTGATTTTAATTGTAATCGAGTTGCTTCAGTCACTTCAGTTGCGTTCAGTTTGAAAAACACCTTAAGACTTACAAGCTAAGGTAAGACTTCCTTTGGTCTTGTATTGTTTATGCACGACTGGGGAGTATGTGCGAGTGTTGTTGTTATGGTACTCTTTAAACAGCAAGTACACCCCTGCCTTCTGCTAACCTGCCACTAGGAGGGAAATTTAAAAAAATGCCTTGATTATGGGCGTTACTGCTGTAGCAGTAAGACACGCCCACTCGGATATCCGGTCAATGCTGTGCGCAGAGACAGACAGTAATACACACAATGATGTGTCAGTACATACACACATAGCGAGTTCATAAGCTGAAATTTGTCACTACAACCACAGGCACACACAATCACGACGTGAAGCCAGTGTTGCCACTGTTTTTGTCAAAAGCTACTAGCTACAAATCTAGCTACTTTTCCCGGTGTTATTTGAGACTTTTCTGATGTTTTTCCAGACTCTGACATGACAGCACGTATTGCTCTGCAGTTACTGTCCTCAACGAGCAGTGGGTGCTGCCATGAGCCCCTCCCCGGTCCAAAGCACTCACAGGCTGTCAGTCTCACAGGAGCGTTATCACTCCGAGCTGCAGTCAGAGAAGAGACCCTGACCCTCACCACTCCACGTCCAGATCTGCTTTCTGTAAAGTGTCTCGCGATAACATGTGTTAAGAATTGGCGCTATACAAGCAAGGATCGATTGATTAGCGAAGTTCTTTTGAGACCTAATGGCCTCTTTCAATAGCAAAATTTAAAAAAATAAACAAGAGTCAACAGAAGAAAGTTAATTTGTAGTTCTAAACATACAGTATTTACGGTGTTATTTTTTTACCATTTTTTTGTCTTTCCCACAAGGTTTCTCCTTTCCTGCAGCGTCAATTACAATTGCATGCAAATGGCGAATTATGAAAATTAGGCGATGACGTCATTTAGCAACTTCTAGCAACTTTTGGGACAGCTAATAAGTTTTTTTTTTTTACTGAGCAGTTGACAACACTGTGTGAAGCTGACACACAGCCTTACAGACACCACTCAGGGCCCTACTATTCCACCACCCTGCGCACATAGAGATAAGACGTACACACACAGAGAAAGACGGGACTACGCACACTATGTATCTGCAAGTACACACATAGCTAGATAAACCCTCTGATTAGCGCAGAATCTGCTCTTTATAGAAGCACAGAAATCAAAAACAACACCGCAGGAATGTACGGAGCATTCAGACTTCCTTGGTGAGGTTGTCAATCAATGCTCACTGAGGGCTAAGATTGGAGGAAACCTTTCTTCTTCTAATGGTTTCCGGCAGACTACACTAAAAGAACTGTAATGCTGCCCTCTTTTGTTCAATAGAATCACTCCACTCCACTTTAGATTATCAAATAGATGTTTGTAGAGAAAAGATAGCTCACGACTGCCTTATCTATTAAACACAAATTTGTTGTAGGCAAAAATATGGATTTTACTGAAAACACTGTAAGCCCAAGGTTTGAAATAACATTCCTCTTTCAACAGAGTAATGGACACAGGACAATAAAACATGTGAAATAGTCTCAAGCTGACCACACTGACATAGCCCATCCGGATTTAAATATGCAGCAAGCCTGCAATGCCCCAGTCTTAATCTGGTTATTTTAACTTGATTTGATCAACAAGTTGACCACAGGAGTCTACTGCCCTGCACACAAGGTTGACAATTAAAATAGTGCCTTCCTCTAGTCTCATTCTCCCACTCCCTTTGCCATTGTTGATGCACAGTAGTTTTAAAAATACTGACACACTCAGCCTTCCCCAAAGAGACCACATATTCAATTTCCATCTTGAGAAGAGCCTCCTTGGCTAACATATCAGCAGCTTCATTCCCCACAATACCTGAATGAGATAGGATCCAGGAAAAACCAATACTAAACCTCATCAACTCTATCCGGCGAAGGAAACACAAAACCTCTAGCACAATATCTGCCCTAGCCCCAGAGGGGCCGTCAGACATTGCCTGTAAGGCTTATTTCGCTCAATCCAATCTAAAGCCTACCAAATGGCTAACAGCTCAGTAGTGAACACAGATACATGATCAGATACTCGCATACTTTTCCCAATTTCATTATTCATAATATAGACTCCAAAACCAGCTTTACCCAAGCTCGGATCCTTAGACACATCTGTTAAAATGTGAAAAGAAGAACCACAAACTCATTTACTTGGCCACTAACACGATTCTTGTCCAGCCCCAGCAGGCCCAATTGGACCTCTGGTTCTGGCAAAAGCCAGAATGGAACAGGGGACCACACTGATGCAGAAACACTCCCATTCTCCAAGCCATTCTCCTTACTAGCCAACTGACAGATAGATCTAAAAAAAAAATATGCTTTTCTCTCCTTCTTTACAAACTCCCAACAGTCCTCCAAGAGGCACTTGGCCGAAGAATTATGCTGAAGTCCTGCTAGGCTGGCCCAATACTAGAGTCCCAGCTTCTGCCTTCTAATTTTTAAAGATGTTTCCCCCATTTCAACCAATAGTGCAGGTATGGGTGTGGTTCTAAAAGCTCCACTGGAAACTCTTATGGCTTTTGCTTGAACTCTGTCCAGCTTTTGTAAAACAGTTTTAGCTGCAGTACCAAATACAAAACAACAATAATCCAATGTAGATCTTATCATTGCTCTATAAATCATAAGCAGTGTTGACCGATCTGCTCCCAAGTCACTGCTAGCCAAATTATGAAGTACATTAATAACTTTTTCACACTTTTCAACAGTCTTTTCAATATGCGTGTTCCATGTTAGCCTCTCATCCATCCACATCCCAAGAAATGGAAACACTTTTACCTTTTCTAACTGGTTTCCATATAAATACAACGTAATTGGGAATTTTCTTTTTCAGGCCAAAGATCATATAATTACTTTTAGATTGAGGAAACCCTCTCCCTCCTTTCAACTTTTATAGGAGGGACAGGGCCAACAGTAAAAGTTGATGATGTAGGGGGAATCTTAAAGAATCCGTTAAAGCCAATAATGTAATAGCCGGCGTTCAACCCTTAATGGCCAGTATATTGGACATTTTACAACTAAATATGCAAAATTTAAATCCTAAAATGTGAAGAGTAAGACTAGGATCAATCAACAGCACTACTTACCCAAATATATATGTATTCAGCAATAAAAACTTGGTTTGGGGTGATGCACAACTCAACAAGCAGCTGTCATCACTGATAGCATCTTGAATATGCTGGTCACTGACATGAGGCCTCTCACACTGGTGGAGCCTGCAGCCAGATTATCACATTATCATTATGACAGTAAAATTCCCCACTGTAGGATCAATTAAGTCTATCTATCTACAGTATCTATCTAACCTTCTGTCAAGAACCCATTTCATTAAACTCATGGAGAGGAAATATTTAGAGACATTTCAGAAAGTTAAGAGCGCAAACCAAACAAACACCAGCAAACTTGCTCTCACAACTGACGGACCAGTGCAGCCACAGAAGTCTACCTTTGGATTACAGTACATGTCACTACATCACAGAAAACTGGGACATGCAGTTAGTATACCTCACCACAATACCACTGTAGGGTAGACACATTGCATCTAACACTGCAGAGTCATTGGAGGAGGCAGTGGCCAGGTTTAAAATCCCCCACATCAAAATCATTGCTATAGTCTATGACAATGGTGCCAATATTGTAGCTGTAGCAAACAGCCTGGAGGAGAAACATGGGTGGTCCTCTGTCAGTTGTACTGACAGAGAAACATTTTTTTCATTCATTCTGGATTGAAGCATTCAACAATTGATAAATCTCTTGGGGCTGCAAGATGTCTTGTTGAACATTTTAAGAGATGTGAACGAGTTTAAAGCTAAGCTTAAAGAAAAGCAGAAACAAATGGCCACACCTGAGCATAGCCTGTCTGACAGCTCTGCCCCACACAAAGAAAAAAAGTACTTTGACTTGAAACCAGACAAGTGGCACAAACTAGAGGAGCTTTTAATGGTCATTAAGCCTTTTGAATGTGCCACTGTGTTGGATAGACGTTAGGGATGTAACGATTAATCATAAGGCAGTTAAAAATCGATTCATAGGTATCACGGTTCACATCGATACTGTGAAAATTGCAGTACTTTTTTAAACAGCAGAGGGCGCTATCCAGAAGTGTTGGTGCCGGGCGGAATCTGCTACTACTTTCTTTCTTGCCGTCTTATACTCTTAAACATGTTCATAAATGATTCCTTACCCCTTTAGCACCGAAAAAATCTGTAATATTACTTCAATATCTGTAAAAGTCACGTTTTTCTATTAGTTCTGTCTGCTAGCGCATAGCATCTCTTCTTCACTGCTAGTTGCATGCCAACCGACCACTGGGTTACCAGTGCCCTCTGCTGGTCCAAACAAATATCTGCCCTAAATACAGTTAATGACTGTTTGTTTTTTTTAAGTCCAATTGTTAAAGGGGACATATCATGCTAAATCCACTTTTTTTAGCCCTTAAATGCATTTTGTTGTATATTTAGAGTGTTTAGAAGTACAGAAAAGTTCAAATTAGTCTCTTTAGGTGCTCCGTTGATATCTTTATATTCTGTTTTGGTCATATTTTGCAATCTGTTTCGATTTTTCTATTCTCTATTACGTTTTTTGAACAATAACGTCACAGTATTTGCAGCGGAACTGCCAAATTAGGACATCAACTCCAAGCCCTTAATTCAAGTACAGCAATTCTGAAAAATAAAAAAACAGAATACATGTAACCTGTTGTTATGCTTTGCTGTTATTTAAAAAAAAAATTGTTACTTCTTCTTTTAAAATTATATAAAATAAATGACCTGTTATTTCAGCCACTGCCTTTTGCAACAAAATGTAATATTGACACTAAAACATTTAGCAAATATCATTTCTGAGTTATTGTCAATGTTCACTTCATACAAAACTATGGTACGCCAGTTAAGTTAACTATTCATTAGCATGCATGGCTATGCTGTACACTCTCCTCACCCCGCTCAAAAAAAAAATAAAGGAAAAAAAGGTGCGACCAAATTCTGTGCTGGTGCGACTAACTTTCTCAGTTGGTTGCACCAGCACAGAATCTGATCGCACCACTGGAAAAGTTAGTGTAGAGCCCTGGAGAAAATTGTCTGCACTTTTTCTACTGTTGTATTTTTTAACTAATGTTCTTGCTACTTCCTGTAAAGCGTCTCAGTAATTTTTTTTAAATGCACTATATAAAACCGACATATTATTATCGTTAAATAAAATTATGAAAGGGAAAAAACAAAAGTGTTTCCCTTCAAGTTTTCCAGGAAAACCAACTAATCAATTAAAAAAGTAGATTAATCAATTACTAAAATTATTGTTTGTTGCATATATATATATATATATATATATATATATATAGTTATATTATTACATTTGGGCCACAAAACTGTCAGAACCAAATAAAGTTAAAAAAGCACTAAAGATAAGGCATGTTGGGTACATTGTAGTGATACTTTGTGTCAAAATACAAACTCCGTCTGTAATTGTCAATGTTGTTTGGTGTTAAAGCTCATATCAGGAATCATCTAACAACCATGGGATAACTGAAAAGAACTGTCAGAAATATAAGACGTAGGCATTAATAAGTTTGGCATTGGCACTTAAACCTTTCAAACCTCTCGTATTTCCTACTAAAGTCAACAGTGTGAAATAATTGCATGTACAGAGGAGCTGGGATGAAGTCTCTATGACGCCATTATTATTTGCTGATGGATTTTACTCTCAATGTGATACGTCATACATTTTCCAAATTACGTGTTTTCCACATTCATTTTTAAAAATTCCATTTAAGAAATATCAATCATTTTTTTAAAGAACATTTTAGTTTTTAACTCCTGTGAGGAAACAAGAAAAAATTAATAAATTAAAAAAAACCTAATTAAACAAAAACGTATGTCAAAAATAAAGCAAGATGCAATAAAAAGGTATATATAAATTGTACTGACATGGATTATTCTGATTGCTCCTTCTTAATTATTTATGTCATTAAAATATGTATGAGAACAGCATTAATATCACCATATTTCCCCTCAGGGATCAATGGTTTACTGAGCAGGTTTATTGTTTAAATTTTGATCAACTTAGTTTAAATTAACCTAATTTAAATGATCCTGATGACATCATTCCAAACCGTAATGATTAAACAAAAATAAATGAACACATGGATGCGTCAGTTATTTCACCACTAGGGGTCAGAATATTTGACAGTATCAGTAGTTATTATCAACCTATGATGTTTTAGACTCTACAATCCCTGGTATTGGTGGTCTCATCCACACCATCACCAACTTTTCCCACAAATCTTCTGTAGCCCTGATGAAATGTTGATCAATGTTTCCAAGAAGCGCCGCTGCACTTGACGAGCAACGGACGAAGCTTCACAGGCACGTTAAAGCTAAGCAAGCTCTTTATTTAGGAGTCAGTGATGATTTGCGTAGATTTTTGGCAGTTTAGATGGTGTTTAGGGTGGTTTAGATGCTGTTTGTAGCAGCCAGGACAGAAGGGGGGAGAGTGGTGCATCTAATGAGTGGTCCCCGCTAACATTTCCCCATAAAAATGTTCTATGCCTCACGGTGACGCCGTTTCATCCCGATTCTGTCCATTTCCGCGTTCAATAGTGGATTCTCGAGCTCCCACTGCCTCAACTTTGAAAACCCACCTTTGTAACAATTTGACTTTCTCACACGACTTTGTTTTGCTTTGCATTTTGCTGGTTAGTTTTTACCTTACCATGCCAACTAAAATCGCTAAGACGAGGCCAAGCAAATAATTAAAGGGGTGAAATCACAGGACGGCAAGATTGTCACTGACCAGTTAGGAAGAAAAAGATAAAAACCCCTTAGAGTGTGCATCTTACAGGCCAATCTCACTTTTAAACTGTGATTATAAAATTGTGGCCAAAATATTGGCCCGTCGTCTAGAAAGGGTTTTGCCCCATATTATTAGGGCTGCCAACTTAGGTCATTTAGTCGACTAATTGGTCGATGCCGTTGTGGTCAACCATGATTTTTATTGGTTGACCAATTGGCAGACTCCAGTGTGAATGGTTTGTGGCTCCAATCTGACCTGAGTACGCATTGTCGCGTTTGTCTCGGAGTTTTTGTGCAGCGGAGCCAGAGAATGAATGAGCAGGTGGAGAGGACGAGGGAAAAGAAAAAGAGAGACAAATATTTTGTTTTGGTTTTTGGTGGTTAAACACAGACCATGTGTGATATGAACCTTATTCAAGCTTTGGCCCAAACTTGAAACTGAAACCGACGGGTCCGACAGACGTTAGGTATTTATATCCGTGCCCGACCGGAAACCTACAATTAAAACCTATTTTTTCCACATACAAAATGACATAATTACGTTTGTTTTCATGGAACGCCTGCTTTTATTAACACTTAACAGACAACTGTTTATGTCATCATCAGATCAGCGCACAGACAAGTGCATGTCAAACACACACAGATGTGCAGTGCGCGCTAGGGGTGGCTCTATATACACAATCCACGTATATAAAATATAAGGATAATCCATGTTCTTGTGAAGAAGTCTTGCCATAGTCTTGGTCGAACAACCATTTCCTTGGTTGACTCCAGCCCTACATATTATATCATCAGACCTGACTGGCTTTGTGAAAAACAGGCGCTCCTTTTTCAGTGTCTGTCGTTTGTTTAATATCATATACACTCCGTGCCTGACTGACTCTGAATGCCTTTTCCACATGGATGCAAAGAAGGCATTTGACAGAGTGGAGTGGGGCCACCTGTTTGAGACTCTGCGTAGGTTTGGGTTTGGTGATACATTCATATCATGGGTTAGACTATTGTATGCTTGCCCTTCGGCAATGGTACTAACAAATAACCACTATTCAAAATTGTTCAGGCTACATCGTGGCACCTGTCAAGGATTTCCTCTTAGCCCACCTCTTTTTGTGATAGCTATTAAGTCTCTAGCCATAGCGATAAGAAATAATCATTCTATCCATGGCATTACAAGATTACGCACTGAACATACATTTTCATTGCATGCCGATGATCTGTTATTATTTGTGTCCAAGGCTGAGACTAGTATTCCCCTCATTCTGGAGCATCTTGCAAAATTTGGAGAAATCTCAGGGTATAAACTGAATCCACATAAGAGCAAATTATTGCCACTGAATGTGACTAACACAACATTACAAAATTCATAAGTGACACTGGGAGCAAGGATTTAGTTTTTGTATAGAGTTTTACTTTTCTGTCTTTTCTATACATAACTATTTTGTATTTTATTTTTTCTTCAAAAATTGCTGTTGTTGCCATTTTTTCTACACTTCTGTCCAAACGTTAATAAAAATATTAAACACTAATTATATGACGAATGGAGTGAATTACACAGATTATCTCCTTGCAATACCCACTAATGTAAAGGAAGGGACATACTTAGGCTGCATTCAATGTTGTTGGAAAAAACAGAAGAACAATGTTTCAAAAACAGAATAAGAAGAAAAGAAAAAAAAAGTATGACGGCATATGAGGATCGCATTAAAATAAAAATAAATCTGAACACTATGAGACTAAAGTTGTAATATTTTGAGAATAGAGTCTTAATTTTATGAGAATAAAGCCAGATCTTAAAAAATTTGTAATGGTACAGCGCTCATAATTCCCCGTTGAAGTGAATGCAACTAAAACCGATAGCCCTGAAGTTGACCACTTCCATTTGCTCCAAATCAGTCTGGTTCTTTTGCCAAAAGGCTCAGTATTTCTCTATGTGTGAAACCTAAAGAGAAGTATAACCTCAACAAATGCTTCACATTCTCCATAACGCATGAGTGAGCGGAACACTGACAAGATCCTGTTTGTATTTACATTTTATTCTCATAAAAGTACGCCTTTATTCTAGAAATATTCCGACGATAATCCCATAAAATAACGATTTTATTAGGACTAGTGCAGTGCCCGTAGGAAGTGTGTATTGCTATAGAAAAGTGGGAGTGGTAAGTAGCTTCTTCATGGATGGCCAAATTAGGTTGTGTTTGAAGGTGGGACGTCATCACTGTAGAGGTAGGACTGATGACTAGGAGTGGGACAATATCTCGATACAGCGATATATCGTGATATTTTTCTGTACGATCGATTATCGATATGAAAAAAACAAATCGAAATAAAATCAATACTTAGCAGGACCTAAGTATTGATTTTATTTCTTTTTTTTCCAAAACCTTTTCTGTTTGTTTACTGGAATATTGCACTATAATGGTGTCACTGGTAAGAAAGACCCTATTTTTTGTTTACAGAAAGCACTATTGGAGATACTTATTCCTTTACATTGATATGTTGACACTTTGCACTAAAATAATGTCACTGTTCATAGGACACGTTTTCAGTTTATTGTCTTTCAGAGATGTAAAATAAAAATTGTAGTTTTTCACTTAATCTTTTTTTTCTTATGTCATAGATTATCGTAGATTGATTTCTGACCAATATATCGATAATCGTTATCGTGAGCTTTGTATTGCGTATCGTATCGTGAGGTACCCAGAGGTTCCCACCCCTACTGGTGACATCATCACTGAGGAGATAGGACCAATGTTCCAATGTTCTAACTGATGACATCATCACTGTAAAATAAGAATGATGACATCCTAACTGTAGAGTAAGACTGATGACATCATCACTGTAGAGTAAGACTGATTACATCATCACTGAGTCTCCTCGACTCACGAGGTGGGGCAGGGGGCAGATATTTATTTTTATTTAAATGTGGCCCTAATACACCATCGTTAGACTAATAGGAAAACGCATTTGAAGGGAGTTTGATGGAATGAAAAAACCAGGTGAGCAGCAATGCTGTTAATTAAATCTATAAATGAGGCATTGTGGATTCATTACAGTATATAAAAACATGGTTTCACTTATCCCTCTCACCTGGTCCATCACCTGACTTTACTGCAGGTTAAAACAAACACCAAGAACACAAAGTGCAAAAGTGTGTGCGCGAGTGTGTAGGGCTGGGCGAGATGGACCAAAACTCAAATCTCAATTATTTTTCTTAAAATGGCGATATACAATACTAATCTCTCACCATAAAGACAATTCTGGATTAAAAATGCTAATGCAAAATGCCACACAGGCACAATTATTAACAAACAGCTGCACAATATGTGCCACTTTTGGCCTTTTCTCTTCTAAGGGACAGCACGTGTGAGTGAGTTCTGTAGTTGGGCTTGTTTAGGGGTAGATCTGGGTTAACACACACAGCAGTTTCTGAGAACTAGAGAAAGCAGCAACTCCTGAAACAGATATTTTGATACAAAATAAGATATAAAATATATCGATATAGGCGATATTGTAATTTTCTATATCGCCAAAATAGAAAACATTATTATTCTTGAATCATGATATATCACCCAGCTCTAGGTGTGTGTTAAATAATCTCCAGCTACAATCCCTGAAACAGATACCACTGCACCTTCAGTGAGCTAATGAAATCTGCTCAATGACAAACAGAATATGATGTAATGTCAGATGTGTGTAAGTGACAGTAAACTTATCAGCAGCTAGTGTTGAAAGAATAAAGATATGTACCTGTCTGACAGAACGGACTCAGAACCGACCATTTCCACAAACTCTTCCCCCACAAAGTGTCCTTGTGTCGGACAGGCCTCCGCCCCAAAGGACGCTAGATCCAGCGTGTCGGACACCTCCTGAAACCTGGAGGAAAACGTGTCAAAGTCGATGAATCCGTCCGTGCTGGCGTCGAACCTGCCGAACAGAGCCTGGATGTCGGCTTCAGGAACGCTCAGCTCCCGACACACCACCGTGAAGTCTTCGTACTCGATCCTACCGGACTTGTTGACGTCACAAGCGGAGAAAAGTCTCCGGAGGCTGAGAGGCTCCATGGTGATCAGTATGTGTTCACTTTAAAAAGTTTGATGAAACTGTTACAATGTAAGTGTGAAGTCCAGCCCTAATGAACACAGTGGCAGTGTGGGCGGGTCAGTGAGCACCTGAGTCTACCTGGGTCCACCACTCAGTGCTCACAGACAGGTCATGTGCACACGCACTGTTTACCTTTAAGGTGTGAGTTCATCTCATCTACTTCTCTCTGTGTGTGTGTGTGTGTGTGTGTGTGTGTGTGTGTGTGTGTGTGTGTGTGTGTGTGTGTGTGTGTGTGTGTGTGTGTGTGTGTGTGTGCCGACATCACAGTTTTCTAACACATGTTCCTGAGCGAATGGCTTCATAGCAACCTCATTCCTGGAGGTGCTACTGCAGGTATAATTATAGGCACAAGTGTTTGTAAAATACAGTGGCTGAGAAGTGCCAAACACATTTACATTTAAATGTACAATTTTGAAAACAAATTTATAGCTTAAAAAAAAACAAATAGCAAAACACTTACACATATAAAATATAATTAAAAATCACCAGTGTTTTTGAAAAAAATATGTATTTTATGTAGTATTTATTGGAAGACCCAATAAAGTCTAAAAATCTAAAAAATAAAATGTTTAGATTTTAGGTTTCTCTTGTGTTTCTTGTAGAAGCTATTGGGGAGAAAAAATACAGTATTGTTATTTATTTATTTATTTATTTTTGTATAATTGTATGAATAGCTTTTGTAGAAATGGCTTGTTAAACATTTCAAAACATTATTTATCTCAGAAATATGGTCAAAACTTTCCGAGTAATCAAGCCAAGCAGTGCCTTTACAGCCGCACCTACTTCCAGCGTCTCAGACTCCATGCAACAAATTGAAAACAAATTTACAAAAGGTCAAAACAACTGAATAAATACGGAAACATTTTTACACTTACATTGTGCTATTTGTAAATTTGTATTTATTTTAGGCAATTATGTACTGTAAATTGGTTTTCAAAATTGTAAATTTGTTGTGGCATTTGTAAAAGTGTTTTGCACTTCTCAGCCATTGCAGTTATTTAAAAAAAATTCAAATTGTTCTCTTTTTATTTAAAATCATGCCCCACTATGACAGGGAAATACCTCCAATGCATGTTTTGTAACGATATCACACATTTACATACTATATTAACCCTCAGGAAACGAGTTACAGAATTTTTAGCAATTGTAGCAAACAGGCAAATGTGTCAAATTTTGCATTTGAAACCATTCTGTATGTAATCACACAGCTGTGTGGGTTTTTGCTGAAAATTAAATGGTAAATTCTCTATGACATGGACTAAACCCTCACTTATGGGACCAAATCACACATGTTTATGTTATTTTTCTGGTGAATGAGTGTCTACCAAGTGTAGCAAACGGACTTCAGATTTGTCTTTAGGTAATCTTGCGTGATTTCAGCATATGCATATAAAATTAGGCAATATTGTAGTGAATTGAATAGCTCGTAAAGTCATCTGAATAGTGAAAGAGGAAAAACGTGTTTAGTGTGTGAAAGACACTTGACAATACTGTTAAGCGTTCAGTGATTTGTTTAACTAAATTAAAATACGCCTTTAGAAGGATTTCACTAATCCTACATGTGGTTGCACTCATAGCCCCGGGAATGAGGCGTGTGTACTTGGTCTGTGTGTAACTGACAGATACATTTGTGTTTGTGTCACCTTGTTATCCATTACCTCGGCAGAACATTGTCACTCATAAAGAAATATAGTGTTACTGATCAATTACCCTTGCTCTTCAATTTTGTGCTATTTTTTATATATATTTGTACAACTGATTCACTCTAACCGAAAACACACAAGCTTTCTCAACATGTTATGTTACTCCTTCTAACTACACTCAACAAAAATATAAACGCAACACTTTTGTTTTTGCTCCAATTTTTCATGAACTCAAAAATCTAAAACATTTAGGGATGTCCCGATACCACTTTTTCATTTCTGATATGATATCGATATTGCAGCCTTGCATATCGGCCGATACCGATATTGATCCGATACGATATCAGCATGAATCATACATACATTTATTACTTTTTTAAATAAAAAAATAATGATTACTTGTTTTGTAGTGTGGAATGTTAGAAAAGGCTTGATCAAGTGATGTCACTCAAACAGAGAACAATAGTCAGCAACAGTAGGTATGAGAAAAACTGACCCATTTATTATTAACCAATTGGTTACATACATTTTAACCTTAAACATAATATCTACAGTATTCTACAATTTATAAAAAATATTTTATTGCAAAAAACATCAAAAATCTAAAATTTAAATCCGATATTTGATATTCATTTTCAGGTTGATATCGGACCGATATCGAACCGGGACACCCCTAATTTTCTATATACACCAAAGACCTGTTTCTCTCAAATATTGTTCACAAATGTGTCTAAATCTGTGTTAGTGAGCACTTCTCCTTTGCAGAGATAATCCATCCCACCTCACAGGTGGGATGGATTGCCCTAGGCGTGTGGCGTGCCCTAGGCTGGCCACAATAAAAGGCCGGGGGGGTTAGAACACGAGTCAGTATCTTGTGACCACCACTTGCCTCAGGCAGTGCAACACATCTTCTTTGCATAGAGTTGATCAGGTTGTTGATTGGAATGTGGAATGTTGGTCCACTCCTCTTCAATGGCTGTGTGAAGTTGCTGGATATTGGCAGGAATTGGAACACGCTGTCGTATACGCCAATCCAGAGCATCCCACACATGCTCAGTGGGTGACATGTCCAGTGAGTATGCTGGCCATTCAACAACTGGGATGTTTTCAGCTTCCAGGAGTTGTGTACAGATCTTTGCAACATGGGGTCGTACATTATCATGCTGCAACATGAGGTGATGGTCACGAATAAATGGCACAACAATGGGCCTCAGGATCTCGTCACGGTGTCTCTGTGCATTCAAAATGCCATCAATAAAATGTGTGTTCGTTGTCCATAACATACGCCTGCCTATACAATAACCCCACCGCCACCATGGGCCACTCCATCCACAACGTTAAGATCCGCATACCGCTCACCCACACGATGACACACATGCTGTCTGCCATCTGCCCTGAACAGTGAAAACCGGGATTCATCCAATGTGCCAGACACCATTGAACGTGAGCATTTGCCTACTGAAGTCGGTTACAATGACGAACTGCAGTCAGGTCGAGACACTGATTGTTGCAGCAGCTGTCCAGGTGGCTGGTCTCAGATGATCATGGAGGTGAACATGCTGGATGTGGAGGTCCTGGGCTGGTGTGGTTACACATGGTCTGTGTTTTTGAGGCCGGTTGGATGTACTGCCAAATTCTCTGAAACGCCTTTGGAGACGGCTTATGGTAGAGAAATGAACATCTAATTCACGGGCAACAGCTCTGGTGGACATTCCTGCAGTCAGCATGCTAATTGCATGCTCTCTCAGAACTTCTGTGGCATTGTGCTGTGTGTTTAAACTGAACATTTTTAGAGTGGCCTTTTATTGTGGCCAACCTAAGGCATATCTGTGCCATAATCATGCTGTCTAATGAGCATCTTGATATGCCACACCTGTGAGGTGGGATGGATTATCTCTGCAAAGGAGAAGTGCTCACTAACACAGATTTAGACACATTTGTGAACAATATTTGTGAGAAATATGTCTTTGGTGTATATAGAAAATGTTTTAGATCATCAGTTCAGCTCATGGAAAATGGGAGCAAAAACAAAAGTGTTGCGTTTATATTTTCTTTCAGTGTAAGTTAAATCAGCACTTGCCTTCACTTGCTGGATGTTATCTTCAATTAATATATTCACATTAATATGTATTTATTACTTCAGTTACAAACCATCCCCAATGAAAAAGTATCAATTTTGTATTTATTTGAAAAATTAAAATAAAGTGCTTCTTATTTACAATAGAAAAAGAAAAAAAAAAGTGACATTTTACAAAAAATACAATTCACAATATTGTTTTTTTTTTTTTTTTTTTACATTGGCAGCTGAATTTACAAAACAATTGTACATAAAAAACCTGTTTACTTATATGACGATCAGCTTTGAGCAACTTGTACTGTCACAAAGAGAAGGCTTGACTATAGTGGTTCATTATTAGAGATAACACTAAGTTCACGGTGGTGGTTATAGTTCAGGCTGTTTTTCAAAATAAAGTAGACTACCTGCACATCTAAATCACAGCCACGTAGTATTGGGTTCTGCACCTACAGTATATGCAATATGAAGCTGACGGTAGCCACTTTTTTTTTTTTTTTTTTTGTAACAGTCAAAGCTTTCAATACTGCATCAGTGATTCTAACTGGCCAGTCTTTGCACACAGAAAATGTTCCATAATACTAATGCCATTGTGATGCAATATTGCACATATTTGCGGTTTTTCATCAATTCCCCACAAATGAAAGAGGAAAATGTTGTCCCTGACTGAGGCTAAAGCCACTTCAACACCAACATTAGAAAAGAAGCTCCTCATTATACAACACTGACCACCATTAAAGTACATGATGTCAGTGTTTCCTGCAGACCAAACAGCTGATTGCTTCATCATCCAAACAGACAGATTCATCTTGGTCTTATTGTTCATAACCTGCTTTTGTACTAAGGCGTTAAACATCATGTGCAAATCACACACCAGCCTTCCCTTTATGCATGCATTCGTGTGAAATCCCCATGTTTTCTGCCTGTATTATCAATCACACTTCAAATAAGTAAGACTCTGAAGATACTGATAGAGATAAGTGCTGTCAAGTCATAAATTTGGTGGATTGTGTGGTTTAACACTGTACTCCTGCATACGTGTCAAATGCACTCAACATGAAATATATGGCTTTTATGGAGGCTGATTTTTTTTTTCTTCCTATAATTACTGTATATTGAATGTGAGGCTATACAAATGTGAGTTTATATAATCTGTGTAGTATTGAAATATTTCCCTTTGAGGATCAACCTGAAAGAACAACAGTGAACAATGCTGTTTGTGAAAGAAACTGTTAGCCACACGGACTTGGTAAATATTATTTTGAAACTCTCAACAACAAAAGCAGCAAAATAATCTTCTGAACTGTATCCTCGTCTTTTATCTTCAGCCTTAAAACTCACTGAATGGCTCAAATCTCTTGCATACTTGGTGTAAGAACTGAGTATACAGTAGGTGTGTGTGTTTGATGTACCAGCACAGACGTACCTTTGTGCTCACTCAGTGTTTCCTTACCTGCTGCTTACCTTACTTCACATTATCGGCTTTGCATAGACTGAGTGTCTGATCTAAAACTGCAAGATAATACTTGGAAGGACATTTTGTCACCATGTCACATCTGATGAAATGAAAGCAGTCAAAATGGGACCATCTACACTGTACACCAGATATGGGTAACTTTTTAAATTCATTTTCTGTATTTTCTTGTTGTTTTGTGTGTTTTTTTTTTTAATTTATTTAGTGTACTTTGGTGTTTTGTGTGTTTACGGTGTTTTTCAAGTTATTTATGTATATTTTGGGTGTTGCTTCACATATATTTCAGTAGTTTTTTAGTATATACTGTATGTGTATTTGCTTTTAGAGTGAATATGTGCGTATTTTTCTGTCTTTTTATGAGTTTTTGGATTTATAATATTTTGACCGCATGTGACCCCCGAGACTGTAAGTTGCCCATGTCTGCTCTACACACTACAGTGTCCTTATCACAATTGTTTTTTCCTCAGGTTTGATGTGAATTCTTCTTTTCTTGACTGTTTTTTTTCACTCTTTCATTCTTAAACCCTTTCAGCCTGTTGCAGTTTAGTAACAAAGTAACAATTCTTTTCAGACCTGTGACGGACTGGCCTGTGCTCACCTGCTACAGTACAGTACATTGTGCATAGCCTTGGCGAAGGGTAGGCTCTTACAGACACTCAAACACTGCTTCAGCTGTTACAGACAACATGTCTCAGTGTAGCATCAGCTACAGGTCATGTATTTGCACAGACAGCCTTAGTGGCGATGCTCATTGAATGTATAACTCAACTGTTGCTGCAGAGCCACCACTACGCTTGTTTACATTCCTGTGAGCCGGATGAGAAAGTGTTGAAGGCAAACTTCTTCCCTGTGCTTTAAATGCACTTAAAACCAAGTGAGAGGGAAGTTAATTAAAATGCACATGGACCACAAAGGACAGGAAAACAACAAAGTGCAAAATCAGTGTGATGGGAGTGCTGCTTTCTTTCTCCTCCAATGTTTCTTTGAGTTCTTCAAGAGTGGAACAGCCTCACACTATGGAGTCTTTGATCTCAGAGCCCAGTCTGACCCGAGGTCGAGGACATGTGGAGGAGATCTCCACGTGGCTCTCTTTTAGGCTCAGAGGCCTCTTCTCTGCCTCTGTGAAGCTCTTGCTGTTGTCTGGAGATGAGCACTCGTGCGGTGGAGTGCTGCAGATGTAGTTGTCATTAAGAGTCTGGTAACCTTTGTGATCCGACACCGGCGCTGTGACCGCGCTGCCGTTGAGGGGTAAGTTCTCAGCAGGTTTTCCTGTTATCCTGGGTTTCTTCTGCTGTATGTTTGGGCACTCTCCCTCCTTCAGCATGGACTTCATATGATCACGGTTCCTGTAAACCACAAAAAGAGAGAAGACCACTAGCGAGAACGCCAGGAGGGCACACACCACGATCAGCTCGTTCCAGTAGGTCTTTGTGTTGATTTGCGATGAGTGTGATTCGCCCGGCAGGATGACAAACTCCTCCTGGGAGATGATTGATGGATGTGGATGGCCTGTCAGGTTGGAGCTCCCTTGCCCGGCCTCGCCCCTCACACAGTAGTTAGCCAGAAGTTGTGTGAATCCTTCCTCCACGGACCAGCACTCGTAGGTTTCCTGACGATTAGCCTGAGCGACCACCACCAGGCCGCCCTTGGGGTTGGGGTAATGGAAATGACCTGCACTCTCACTGAACTCCCACTTCCTCTCAGCCAGATTGGAGCGCAGAATACAAGGCAGGACTTTGAAGGTGTTGGCTGGGATAATAATCACCTGGCAGGAGGACGTTCCTGCAGAAAGGCAGATGAGTCCAGACTGAGATGAAAACACCACAACACAAGATCATTGATCACATGGTTCATAATTCTTAGATGATCAGATGTATTTAACTGTTGCTTTGGTTGTTTTCTATGGTGAGAAATATGTGACTACAACATTCACGGAACCCTGTGTGTCCACTTGTATCAGATTGGACATGAGTTTTTGAGACTTCTACATCCTCAGTGCTTTTTCTTTTCTTTTCTTTTTTTATCTGATGTGTTCAAATACATGCAGTACACAAGGAGAAAGAGAAAGGCTGGCAGGCAATAGCCGACCGCCTTAATGCGTAAATATCCCAAACATGTAGAATTAATTAAATGAACTGCTATAGTTACAGTAAGAGGAGGTGGAGCTGACCACTTTTCTAAATCACTGATTATTAGATTTATTCTTTTGTTCACATATAATAGAATAGACCTTAATTAATCTCCCAGAGGGGAATTTCACGCAAAAAAAAGGTAAAGTGTATAAGCCACGACTCACACTCAGGATTTACTGCATGGAAGGCAAGAAATGTACCACTGATCCAACATTACAAATGAACCATTATCCTGCATGTTACGAGGCTATGTTACATATACGTATTGATAAGTTTCTATAAAGGAGCAATCATCTAATTTAACACATGAATAAAAATGACTCCAATAATCCATTTAAATCAAACCTCTGACAGCAATTCCATAAGCAGGGTTTATTAGTGTTACAAAATAGCCAGACGCCTGACAGGAAAACAAATGAAATGAATAGAGTTATTGTAAAGTTAAAAAGTGAAGTCAGAATAATGTGAAACTCTTAAAAACACACTTAAAAATGATCTTCTATTAGTTACATTGCACTCATAATGAGTAAAGTCAGATTATTTTGTATCTTTTCTAACTCTTCAGTGTTAGTGTTTTATTAATAAGGAAAATATTCCTAATAAACCATCTGCCTTCTCACTTTCATTGCTCAAATATTGTCTTTTTATATTGTCTTTTTATATGTTCTTTTTGTCTTTTTAGATAAACTATGATAATAAAAATATTGAAACCAAAAGTCAACCGACAAATTAAATGACTATTTATTATTTAGGTGAATAAACATGTATAAAAACCATGAACATTCTGTAAAACACTCATTTCTCACAGCACTGACAGCAGAGCCACATCGGGGATAACTTTATCCTGGTTGTTAACCTGCTCTGCAGCAGGTTAGCTGTAGAGACTAAATCACCATGGTTACAGGTTAACTGTAGAGGCTAAATCACCATGGTTACAGGTTAACTGTAGAGACTAAATCACCATGGTTACAGGTTAGCTGTAGAGGCTAAATCACCATGGTTACAGGTTAGCTGTAGAGGCTAAATCACCATGGTTACAGGTTAACTGTAGAGACTAAATCACCATGGTTACAGGTTAGCTGTAGAGGCTAAATCACCATGGTTACAGGTTAACTGTAGAGGCTAAATCACCATGGTTACAGATGAGCTGTAGAGGCTAAATCACCATGGTTACTTGTCCGGGATAAACTTAGCCGGCTTTCGTTCAACCGACTTGGGAATAAGTTTATCCAGGATAGCAGATTTTTCCAGGCTTTATCCCTTATCCTGGTTTTGTGCAACACGCACCTGTTGTCTGATTGTTAGCTTATTGTGCTTTGTATATCATGTGGATGCAATTTTAATGTGTTTAATGACCTCCACCTCTGTGATGGCTGTGATAAAGATATTTTTTTGTGTCAAAAATTACACTTAATCCATCCTATGTCTGCTCTTGTTAAATTGCTGGCATATTTGTAAAAACACTGACTGTAAAATAATGTATTTTGTATTTGTTATGTTACCCTATGTGTTTCACTTAAACTTACGAGGTATTGCTAATCTTGGGCTTGCTGTGGCCTTGGTGCAAACTGCTGATGTGTCTGCTGTGTTTACATCCTGTTGCCACATCCTGAAACACAACAAACATACAAGGTGAGATGGCAATGTTATTTCCTTTTTCATTATTATTATTATTAATAAATTTTGTAACATGCATAATGACAAAATAAATAACAGGACAAAGGAATGGAGGAAGAAAAAACAAAAGAAAAGAAAAGAAAATAAATCAATAAGTGATAATAAAAGTTGTTTTCTATTTTTGGTGAGGGAAGAAGAGATAAATAAATGAACTAATAAAAATAATTAATAATAAATAAAGAGAAAAAGAAAAAGTACAATAATAATAATAATAATAATAATAATAATAATAATAATAATAATAATAATAATAATAAAAACAAATTAGTAGAAAATAAAATGAAACTACCCTGGCACCTAAACAAACTGAGGGGGCCAAACCCAGGCAATGTAATTTCCAAATTGTTCATACATTGCATAGTATATGACGCCTGGTTGAAGTTGTGCTGTTCTCTGTGCAGAGAGAGATTCATACTTGCTTGGTGGAGCTTGTCTTCGTTCCACACATTGCTTCCCGTCCCATCCACAGTAAGGATCTCTGGACAGGATGCACTCCCCACAGCTCAGATAGTTAGTGCAGTTAGCCACTGGGACCTCCACCAGCTCAGAGAAGGAGGAAACAAAAACCTTTCCCTGATGGAGAGAGGAACACTGAATACAGTGTATGTGCTGCCATGACTTCATGCAGGTTTAAAATCATGTCATTAGCTCATTGAACACACATTGGGCTCCAGGCTGCAATGGTTCATGGGTTCTATGAGCTCCATGGCAGCAGGAGATAGATCTGTGTGTAGGAATGACTTCATATTTACCTTCTCAGAGTCCAGCTCAATGTTCTGCACTGGTTGGGAGTCTTGGAAGATGACGATCTCCTCGATGATGTGCATTTTGTTGTTGACATTGATTGCTTTATGAAGTCGCCCATCGTCTGTTTGATTGATCAGGATGAGATTAGAATAATAGATCATCTGATATTTTTTAAATGAGAACCGACAAAACAAGAGAGTACATTAAGGTGTTCACCTGTGCCAATGTAGAGAACATTATACACGTTTCCACCTGCTTGGACTCGATGGACAGCGATTTGTGTGTATCGCACGTTCTGTTTGAGGAGAAGAGGCTGGCTGCGAATCACGCTGTCCATCAGGAAGTGATCTTTCACAAAGTTCAGCACTTTGTCCGGCATGTGCAGCGAGGATGAGATACCGTGCTCTCTGGCAGTGTTTGTGATACACTGTGGAGTCAACACAACACAAACACACTATCATGTATTTTTGATAACTGTATAGAATTGATATGTTTAGTTATGAGTGACTCCCAAACTAAATACACAAAATGACAGAAAACAACAGCAAAAATACACAAAACTACAGCCTACAGGCATAAAATGTATCCAAAAAACACACAAAATTACACACATTCCTCAAAGGGGACGACACAAATTCTGGACTGCTCTCCAAAAACACAGAAAATGACAACAACAATACACAAAATGACTCCAAGAATGCATAAAAGTACATAAACTGACTCCCAAAAAATATGAAACCACAAAATACACACAAAAAAACTTACTGAACGACTGCAAAAGGACACTCAAAGACTCCAAAATGAGATAAAACAAAAAAAAATATGGTCGTTTCCTGTGTTAATGCTCAGTTTGGTCATTATTCTAAATGCTGATATGAATATTGATCATGTGACCTGCCTATCTCTGCTTTTGTACAACACAAGTCCATAACTTGGTCCAACTCTGTTTGTTAATTTGTAGAAACTGCCATAGTCGTATGAACAAGGTGATAAAAAAATAACAAATTCAAGATTTATTATTGTAGATGTTATGTTGTCCAGCAGAGAGCAGCAGGAGAGGCAGGACTCACCGCTCCAGGTCTGGGTTCAGGGACTGGGTGGTTGTAGGTGTACCACTGCTGGGTTTCCCTGTTCACCTCACGGTATCGACCATTGAATGCTTTTTCCACCTGGTCCATGGTGAAGGAACACACAGCAGAGCTTCCTGATGCTCCCTTATACCTTCAAAAACACACCAGTACCAACAGTCAGTGGGTCACAATTATAAGATTAGACTATTACAGTGAGTGAACCAGTAACAGCTAACTATGGCTTTCATTCAACACAAGCATTGAAGCTACAGCAGATGAGACAGTTTGTGATGCACTTTTGAACTTTAAGACGTTTAAATCATCATATTGGGATCAATCAAAATTATCAGCGTATCTAAACCCATTAACGTGTGGTGTTTTTTAATGACCCCTTTTTTTTTAAAAGAAGAAAATTCAAAGCAATACAAAGTGTAGACAATACAAATGAACACCTTTTTTTAACCAAATTAATGTTGGCCTTAACTACGTCAAAAAAGCAAATAAGCTAGCTTCTATAGTGAGGAATACAGATATTTAAAAAACACAAAATTGAGAACAGTTACAAAAGAAAGGTGCATTTCAGTTCAGGTTGTTGGAATATAGAACAATCTTCATGATGACATAAATTATTAAGCTCCCTTAAATACACAGACAACTTGACTCAAAGAAATTCACAAAAAAACAACAAAAACACAGAAAATGACTCGGAAAACTCACAAAAAGAACAACAAAAACACAGAAAATAACTCCAAAAACATGTAAAAAATAAGGAAATGCCAAATACACAGAAAAGGACTCCAAAAGCACAGAAAATAACTTTAAAAACACATAAAAATAAGGAAATACCGCATAAACAGACAAAATGACTCACAATTAAAGAAAAAAATAAAGCAATACATACTGTATATAATACATATTAACACATTTTTAAACCAAATTAATGTTGGCCTTAACTACGTCAAAAAAAGTAGGTAAGTTAGCTGTTTATACTAATCATTAATATGAATTTACATTATAAAAAAAAACTATTTATGGAGCTACATAAACATATATTGTATATACACAAACATATGATGGTGTACTGTATAAATAATGTCAATTCATGCAGTTATTGATGACAAATTACCAAAAATCCCAGTTGTGTCACTAGGAATCACTGGATTCGAATGGCTTGCCAATAGTTTACGGGACAAAATTCAGTCTTACATGAATCACGTAGAAAAAGTACAACAAAATATACACAAAACATGATCAAACATAGACAAAAAGAACAAAAGAAATTCACAGAAAAGTACAACAAGTATACACAAAAAAATGACTCACAAAACTGACAAAATGACCACATCTCTACACAAAAATAACTGAAAAACACAATTTAAATTACAAAACAGACCAAACAACAAGAAAAATATACATATTTACACACAAAATGAACAAAAACACACTAAATGACAAGAAAAATGCACAAACCCCTTGTTGTTTTCTGTGGTAATGATCAGAATGGTCATTATTCTAAATGCTGAGAATGTGGCCCTCATATCAGAATCAGATAATCATATTTTGTGGCCCTGCTGTGTTAATAACTAAAGTGGCTTGTTTCTACATCAAAATAATTTAGAATGTAAACATTGAACCTATAATGGCATGAAAACCTATGATGAAGTTCGTCAAATATTTGTATTATTGTATTGTTTTTGTGCAGTAGTATAAAAGTAGTTGAGTATTGCTCACCACTGTGATGTGAAGACTCCATAAAACACGGTGTTCCTCCAATCCTCGGGGCTGGGTGTGAGAACAAACATATCTTGGATTATGTTGAAAGGAAAGCCGTCGTCAGGGAGAGAACACAAGAGCTGAGCCTTTAGGAAGGTGGTCCACTTCTTCTGTAGAACCCTCTCACCTCCAATGTCCCCCTTTAAAACAGGCAGTGCAGATGTTTTAGCATGTGGCCAGAAGAGGGCGCTATCCTGTAAGACAGTGGTTGTGCACTGACAGAGGCTTATGATGGGATCTGACAGGTTTAATGCACATTATTCACCGTCTGCTGCACCTTTATATCAACATATCAAACATAGACTGTTAACATGATTCATATGTGACTATTGTCCATGGCAGAAAGAGGTAAAGGAGGGTTACGGCCAAAGGTGAAGCTGTGTGAACCGATGTAAATAAGAAACGTTAATCTTCTATAGTGAGTGGTGACTGCACCACATATGCGCCTTAAGCAAAGCACACTTCTAGGTCATGAAAACAATACGTAACCTGGCAACTGACATGGATATAGGGCATATGTGTCAAACTCAAGGCTTAGGGGCCGAGTCCGGCCTTAACACCTTTTATCAGAGCGGGGGCCAAAAACATGTGATTGTAACTGATCTCAGGGTCACACTATCAACATTTATGTCAGTATTTAAAATGATGACCAATCTGAGCATCAACACAGGTTATGTTGTTGTTAATTGTTCTTTTTAAGTAATTGTGTTGTTATTTTGTATATGTTCTGCTCATTTTGTGTATTTTCGTGTTATTTGAGGCTTTTTTTTTTTTTTTTTTTACTTCATTTTTGTTTGCAATTTACAACATACAAATAACTTACAAGAGCAACAAAATTAAAAAAACAAAACAAAAATACACCAGAAACAATAATTAACAGAGGTTAAACATAGTGCAAAGCAATAGTGGGACAGAATGAAAGACGTGTTGAATATGGAAAAAGTAACCGCAAGGTTACAGAACAAAATGAAAGAATTTGAGGACCTGTGGATACCCTCAATGCTAAAGACAATAGAAATCTAACCAACCCACAAAAGGTATTATTTATAATATTGTAATAATGATCATATTATTTGGTAAAAACCTGTTTTTATGTTTAACCTTTGTTATTTGAGTTTTAAAAGTTTGTGTATTTTGGAGTCAAATTGTGTACTCTGTTGTCATAAGTTTTGCCTATTTTATATAATTATGTGTGTTTTTGGAGTCCAGTTGTGTATTTTGATGACATTTGTTATGTTTATTTTAAGTCAAAGTCTATTTTTGTTTCTGTTTTTTGTGTTTTTCTGTCATTTTGTGTATACTTCAAGATGTGTTTTTTTGTTTGTTTTTGTTTTGTGCAATCTAAGGAATTTTATATATTTTTGTAGTAATTTTGTGTATATTTGCTGCAGTTTTGTGTAATTTTTTGGAGTGTCTTTGGAGTCATTTTCTTACTTTGGGGGCCAGACAACAATATGCATGTGTAAATAAAATACCAAATAATTCAGTTCTAGATATTTCAGTCCCTCTAAATTCATAAATTCAATAAAACTCAACAATATTTGCAAGGTTTTTCTTTGCCTACATCAATGCTTCCCAAACTTTTCACAGTCTCGTACCATTTTGTCATACAAAATGTAGCCCTACAGTGAAAATTGTCTTTTAATTTTACCTATTATGTTTTGAAAATTTGCGTGAGTCCGACTCTTAAATCAGTCTTTTTCTATATTTCGTTTTCATGTTTGTCATAGCTGAAAATCCACTTTCACAAAAGTACGTCATGGTAGCAAAGGGCATCAAGCACGTTTGGCTTGAATGAATGTAGCTCTAGCCATGTTTTCACTTTTTCTGATTAAATTGTTTTTCTGTCACCACTAGAGGCTAATGTGGAATTTGTGGCGATGTATGAAGGTTCCTGACTGCTGGTTGATTTATAGACCCCTTAATGATCGCTGGAGGCAAAAACAGGAAACGCAACTGGCTAAAGCATAAATATATATAAACAATAAATGACATAAGCGGGATTCACCAGCGAAGCTCAACGACGGCCATCTTACCTCAGACAACTGACGTTCTGACAATCTGACCACTCTACGGTAGCTGTTGGAAAGTGAGTGATCATCTTAAACAAAAATACCCTTAACTCAATGAAAAATTGACGGATTTACAAATGGTTTGCCTTATTGTAATAAGGCAAAACATTTGTAAATCCGTCAATTTTTTTGTTTGTATACAAACCTTATTATACATAGGTATGACATAGGATGCTTGTACATGTTGAAATTGCCGCTAGCCATTTGAAAATTGGTTGAAAATTGAGCAAGTTAGGGTTGTTTAAGTAGTACATGCACATCGATGTAATGAGCGCGGCCAGCTGTCTGAGGTAAGATGGCCGCCACGTTGCTACGTCGCTCCCCATTGTCTAACAGCACGGGTAAGTCATCTATGGTGGTTTGTCTCCAGGCTAAGCCCCGCCCAACAAAATACATCACAATGTGTCCAAACAATCAAAGGGTCTATGTTCTAGTTTCCAATGTTTTTAAAAACATTTTCACGTACCCTCATGACAATTTGCATACCCCTGGGGGTACCCGTACCCACTTTGGGAACATAGGGCCTATATCATTGGACTGCAGTCATTTTTAGAGCTCCCTAGTTTTCCAAAATCCTACAATTTCTCACAGACAGTCTCACCAAATTAATCTAAACAAACTTCACACATCATTTATATGTGGAAGTACAAATGAGGGCACAATAATGTTGAAATTGCTCATTTTCCCACCTAAAATCTGTGGCCCACTGGAGTTCAAACTGCTCCGTTTTTGACCCGTGAACTAAAACAAGTTTGTCATCAGTGGATTAGAGGAAGGCAAATACTTTCTAATGCGATCGCGAACGAAACAACGCTCTGACAATCCTTCTCCACTGAGCCTACAGCTATTACCACCCATTGCTGCTGGTGTAAGACTTTAAATCCTGACATGAAAGTTAATTTGGCTCCACAGATTGAAGAACAGGATACACACTAACTGGAAGATCACTACATTTAATAAGTCTAAGGTGGAAGCGTGGCTTTTATGTTTGAACATCAGTGAAGAAAGGTGAATGGATGTATTTATTAATGTTAGAACATGAAGTATTGATTAGACCATTAATGAGAGGAAACAGCCGCTCAGGAGGAGAAGAGGAATGGCACAGCACCAACCCTGAGCTTCTAAAGCAATTACCTTCTGGAAGGAAACGTGCAGGGAGTGAAAAGAGCCATAACATTACGACCGACTATAATGGAAATAATGTAGGCTCTCCATTTGCTGCCATAACAACAGAGGTATACTGTATAGCAACAAAGTAAATGTACTGCGTTACAATATTTAAGTGTTTTTTTAAGGTTTTGTAGTTTACTTGAGTTTTTTTTTTTTAATCAGCACTTTTACCTTTACTCTACTACATTTAAAAGTTAAAATTATACTTATACTCCGTTAATATTATTTTTGCCACATTGTTACTGCTTAACCCATCATACTGCTCACACTGCTTCACACCATTTACACTGATGTCCACCCCGTATATCATTACATATGACCAGTACAAAACCGCGTCTGTAGCGGTAGCATTTCAGAGCATGGAGAATGCCGCAAGAGGTTTCATGTTAACCTAACCACTAGGAACGAGTGTATCATGTTTTTCCTGCAGTCTGTGCCTTCTCCCCGCCCTCCGAGGGCTATCTTTTCTGTTTCAGGTGTGTTGATGCTGGAGTTGGCAGTTCCTGATCAATGGCTCACAACTCAACTAGTCTGGAACACTCTGATGGACTATCCTTCTATCCTATTCTGTTTGCCCTTCTGTCCACTAACCCAACCAGTCAAAGCAGATGGCTGCCACCTCTGAACCTGGTTCTGCTGAGAGAGTTTTTTCTTCCCACTGTCGCTAAATGCTTGTTCATGTGGATCTTGTTGGGTTCTTTCTTTTGTACTATAAACTTTATATTTTTTTCAGCGCTTTGAGATGACTTTGTTGTATTTTGCGCTATATAAATAAAGTTGAAATGAAGTGAATTGAGTTATTCTGGAATGGGCGTGTCCGAGAGGGCGAAAAAAAACAATACGCACAAATTGGAGGCAAGAATTGATCAACATTGCTACCTCAGCAGTTACCGGTGATGTGGACAAAGATGTCACCACACCAACAGCATCTCCTTTGGTAGAAGATCATCCATGGTCATAAATGTCATTGTTTGGCTACCTTGGAATGGGGGAAACCTTAAAACAGCAGACAGAGGCTTTATTTATAGTTATGTTCTTGATTCACTAACAGTTCATGTTTGCTCAGGTGTTTTTTTAGTTTTAAACCATACCACATCTTTTTCATTTACCTAAAAGCGAAATAGAGAGAACAAGGGGTGACCCATTTTTTGCTGTTTAGCTTCTTTTTATTCATATTTTGAAAAATACTTTTCACTTTACTTGGACTTTTGATACTTGAGTATATTTTTTCACAAGATACTTTTGATACGTAAGTACATTTAATGAGTTTGCTCGTTTCTACTTAGATTCTTTCTACTTTCTCCTGTTGCTATAGTGTTGCATTATTACTAAAATATCCAGGATATTTATGACCTCGTGAAAACCCCTCATTAATATGCAATGTCAGCTGAACAGATGTGGGTTTTTTAAGCTTGTTTTTAAACAGCTGTGATTCATCACTGGGCATTTTGTGGCATCACTACAGGAGGAACCTTCTGTTTTTTATTCTCATTGGACCACAGTAACACCATTGTTTTAAGACAAAAGTCATGTTTTTGTGATTTAGAAGGTAAGGCTGAGAAATACGCTAGAGCATTTCAACAATAACAAAAATGAGTCATCTCATAGAGAAGAGATGGAAAACTTCTACCTCTGCAGGGCCACAAACATGTGATTGTACATCTTACTTTTGACCTTGTCTATCAGCTCAACAAATTTCATTTAAATCCGTTGACAGCTTTTTGAATTATCTTTGCTCCAAAACTTCTTCTGGATACTGTATCTACAGTACCTTCCGGATCATCTCCAAAATGGGAGTCATTAATTAAAATCTTTTCAGAAGTTTTTGAATTATCTTGTTAACAAACATCAACATCAACAGATGGACAAACGCAGGTGAAAACATGACCAAACAAAATGATTCCCAAAAACACACCAAAGCACAAAAATACACAAAATGAGCAAAAAAATATACTACATTTCAACAAAAGCACAACAACACTCAAACCCTCTATATTAATGATCAGATAGGTCATTATTCTAAATGCTGGAATGAATTAGATCAGATACAGAACAGATTCATGTTTTGCACATGACCTGCTGATATAAGCTGCCCATCTCTGTACCGTGTCACATTGAAATTTTCCCAAAAGTGGATTTCCCAGTCTTATGTTGATCCTTTTTAAAAACAATCACCCAAAAATGATGACATTCACCCTCACATTATTCCATACACTGTCCCTGTTTTTTTTTTTTTTTTTATTGAACTGGTGAACTTTTTTATGAATTAAAGGTAGGGTAGGTGATTTTCAAAAGCTAGCATGATTTTGAATGTAGCCTCCCCGACGGCTCCGCCTTTACCCCCCTCGCCCCTCCCCTCTGTGCTCCGTCTCACTCACATGCATGCGCACAGCTGCTGCAGAAGAGGAGCTTAGCTCATCGCTTGTATTGTGTAGAAACTTTGTTGTCTCATTCAGCAGTAAATAAACAATAAACTTTACCATAATATATGTTAAAAGACGTGACCAAAAACTCTGTTTTAACTCTGTCAGCGGTTTTGTGCATGCGAGAGGTTGAGAATGAGCGGGGAGACAGGGAGATGTGATTGGTTAAAAAAAACTGTTCCTTTTTTTTCTATTGGTCGAAGTTATTACAGGTTTACAGCTGCTACAGATGACAGAGTTTCTTCATTCCTTTTTCAGAGCACATAAGATCTTCATTTCTGTCAGGACATAAAGACAATTTCAACCAAAAACTTAAAAAGTGTATCTGGAGAAAATTGCCTACCCTAGCTTTAAGCAGACATACAGACAGTATGACATCACCGGCTAGCTAAACGTCTGTGTCACTGCTTACGTCAGTGATGCAAGCCTCAACACAGTTTGTAGCCTCGGTACAGGAGGATTAATCACTAATGATCAAACTATAAACAGCATAAGAATGCATACATCCCAGTAGAGGAGCATGCACTGAGCACACAAACCCACACCACCCATGTCTGAGAGGTTGCTACAGTGACTTAGTGGGTCGATGCTGCTGCTCATGTGAATAAAAAATGAACTCTGTTCCCCCCAGCGTCACTCACCTTACACACACGAGCAATGCGGGACACAACGGTGTTGTCAAAGAAATCAAACTCCTTTCCTGCTTCGCTGAAGAAGAAGTAAATCTTATCGTCTTCGCCCACTGGGTTGCCCTTGGGCAGGCTCTCCTGTATGTAGGCAGAGCCAACAAAGGCCGGCTCTGAAAGAAAAGCAACAATGCTGCCGTCACACTGGGATCCAGAAACAGACATGTCTACAGCACTAATCCATAACTTTATAATGGTTCCTAATGGGTCTATTATTTAATTTGCACTGTACCTTGAAGCCAGTTGAGTGAGTTCTCTGTTTTTAGTGCCGTTCCTTGGTTTAGACTCTTAAAAATAATGGGCTCATTTCCTTGGAAATTACTGACTGTACCAGCGTACAGCTCTCCATCTGCACAGCAGAGAATAACGGTAGAATAACAATCTCATCAAGCGCTAACAAGAGTTTTATTCATCTGTATTCAAATCCCAATTTTGTCGGTTTTACCTACCAGCCATGATGGCAGTAGACTTGTATTCAGGATTGAATGGGCAGCGGCTCCTTCCGTCCTCTGTCCAAACTTCACCAGTTTGACTTGTTACTAAGCTGAAGTTGGCAGCGTGCTGCAAAGAGCACAAACACGACAGGCCCAGCTGAAAAGGAGAGCCATAACCTGCTCTGACAGTGACCACTATCCCATACTCCCAGTGAGCCAAGACAGAAAGGGAGTTGAAACGCAGGTCAGCCATATTCATCAGTTATGGGTTGTTGTAAAAGGCTTTAAAATTGAGTTACATGCTTGTATTTTGATCTGGTTCCCTTGAACACAAGCTATGATTAAATAAAGCACTCATGTTGTATCTAGAAAGGCAGACAATGCTGATTAAAAAAGTAAGACACCATCAAAGCACAGAGCTTCTCTGCTAGAATCTAATCACCAGAACACATAAATCTCTATGCCAGCAGTAATCAATTAACACAAATAGAAAGCAGGTCACATTTGTTTGGCCTTCACAAAACAAACCAAAAAACTTTGTCTGTATTCTCAACAAATTATAGTAAAAATGGCATCAGAAGTTATAGAGAGACTTTTGGAGATTAAATCTGAGTAACAACATACAATTTATTACCCAACTTTCAACCGTATTGAAAAAATATCAGTGGGAAATTTTGAATACATACTTTTAAATACCAAACATATTAGCAAGAATAAAATCAGACGTAACCAGTGAATGTTGGAGGAAATTTGAAGAAAAATCAGCAAACTGGCTACCAGTATTTTAGTTCTGCCCTAAAATATTAACATTTTGGAAGACCGTTTTTGAAAATTTGAACAATGTAACCAGGGTATGACCCCCTAAACTGCTATACTGGGGCTACTGCTTTACAATTGCACCAATCCTTATCAACTGTTGATAGCCAATGGGATGTTATACATTTCTTTGCTGCTGATATGTGTGTATCATCAACACACATTATATATAATGGAAAGAAGGTTTGTGGAGGTTTGTGGAGTTTGTGACAGATAAAGGTAATTAATTAATTCAAAAAGCATGTAATGCATTTACTGTCACAAACAATCATTCTCATTTACCTGAGGTCATCTTTATTGTTTGTTTTGTTTGATTTTCTTACTTTGACTGTTGTTTGTGTATATATATATATATATATATATATATATATATATATATATATACAGTATATAGTTGTTGCTTTTGTGACCACTGTCATCTGTTTTCTCCATCCCTTAAATACCATTGTACTATTGTAATTGTGACTGTCTATCGTTCTGATTTGAAAATATTAATAAAAACAAGATAACATGGCTGTGTTTAGTTGCATTACTTACAATGTAAGCACAGACTGGACTGAAGGCGTATGTTCCACACACGTACAAATGAGTGCTGTTGACACGCAGCAAAATCTTGACGTAGTTGAAGCAGTCTGTCTGTATTGGCACCAAGAAGAGTTCACTTTTACTTTCACTTTTTCAAAACTAAAAACAAACTGTAGCAACAAACATTTGGTGTATTTAGGTATAAAACTGTCCATGCATGTGCACAACCTGTACTTGCTTAAACACGTACACAAAACACAACCAACAACAACCACATTTTTCTTACTCTCTAAAACAAATGAAATTGAATAAAATATTACATATACAGATGTACTGTTTGTCCACAAGTGTAAAAAGTTGCTTCACATCTAACTTCACAGGTCTGCATTGAGATGCCAAATATATTGTTACTGCCTTGTAAAGCACTTTGTTAAAAGTTGCTCAGAAAGTGACTTTTCAGAGGCTAAAACTTTGGAAAACAGGCGAGTTTGGGAAAAAAAAACCTCAAATACTATGTTTTTAGGGTTCTTACAACAAATGGAGATGGGTGAAAAATAGCATGACATGGTACCTTTAATACACACTGACCACAACTAAATCTGAAACTAAATCTTTAAGGGAACACTGATACAAAATAATACTTCACCAAAATATTATTAATGACGTTTGTGCAAATAAACTTTAAATCATTAAAAGCAAAATGAATGCAGAAAATACTCATTTATTATCAACTTCTCTGTAAACATGGACACGTATCAGCGCTGCTTAACAAGCAGAATTCACTTGTTTTATGAAAACTGGAAAATTTCACTGCATATGAAAAATAAACATTTCAGTCAGTGCTTTATAATATAAACAACTGGGTGGTCTAATAAAACCTAGGCACACATTTTATACTTACCACCATGTGTAAAGTTCAACTGAAACCTGCACTGCAGACTGCACATACATTTCAGTGCTAATAATAATATCAATTTGTTCTTTGTTAACTTGAAAACCTGAGAACATTGCACTTGTGCTTAGTACTTAACTTGTATAAAAAGGAAAAATAAATAAATAAATAAATCGATATATTGATAACGTACCGCAAGACAAAATATCGCAATATATCGTTCTATCAATATTTTGGCACACCTCTAATAATAAACTTGTAATATAACAAGAGTAATTTCATTTATTGTCTGGACACCTGACATGAAGATGTCATTGTGTCAATGTTCTCGGAAAGTTTTTTTTGTTTTTTTTGTCAGTTTACTCAGAGATGATGAAACAGTGTTTGAGATTTTCCCACAGTGGAAAACATTTTCCAGAATATACTGTATATAGCAAATATCATTGTAGATGAAATGTAGATGCAAATAAAGGGGAAAAGTCAAAGTCATAGATGAAGCAGATTTGATGTGTTAGCTTGAGTTACCTTTGTGCTAACTAGCAGCCAATCTCCCAATTATGAGAACATGTCTGTCCTCTCCTCCACTTAATCACTTGTAAATATTAGAAATGTGACTCAGCGTAACACAAGGGGTGCAGTAAGAAGAGACTGTACAATCCCAATGAGAAAGAGTGCATTTGGCCAGTCATCCTTTGCATTTTAAGCTGCTCATTACTGGAACGTATTACCTGTAAATATTAGGGACATTCCCACATATAATTCATTTAAACCCAGCTAAGAAAATGGCTTTTGAGTCATCAGATCTGCAATCATCAGCCCTAATAGTCAGAAGTTCTCTTGCATTTTATTTAAAATGTGTATTGAACTTTTTTTTGAAAAGGAATTATACATTTTTAGTAAGGTAAATTCTAAAGCTTTATGAATGTTTTTTAGCTGTTTTAGAATTTTTTTTATTGTACTAATGTGGATAGATTTTGTTTTTAGGGTGACTTTTGCTGCTGTCCAGGGACAGCAGATGGAAAACAGGGATTAGGCTAACTCTGGTCCATTTACTTTAATGTTTATTGATGTACATTGTCCCTGTCAAATAAACAAAAATAAATAAATAAAATGAGGCGTGGATACGCTCTATTTTAGCGTCTCTACCATGGATATGACTACAGCGATGACAACAACTCTGTTGAGGAAACATGAACCAAAGGTGTTGTGACTCTGCATATTAAGGGAAGTGTCTGTGTCTGTGTGGGTGTTAGCTTTATGTGTAACCTCACAAAGTCTGCACTAAACAAAAGAAGAATAAGTTGATCACTTTGTTCTGCCTGAGGCCTCTTTCTAAAGCCCCATTCACTGTTGGTCAGCTTAACACGGGACCAAAGCTGTATTTGAGTGAGTCATAAATTTGAACTACCTCATGTGGAAACAGGTCGTTGACTCACCAGCAGGTCTTTGCCTTTAAAACTGCACTCATCTCTCTTCCTCTCTTGTGTTTTCCATGTGAGCTGCAGAAAACAGACATGGTCAGACTCACTTAGGTTTAATATAGAGAGCAGTGGACCTGTGGGATCATACTGTGTTAATATTGTGCCTGTGGGATCTTATCATAACCACATTCTTATTGATGTCTTAAACTGATTATGGAGGTGGAGATGTTGTTCTTACATTCCTTTGCAGACTGGCGGCGCTGATGTCGGAGAGGTTAAGTGCGAAAAGGATTTCCCGAGCGCCAACGTAGAGCATGTTGTTGTCGTTGCTGAGCAGGAGGGAGGTAAAGTTAAAGACCCCGTTGACTGAGAAGCTTTTGGTTGTCCTCTCCTTTGCATCTATATGAGAGAGACAGAGAATTACGATATTCATTCACACATCAACCATGTATATTCACAGTTTCTGTAAGACTCTCCACCTTTAAAGCTGATATCTGCAGTTACTGAGAAATCTACGTTTATGTATGATTCTTTTGAAATGCAAAAAACTAGTCTTTTACTATGGTCTACTGCCTGTGGTCCTTCATATACATTAATGTATATAAGTCCCGCCTTCGTCCTATAGACCCCCATACAAATGAAAACGATACGAATAAGCTTCGACTTCATGTGTTTAAGACTGTCAATCAAAGTGAATGCAGAACTGTGCACAAAAACAAGGCCGTGCATAATATATAAATAAAACATATAAATGTGATTATGGCTCTTACCTGTCCCATAGACCTACAGACCCTTTCCAAAAAATTAGAATATCATGGAAAAGTTGTTTAATGTCCATAATTCCATTCAAAAAGATTCAGGGCTCACAATTTAAAGTATTTCAAGAATTTATTTGTTTATTTTTACATAATTTAGGCTTCCAGCTCATAAAACCCACGAAAACAGGAATTCAAAAAATTGGAATACTGTGAAGAAATCACTATTTACTTTTCAGTTTTTGTAGAAAAAAAAAGAGCAGAAGAAGGACTGGACTGTTGGCCAGTTGTCCATGGTCCTCTTTTCTGATGAAAGAAAAGTGCGCCGTTCATTAAGGAATCAAGGTTCAAGGGTTTGGAGGAAGACGGGTGAGGAACAGAACAGAACATTTCACCCCAAATCATGACTGACTGGATATTTCACACTGGACCTCAAGCAGCTTGGGTTCTGTTCCTCACCCGCTGGAAGACCAAATTATATAAAAATAAACAAATAAATACTTGAAATCGTTTAAAATGTGGGCCCTGAATCTATAATCTATGAAAGTTTAACTTTTTGAATGGAATTATGGAAATTAAACAACTTTTCCATGATATTTTTTTGGAAAGGGTCTGTATATCAATGCGACCCAATGCGACCTTTTTAGGTTCCGCGATGCGCATGCAGAAAAGTAGAGGCGTGGCTTCTGGTAGATTGGAAGAGGCAGGGGGAGGAAGTGAAGCTGTTTAGGGCGGGACATCGAGACATTTCTCAGAAACTTCAGTTATCAGCTTTAAAGTTAAACATCTACTTATTGAAAAAAACATATAATATAATATTCCTGTTTCTTCCTGTCTTCCTCTTCTCCCACCAAGGGGGGTCTGGGGTGGGCGTGAGGACCCGGGTAGACACACAGACTGGTGGGATTGTGGTGACGTAATGGAGGTATGACAGGTGGTACGCGACAAACACGAGGACATTTTCATACCAATCTTCTTAAAAACCTTTCATCATTGACAATAAAGATCACTAACACTACAAAACGTCTACACTCAAAGAAACTAATCATGAGAAGCCTTAAAATGTAGCAAAAATTAAAAAAAATATGAAAATATTAGACTGCAAGATATGCAACTGGGAACAACATGTAATGTGGAACTAAAGTGCAAAAATAATGATTTACTTCAGCGTGTAAAGGGGGCTGAACAATAAAAAAATACTTTCAATAGCTGACTTAAAAAATCAATTTCCTTTTTTATTTTCTCAAACTTTTTAGCACAGATTGCAATCAATTTTTGACTACTGCACTTTTACATTATTTTTTTTTTGCAGGTAATTAGTTAAATTCAGTTTTTGACTTTTGCGTTATTAATGAAATATGTTACTTGCATTATGAAACATTATGTCACTTGTTCCCTGTTCATTTCATACATACACTGAATTTTTTGTTTCGTTTTCAGATTTTTGGCACCAATTGCAAACAGTGTTTCATTTTTTCCTGTATTTTTGACGACCACACTTTTAAATAACGTTTTATTTTAATTTAGTTTTTGATTTATGATGTATATGATGTTCCGTTAGTTTGATAAATTTGAAAATGTGTTATTTGTCAGGATTATTTGGGGGTCAATAGTAGAGCTTGAAAGTTCACCTTTGTTCATAGTGGGGAACACCCAACACTGTTTGAGAACCACTGCTCTGACCCTTAATTCTCCATTATGAGCTTTTCTCAGTGACTATAGTCCTCTCCTCCTTGTCAACACTATATCATTTCTGTACTTTCTCCTCGCCTTTTCCTCTCTTTTTCATGGAGTTTTTGTTTTGGTTCAAATTTTATGTTTTGTGAGTTATTTTAAGTTTTGGGCTAATTTTTTGTATTCATGGAGTTATTTTGTGTGTGTGTTTTGGGGGTTATTTTGTATATTTTGTGTTTTTGGAGTCCTTTAGTGTGTTTTTGGGGTCCATTTGTGCACATACTTTGGGGTCACATTGATTTCGGCTTAGGGCCACATGTGGCCCCTAGGTCGCCTGTTGTTCTGGTCTAGTCTAGTTATATTGACTAAACAGAAACTGAAAAAAGAAAGGAAACAAGGAACCCAGAGAGATGGAAAAAGCTCATTTTATAATTTCAATTTCTCACAAACGCTATGGGCTCACACTGAAATAAAACCACAGATTGTGTTAATGACTCAAAGCTTTACCACTTTCCTCTTAAAAATGATTGAGTCTGAATGGACCAATTAGAATAAATAACGCTAACAATGAGCTACACTCCCTGCAGAGCACGTGACCTGGTGTAACCTCATCTTTCTGCATACGCACGGGAGGCCATGAGACTTCCCGTCCCTAAGGCGAGCAACATGTTAATAGCAGTACATTTCGCAGCAACGCAGCACCTCATTGTAGTTAATCCTGCCTATAAAACCACAAGAGGCTCTGCTTTTGGTGCCCCCACAGGGCCCATTCCATTTCCCATTCCAGATGACAGTAGGACAAACGCACTGGAGCTTCATGTCAGAGTTTTCCAAACCTTGACTCACGCAATCCGCCCCACAGAGTTGAGGGCAAAGTTAATAGGAACGTAAAGAGGGAGAAACACAAAGGCTAGAGCCTGAACCCAAACAAATGCTTTGCGAGATTTTCACAGGAGACGTGTGTGCACATATTCTATACAAAGATAAATCACCAAACTCAAACTTAGCAACCACAGAAGGAAAAATCTGGACATCATTGAAGTCATCACATGTCATTACAGGCTATTAAACTTATTGAAATCATACCAAACATGCTTAATATGGTTAATATTTCATTTCATATTTATACACAGCAGAAGCAAACATGCAAGATCACCTGTTTCACAGTGAGAAATATGGTAGATATACTATACCGTCTAGTCTTTGGACAGATTTTGCACAAGAACTGACATTTCTATCGTCAGAACACCCTGTTTGTCAAAACATGCATGTGAGTAGGGGTGTGAAAAAAAACATCGATTTCACGATACATCGCGATTTTTTGGGTGCCGATTTTAAATACATTTTTCTTTTTCTTCAACTCGATTTAAAAAAATAATAATATTTTTTTTGCACTTTATTTTCCTCATACTTTTCAGCTCAGTGTGTTCAGTGACTTAGAGCACATATGCAATATGTATGCTGCAGACATTTTATTTTAATCTGTTCAGATCAGTGTTCAAACTCACACAAAAGGATACATTTTTACTTATTTTTGTGCATTTGTCAGTAACTTAGGGTACTTTATCCTTTATGTTCTAACTTACAGTGGTTACAATGCTTTCAATGTGTTGCAATGGTTACTTGGTGCACTTGATTTTATGATGGCAGTGTGTAATGCCTGCAATATTTATGTATGCACAGACATTTTATTTTCATCTGTTCAGATCAGTGTTTAAACTGACATAATATGATGAATTATAATTTTAATAATAATAATAGAATAATAACAATTTTCTAATTTTTGTGCATTATCAGTATCTCAGGGTGATTTATCCTTAATGTTCTCACTTACAGTTGTTACAATGCCGTCATTATGTTGTCAGTGAAAATTAGCAAAAACACTAATAATAAATAATAAATAGGATGTTTTGAAGCAAATAGTTTTGACTCAATTGGTCCTCTGAATGATCAATATCTTCTGATGAACATACACAGCAACTTGAGTTTTCATCTCAACGTTTAATTTTGATATTAACTGGGTAGAATATCGGAATATATCGTGATAATATTGTATCGTAATCCCAGTATTGTGATACGTATGTTATTGTAACATCCTTGCCAATACTCACCCCATCAAAATTGTTGGCCCAAAAGTCAATTTTCAGCTTATGGACAAAACATGATGTTGTAATGATATGCACGCGCTTGTCTGTTTACGAGTCAATGTGTCTGCAGAGCGTCCGTATTTCAATACGTCTGATGACTAATACGTCTGATGACTAATACATCTGATGACTAAAGCGTCTTCAAAGCGAAGGTTGAGACGGAGTATGGAGTGAAAACAATGAGAAGTTCACTCTCAAGTATGATTTATGTTTCTGCATCGCATCTGCGCTGTAGCTACGTGTAGCACTCTGCTACTTCACCGCAGCCTGACGCGTGGCTAAAAAAAAATCCATTGGATGCAGGGATTCGGGTTTAGGGTCAGCCCACATCCTCTGCACTTCATTGCAACTGTACCAGTCAGTTGTACATTATTATTTAATGTAGGCTGACACATAAGTGGGGTCAAGGTAAACTCTTATTTTATTTTATATTGTGCATTGTTGGAATGTCAGTACTAAATATTTTTTTTTAATACTATATTTTTATTGATTTATTATTTGAAGTATTAATATTATTTCATGCAATTGCTATATCATTTTAGCAAGGTTAGTAATAATAATAATAATAATAATGCATCATGTTTATATGGCACTTTTTTGGACACTCAAAATTGCTTTACAGAATTAAGGGATTATTCTTTCACTCCACACTTAGTGGTGGTAAGCTACTGTTGTAGCCACAGCTACAATGCAGTGGTACTAAAAATTGGTATAATATTTTTTTTGGTGTTTCGGTTTATGGCCTTGATTTTTATATTTTCGGTTTTTGGTTTCAGCCAAGATATTATCTTTCCGTGCATCCCTGTTATATTTCAGGAAGGGGAATTACATATTTTGCTTTTGTTTTCCTCTTTTATTGAACTTGAAGCATATTTTTATGCAAGTGTCTATTTGTATGGTTGCCGTACTGACAGCCCCCGGTGCTATTGGTACGGTTACTGGAGTATAAGTATGTAGCGTCATAGGGTTAGGGTTAGGATTAGGGTTAAGTTATAACCCAATATCGCAACAATTTTTATGGTTAGGTTTAGGGTAAGATTTAGTCTTAGTCACGTGACCCAAACTGGCCAATGACTGACCAATCACATGACCTAAACTGGCCAAATAGGGGCGCTGCGTACAGATAGAATGTCAGTATAGTGATACTTCAACTGTACGGATAGCCACTGCCTATTTTTATACTTAAAAACTGTCACATGACTTTTGGCACTCATTTTTCTGCCTTGCAGATCCACACACAAATACCAGTAAACTGTCTAAACCAGGAGTTCTCAACTGGTCTCACCCTAACACACACATTTTACCACGGCCATTAAATCGCAACCAATTTTTTTTTAGTTATTCATCCAACCAAATTTAGTTTTTTCAAAAATAGCACATATATATCATCTTTTCTAAAAACATAAATCTATATATTTTCCTGTGAAACATGCATTTCACAGAATGCATGCCAAAAGAAAAGTTTCTTTCAAAATAAAATACAAATTCAATTTGAGAGACATTGAGTATTTATTTATTTTTGACCAGCTGTCCACGACCCACCCAGTACAGGTCCGTGACCCACTTTTGGGTCTCGACCCGCCAGTTGAGAATTGCTGGTCTAAGCAATGTACACTTTTTTACTTTATTGAAAAAACAAATGGAATTGAAGGCATGTTTCTTTGTAAGTGTAAAACATGCTGTATTTGTTTGATAGGCACCTTTCTTAATTGCTGAACAAAATGCATTAATCTGTGAATGATGTTTTGTATCTTTAAAGTTTAATTGTGAATCAATGGGTGTGAGAACAACATGTTTTTTATGTTTGTGAGGTTTTTGTATTATTTAGACTCCATAATTATTATTGTGTCATATCTGAATTATTCACCATTATTAGAAGAAAAAGCCATACAAGCAAAGTGATGTTGTTGTACACATTAATCATAGAGTTGATTATGGGCCTCTGGCACAGCGTAGAAGCCTCTGGGCTCAGCAGAGCAATTCACCGTGTCACTGATAGCAGGCTTTTGATCTTTGGAGTAGGAGGGAGAAGCCCTTCATGCGTGACCCCCTTTACAAAAGCATGGCTTTGCACCCTTAGCGCTTCAACCTCTAGCAGCTGCAAGCAGTATAGCACCACGGCCATTATTAAGTAATTAAAAGTCATTTCAGCTAATGGTGCAGCTCCATTCCTGCACAAAGCCACATGCTAATCTAATAGAGAAGGAATTAATTATATTAGGCTGAAGGGGCTTTACTAAATTGTGAAGTTGATTTCCTGATTGCTCAAGAAAAAAAAAAAAGTGAAGCAGCAGAAGAAGCATTTAAAGTGTAAAACGATTCTCTAGTTGGGAACTGAGTAATTTTCACTTTGTAGGGCAGCTGATTCAACCAGTGGTCTCCTTTCTACCAGGCCTAGAGCTTTATGTTCACAAAATCAGGTGATAGTGAAGCTCATCCTAAGCATTGCTTCCAGATCAGACATGAGCACCTTCGGCCCTTGGTCTAGTTTCGTGCAGCCCCCCCTAAACAAATTCGCAAACTCACTCACAAAAAAGGCAAGAAAAATACACAGATGCTAAATATGAGAAAAATATATAGCGTGGGTGAATAATTCTACTCTGAGATTGTTGATTGTCTCACTCCTCTTTTGATTTACAAGCACTTCTACAGTCTGCAACTCCTGTTATTATATTGGTTGATTATATCGGTGGATAGTGATACTTACATTTTAAAGCTGATCGGCCAATACCGATAATGATGGGGCAATAATATCATCACTATTACAAAAACAACACAAAAGAAATACAAATCAACAAGAAAAATACACAAAATTAATCCAAAAAAGACACAAAATGACTACAAAACACAACAACACATTAACCCTTTGTTGTTTCCTGTGATAATGCTCAGTTTAGTCATTATTCTAAATGCTAACATGAATGTTGACAACGTGACCCTCATATCAGACAATCACATTTTTGTGGCTCCGCTGTGATCAAAGATTTCCTCTCCTGTGATTGAACACATGTCCTTAAAGTCCAAATGGAGTCATATTTTATTATCCCTGATATACTGTATTTATTAATGCTTTCCAACGTCACAAAGATTGTATGAATTTGAACATTAAGTGCCTGCCTGAAAGATTAACTATAAGGGACATCGGATTCTTCTGTTTGGTCTGACCATAAACATGACCTAGTTTTTAATGTATGAGACAGAATAAAAAGAGCGCTGGCAAGCCTAACACGAACAATGGTCACATTTTTAAAAGGCTTGAATGGGCAGATGGACATGCACTTAACAGCAAAGGGGAAGTGGCTGATCATGTCTTTTCGCTACGTCTAGAAGTAAAATCCTGTAGCGATGTTTAAAGCAGATTCAGAATAATAGTATAATCAACACAGGAAATCTCCGGGCCATGTTTTTGCACCCAGTCAACAGAGATAGACTTCAAATATTGGTGCACTGATGAAATCAAATTGGTTTGATGTGTGTTCATGCATCAGGAGATTACTAAGCATAACCTCTATTAGGTTCCTAGGAACTATTTCCAATGGTAAAAACAAACGGTGCAAGGAGACTGGGATGCATTATTTTTCTTAATACAGTACGAGCACTGACAGCTGAGCTTCCTTTCCCCGACATTTGCATAATCAGGTGAAAATAAAAAGACAGAAGTGACACTCACGAGAGAAAAATCTACCCAGACGCGTTTATCAGTCAGCAGGGACAGAGCTCTTGTCCTTGTCTTTATCTGCTGACTGAACTTGTTCAAGGACTGTGTTCAGGATGGAACTCTAAGAAATCCAATTACTTTGAGAAAAGTGATTAAGACCTTTATTAGAGTGTTAATCAATCGCAGAAACCAAGTGAGATCCCACTGGGTCTGTCAGAGCGATGCCAGACCTCCCACAACTGTGGCATTATCTACTGACACCAAGACAGAAAACAGCCCACATCGGAGCACTAACCAAATTATCCACAGTCATTTTAAAGCAGCTATTAGAAGCCGACACTCAGTAGATAATTGTGTGGGAGGGTAAACTTGGAAAGCTGCAGGACAGACACTAAAGCATCTGGAGTGCATTAGGACTAAAGTCCTGGAGGTTCATTCCACAGAAAGCTGTGAAGCTGCTGTTTGCAACAACACACTCTAAATAGTGTGTACACTAAATATTTTACATGTTTATCTCCATCTTAATGTTGAATCTTGCATTTTAATGTTGCTCTATGGACGTTGTAGGTCTGCTTCTCGGAGAATGATACAAAGTACTCGAAATGTGTCCTCAACATTGTGTAGGACCTACTTGTGAGAAGACTTCTGTGAATGCAGTTTGCCTATTTACACAGAGCCAATATTTTGTTGGACACATAATTAGTCACAACTTCTATTTACGATGGTAATGGTGTAACGAAGTCTGTGGCCAAACATGTATATATATATATATATATATATATATATATATATATATGGGCGATATTGTAATTTTCTGTCACCAAAATATAAAACTCGATATGACTTGAATCTCACAATATTGCACAGCCCCACCATGTTTAATTATTTAAACTTACAGTAAAACCAATGATGTCAATAGTCCCTGCAGCAATCCCACCTCAGACAATTGACCACATAATTCAATTCCATGTGAACTAGGAGGAAGGTGTGAGACTGTGCCTTCAAACCAATTATTCAATTATGCAATTATTTCAACTAAGTGTTCAAAAATTAAAAGCCATTGAATTTGTCATTATTATCATTTTTAAATCAAAGTGAGAATAGATTATGACACAACAAGAAAGTCAAGTGCAACCTTTTCTCCATTCTGATGCAAAGATAAATGATCATTTCTACCATAAGGTTTGTGTTTGTATATCGTGTGCTGATGAGACAGCGCAGTTATAATTTGTGTACCAGTTTAGCGGTAATGGGAAACTGGTGGAGTCATTGGGAAACATGCTTGTGAAGGAAATGGCACGCTCCGCTTTTAGCATCTTTCACTCCTGAAAAATGTAGTTCAGCCTTTGCGAGGGTCAGAGAGCAGAGAGAGCTTAACCTGGATTAACCATAACAATGTTAAGCAGCTGGTGCCTCATTATGAACTCCCCATGACGCGTTACTGGTGCGAACAGCACTGCAACATCAAGAACACACTGGCTAGACGTGAGGAGTCAACACTCTGACCAGTCCAAGCCAAGCTGCATATGCTAACATTACAGCTGCTGTTGTCCTAAGATCCATAAACTGGGTTATTGATGAACAAATGAAATATCATTAGATTTAATGCATGATTGAATTAGTTGAATGTGAAATTCCTCCAACCATTGTTTACAGAACTAAACTAGTTTAGTTCAATTTAAGAAAAACATACACAAATTTGGTGTACTCAAAACACGTAGAGTTTGAGACGTTGAGATTCTAGCATGCTAACTCTCTCTACTTTCTATTGCTGTTCTTGTTCATCTTCTTTTCTTAGACGAGATGCAGCAGAAGTCTTCCTTGTAGAGTGTGTGGACCATTAACAGTCTATGGTGTAGACCAGTGGTCACTAACTGGTAGACTGCAGTCCGGTGTCATGTACTGAGTGCGCATCGTACTGAGATTGTATATGCACACATGGGCACTACCAGAAAAAAAATTATAATTGAATTTTGTTTATTTTTGTTTTTTCAAAGTGAACGGAAACATGTTTTATTTGTTTATTGGATTAGAATAGGGTTAGGGTTAGTGTTGTGTTCAAGACCGCACTATCCGAGACCAAGACTTGCCCGAGACCAGAATCCACCGAGACCAAGACAAGAACAAGACTTTCGGGAGCCGAGACCGAGTCAAGACCAAGACCAAGACCAAGACCATAAACATTTTTTTTTTCAATTTAAAAAAATCTATAAACAAATAAAATTATGACAAGGTTCAACAGTTAAATAACATTCTCTCTTTAATTTTAGTTTATTTTAAATACATTTGACGGACAAAAAAGGTGCCTGCAAAAAATTAACTAATATTAAAACTACTACTGCTACTGATAAATTCACAATTATTCTCCATATTTTAAAACAAGATTTTTATGTCTGCTGAATGTACAGCAAGTGTTTATTTTATTATTTCTGCCAAGAAATAATGATTCTTGATTCTGATTCTTTGAGTTGTGCAGGTCAACAGGTCACAGATTTCACAAGATATTTTTTTTTTACTTTGAAAAAGCCTTTACACAGGTTATTTTATTAATTCACTTAGTTGATATAGTTTAATTTGGTTGCTGTAATATAACTAGGATATTCAATTAACAAAGGTTTCCAGCTGTAACTGTAAAAGTGAAACTTTCTGAAATAAAACTACAAACAAGTTGTCATCAGTCTAAAAAACATAGAGCTACAGGTAGATGTGAAACTAAATAAAACAAACTCAAACCCTGGAAAAGTCATGTGACAAATTAATCAATAGTTCTTGTTGAGAATTATTATTATTATTCTGGATACAGTGGAAACAGAAACTATAAAAAATAATTATATTGTGAACCTGTTTATATTGTGGGGAACATATTATATACATAAATGTAATTAGAGTCTAAAGACACAAAAAAACACAACTTTAAAAAGAAAATAGACTAATATAAGACGACCCGGACGACAGCCAACACTATGTAATAAAAGCCTTAAAAGACATGGATATAATGAAAAGAGTGGATGGACAGAGGCATAAACATGCAGAATTTCCCACGGACACACACGGACTTATTAAACACACACGGACCTCAGTAAACACGGTAAACGGAACAGGCTGGCACTAGGACCCAGAAGCAGAGTAAGTGCGTCCCCTATCCAGCCTTCACAGGCTGTAATATCATCAGTTTATCATTTTACCAGTTGTTAGAGCTACTGTCTTTACCAGGGAGATAATATTTATTACTGGTGATTGTTTTCTGGAGTTTTACTGGGATTTTTACCGGTGATTAGTTCATATCTCCCTTGCGCTCCACGGTCCAAACTGACACCGTAGCCACACACGTATGAGTGTCACACACGTCACTCAGTCACATTAAGGAAGGTTGTGGTCATTATACGGGGTGGATTAAATAATGAATAAAGGATTGTTTTATTCCGTTCTTCTCCGTGTTATTATCACATTATAAAAAAGTTTAAAAATAGCAGGAATTAGTGCTGGTCTCGAACGGTCTTGACGGAAAATCCCAAGTCCGGGCAGCCTGAGTCCAAGACAAGACCAAGACCTTTAAAATTTGGTCTCGAGACCAAGACCGGTCTTGACCACCACAACACTAGTTAGGTTAGGATTGGGTTGGGTTAAGGTTGTAATCTCAGTACAAAGGTAAACTCAGTACATGATACTGGGTCTGGACCCACAGGTCGCTGACATGAACCTACAAACAAAACAGTTTTAAACTAAAACCTAATGTAGCGCTTCTATTTTTAGCCTGCACAGCTATTGCAGTCTTTACGGTAGCGGTCTAGCGGAAAACCAATCAGATGCGAGTATCCTGCAGTTTTGTCATTAAAGTTTTCCTTTGCAAACACAGTCCATTGGTATTCTACGGATTTGGCTTGTTGAGTTATCAGCTGCATTATAAAGAAACTGTGACTTGCGTCAACGAGTGTGTTAGACTTCTCCTTAACAAATCACCTACAGCATTGCGTCCATAGTTCACTCCATTTTTTTTAATTTATTTGTAATTTAGGTGTCATTTATCTTTATCATCAACAAACCTACAGCTTCCAAACAAGTAACAGATGGATTCTCTCAGGACACCAAGGTAGCAGGTTAAGTTAATCAATCCAGACCAGACCTGGCGACACTTTCCATCTCCTCAACATTTGTCTACTTTTTATTGTTTGAGTTGTTATCTGAGGTCAAGTGATTACGCTGTGCAAGAACATTAGCACAGAATGGAGCTTGTGGTAATTTAACTGATTCCTATTGTGTCTAAATGGTGGAAAAGCCTCTAATCCAAATGTTTGCAGCAACAACAATTACAGACATTCCATTCTCGGAAACCATTCGGATTTCCAATCCAATCTCCTGAACCGTAAAGCACGTAATAGAGAGCAGTGTGTTGACGGATTCATACGATGAAGACGTGCTGTTATCTCACCTCACGCTGCTGTCATTCTGAATTAGCTGAGAGTGGCTGATTTAACTGACCCAGACAGGGCAGCTTATAAATAATTAAACACTACTTTATTCCCAGGGTGGCTGTGGTCACGACCCCCGTAACAGAATTAAAGACAAATTGTTGCATGATGTGCAACAGAGGGCTGAGCAAAATGAAACATGAAAAGAGGAGTGTAAAAGAGCTGGTTCATCAGTGTGTCTGTAACCAGTCGTACAAACCTCTGGACCGTTCAGCAAGGTCTGCGTTAAAGCCTTGAACAAAAGCAAAGAGAAAAGCAGATGCAAGCGCTCCTCCCTAAACCCACAATCCATCCTGATAGGCACGTAATGAGAAGCAGACAAGTGTTCACACTACAGCACATACAAATCCCTATTCATTATTCATGGGAGATTTCCCTCTTCATTAAGACAAAGGCACAGCCCAGCAGACAAAGTGGAAAGAAAGCTGCTCCACCATAGTCGTCAAGCTAACTGCTATCCAGTCAGAAAGGGGAGCAGTTAGGCTAAATACGACCTTCAGTTTTGATACTGCAAACACATTAAGAAATGTCCTAATCACCACATTAAAACCAAATTCTTTACTCCCCAGCACTATCCAAACCAGGGCTCACCAACACAGGCTCTAACTGGAGCCAAGGGTGCTTTCACACCGGTTTAGTCCTGGACTCGATCCGAATGGTTGGAGGACAGCTCATATTTTATCACCTTGGTGATCCGCTCCAAGCAGCCTCTGGTACAGTTGCATGAGCTAAACCACTTGAAGGAGTGCTACTGGAGCAGAGACTTCTCTAGGCAGAAAAACAGAAACCTGAAGGAGAAACTCTCATCAATGGGTCAAAGTGGGTGCTTAGGAGCACACAAAAACTTATTCCTTCTGTTTGTTTCTTCACAACATTCAACAAGTTGCCATGCTTTTGGTGGTTTTAAAGCCCTGTTTGGCACCGTTGCTGGCGCTACTGACTACTCACAATATGTCATTGCCAATACTTTCTGTGTTTGATCTGCTCCGAGAGCGGTTGTGTTCACGGTGCTCATAATCGCACTAGGCTTCGATTGGAAATGCTCTCTGCCCGTGATTGACATGTAAACAGACACGCCCACATTGGTGAGCATTTCAGCGTCCTTCCCGCAGTACTATGTATGTATTTTTTACAGTCTTTGTATGTACCAGCAAATGCCCCGCCCCCACGCTCTGTCTACTGTTTATAAAATAGCATGAGCTCAGCTACGGAGTGGGTGGGAGGTCAGTGTCTCGTCTATAGACAAACCTCAAATACTATGTTTTTGGGGTTCTTAGAAAAAATGGAGATGGGTGAAAAATTGCATGACATGGGACCTTTAAGAGCCGACTCAGCATTTCAGCGCATTTTGTAGTGCACACGCAGGAGGAGGGAGGAACAGAGGGGGGCGTGGGCGGGAGGAGACATGAAAGTATCTGATTGGTTCTTTCCATTCGGACCGAATGGCAGGGATTGGTTAGAGTTTTTACAGGATTTCAGATGCTACAGAGATCTGTTTTTTTTACTTCCTTTTTCTCAATACATAATGTATTGACTACTCTCAGAATGGAAGAACTGTTTCACCCAGAATAATAAAAAAGTGCTTTTGAACAGGATTGTGACATATGTGGTAAAGTATCACCGATAAGATTTAGTTAGAGATGCTGCAGGTTGGGTGTCTGGTATACTTTTAATAAACAAATATAATATAAATATATATAAATGTAAATAATTTTTTCAATTGTACAAACATGTTACATATTTACCGAGAGTTAAAAGTTGTTCATTAGTGACTAAGATAGGAACATGATGGTTTAAGAAGTGGTCGATTGAAAATAAAACAATTACATAGATTCAGAGAAATAAAGAGTTACTACTGAAGTATGTCCTACCTTTTCAAGTTACTGTCTGTCATCCTTCATTATTTTTCCCTCTAATTAAAGTGAAAATGTGACATTTTTAAACAGAATGATCTCAAGGGAGATTTTAACTTTAAAAATTGCCCTTGAGATCATTCCATACCTTTGAAGTATGTCACAGTTTTACAAAGATCGGTGACCCCTGATCTAATCTCTAAACATTTTTACCCCAACTAATGAACGACACTAAATGACCACTTGTCTATTTGTTTGATGACTATTCTTTTACACACTGCCAGTACTTCCGGTTCTTCAACCAGCTGAAGATAAAGCTGATAAAAATGACTGCTTGTTAAGTTTTATTGGGGTTGTAACGACCGCTGTCATGCTGTTTTATTTCCTGCATGACCCTTCACCAAAAGGTCAGAGCTTATGGGAACATGAAAGCTGATGGCTGCCATATAGGTGGGAAAAATAACCGATCTGCAGAACACATGGCGTACTACAGAACATGTGTGCGTAGCTGTGTCCTGTTTTACATGTTGTACATTGGCGGCACACCCTCACATCCTAACAGCACATGTTTTTAGCAGCGTGAAAGCTTTTCTTCTTCGTGAGTGATTGATGGTGTGTGTCATTGTGAAAGCTAGCTGTGGGCTTTGTGCTAAGGCTGAGAGGTTAGAGAGATTACCTGTTGTTATAAACGTGCAGAGGTACAAGCTCAGACAAGAAATAAGGCTCCTCTGTCTGAAACACGCTGCAGAAAATTCAAGAATGTGACATAGCTTTGCCAGATGTAATCAAAACATTCTCGGGTGCTTTAGTTTATTCATAGAAAGCCATCACTGTGTTATTGTAACACATCATTGTGTCAAAATGACTGCCGTGCTGATAAAGTGCAATTATTGCAATAATCGGACTTGTCATCTCAAGAGCAGAGTCGTATCCATTAAATGATTAGATCAGTGAGGTTCATTTCTTACATGATGCGTGTGGTTTCAGCACTTTCTATGAAGAACATTTGGCAGTTTAGTGAAAGCTAGACAGTCGGAATATCTATACGTTTTAGCATGAAAATAATTTTTGTTCAAAATTAGTTTGCAGGCAAGATTAGCAGTATGACATTGCTAAGCTGGAAGACCATATCAAAAACATTACAAGATAGATGCAGTTAATTTGGTAATTATGTTTGACCAACAAGTTTGAGAAAGAGATACCCTGATGGAGCTGCCATTCCCTGTTTGGTTAGTTTTACTTTGCAGAAGTAGCCTCGCTTTGCCAAAACAAAAACAGAAAAAACTACTTTATTCAAACAAGGAGCAGATAGTAAATACACTGATTATTTATGGAAATCAGTATATACTGTATGCTGTTGGCTAATAATATGATGGCACAACAGCTAGTTCAGAGCTGTCAAACTCATTTTAGCTCAGGGGCCAAATACGGAGCAGTATGTGGTTCAGTTTGCTGCAGATTCTAAGCAGTAAAATAAGGAATTTCAAACGTTATTGTGCTCGAGTTTGCGCTTCCACGTATACATGATATGTCAAGTATTTAAGACGACAATAAAATCAGATCCAATTTTGTAAGCAATTTCATTTATGGTGAAAATATTTGAGAACAATTTTCAGAATATTAATACCAATGCCTGCTGCTGAGCAATTTATCTGGTCCAGGCAATTTCAGGCAAAATTAGGCAATTTATAGCAACAAACAGAGTGTAGGAAGATGAAAAATAGGGTGGGATTCTCATACGCATTTTACATCATTTAAGGCTTGAACTCACAATTTCTCACAGCAGTTATAGTGCTGTGTGTCACTGAGCTCATCAGCTCATGGAAATGTCACACGTAGCTTCACTAATCGACTAATCCAGTCAGCTGTTAGCGTTTAAAGGCAAATTTGAAATGGCTGTCAAAAATTCAGTTATTAAGACAAAACTCATGAAATACACAAATTGCATGGAGACAGCATGAAGATGTTGGCAATTTGTTTTTAACAATGATTTATATGTTCCATACATGAAGAACTGATGTTTAAAAATGCAATTCTTGCATCATCTACAATTACATTTATTTTGAATGGACATTGAAAATGTATTCAGTGAGAATCTTTAACTATATGTTGACATTACCATTTACAGTCCAACATTTTGATGCACTGTAGGCTCAATTTTTGATCAATTAAAAATCTGTGTAGTTTGGTTTGGTGTAATATGAGCAAAAATTGTGGGAGAAGATAAGTTTGGGGTGATAGACTTCATAATTTGCAATAGGTCTGAATATACAAAGGTTTCTTCAGTGTTGAGGTTACATCGTGATGAAAGCCGCAAATCAGTAACACATGTGACATATGTGGTTGATTTGTTGTGAATTAGTAGTGAATGCTGCAAAATATTTAGGAATATTGCCTAGTTTTTTTCAACTGAGGCAATCTGGCATATATGACTGGACCTTTGTGGACCCCACCCAAAAGAAAGACTTGCAGGATAACAATAGCTTACGCTGTCCAGCATCTACATACAGAATTAATTTCCTGAAACGGAAAAGGCAACATTTCTATAATAACTTTTAAATAATTTTCTTCAAACAAAATCCAGCAGAAATTACAATCTGACACTGAACACAGCCTCACATGCATATTTTGGGATAATGTCATGCATTTACACGCAATTTGTTCCTGCAAACGGGTGGTCAATTTTTGCACAAAATAATTTGAGCCGACATGACAGACGTCAATTTCTAAAATGGAAATAGCTTTATGACACTGACTAAACCCTCCCCCACATGTTTTGGTACAATGTCACACATTTCAACCATATTTTTCACTGTGAAATTGGTGGATCTAATGTCTAGCTTTAGCAAACGTATCAAAGGGCTGGACTGGCATGATCTCAGTGGGTATTTGTTCTTTCTGCTGTGTATAAATATGAAATTAAAGACAATAGTTAACTCCATTACCCATACATTCAGCATGATTTTAGGAGGTTTAATATGACATCTGATTAGGGAAAGATGATTAAATGGAAACGGAATTGGTTCAACTTTGAAATAGAAACCGAGGCTTGACGTCACATGAACCGAGTTCTGCACAGTACAAGTATTTTATGTAACTTACTGTAGGAGAAGTTGAGACGAGGAGTGACGTCCTTTTCTGTAACAGCTGAATGAAAGCAACCAACCAGAAGGACGATGCATGCTGGGAGGCAGAGCACAGCCATCGTCCACATGCCTCCACCACGCAGCCAACACGTAGCAGTGCCTCTCAGCTCTGGAGGAAACTCATGTGGGTCTTTGTATCGTGGGTTCAATTATTTCTTCTCTTCGTCCTCCAGCACGAGGCGTCCTAAATGAGCAGTCAGGACACTCCTCCAGGGCTGCAGATGATGATAATGGTTTAGATCTGTGACCACAAAGCAGTGCAGGAGTCCTCCAATGATCAGCCCCGCACCACAGGTCCCTGTAGACCTAAAAAAAAAGGTGCAAAAACTACTTTTAGATTTAAAATTATTATAGATTTATTGTTGGTGTTAACTTCAGACAACAAATGATTCAAAAAACAAGAGAATATTTTAAAGCATTGTGAAGTTGGATTTGGAAAATTAAAACAACCATAGGCTATATTGTTTAACTTCACTTTTGAAAGTGAAAAAAAACCAATTTTTTTTTTTCAATTGGATAAATTTTGCTCATTCTGATCATGATATGCTACAGAATATTGCAATCTGAAATGTGAAACTTTGCTCAATATCTTTTACATAAACAAATACATTTCTGAATGACGATGCAAACACAAAACTGGGCAAAATAAGGCTTATCTTGGGAACAAAAGAAAAACCTACTTTTTTTTGCAGGTGGTTTTTCACACCTTCACAATCCATTTTATACAGCTGACAAGAACAGTGTGTGAATAGAAAAAGTGAATTACAGTCTTAGAACAAGGGTTCATCCCAAATTCTTTCAGATGGTGTCGACCAAAAATTTGGCAGCTTTCATCACAGCAGGAACACAAATATGTGATTTTATCTGATCTCAGAGTGCTGCCAATTGTGTGCGTCTACCCATCACCAGCTTTCAAGCACAATTCATACGAGGCAATATAGGAAACGTGCCTTGCTCAAGAACACAACAATGACTAGGGTAGAGCGGGATTCCAACGACTAACCCTTCGATTATTGGACGACCTATCTGGGGATAATACAAGAACTACAGACTCCTCTGCTCTTGTTTCTTCTGGATTATGGAGTTTTCCTTAAACAGTGGTACAGAGGGAAGGAACCCTCACACCACGGGATACTTTGATTTCCACATCACACACAAACTCCCCAAAGCAGACAATGGGTGAAATGTCTGTTGCTGTGTACAGATCAGTGAAACCAAAACTCTGGCTGTGTTTTCCAGTGAGGATTTGACACTGACAAACTTCTTTATCCACAATGTCTGCAGCACTCTTTGCAAAGACATTTATATTAAACCATAAGACAAGTATTAAACCAGCGGTGCAGTTACATGCCAGGTACGTAGCATATTTGAACTCAATGTAGAAAGGCATGAAGAAGCACGCAGACATCAAGGAGAAAATGTGGAGGCTGCGGCTGCAAATGCTCCGTCACAGCTGCCAAAGGAACCTCCTTGTCAAATGCAACTGCAGATCCAGTTTCATGTCAGGTATGGCCATTACCCTCAAAATACAGAGAGAGAAAATATTTGCTGGTTTCCATTGGGGGAACTTGACTTTTAGTCAATAAGCAGTCTGAAGCATGTCACAAACACAGACATGGCCAAATCTGAGACGGACGATAAGAGGAAGATACAACGAGACAATTTCAAACCAGCAGATGTGAAACTTCAGACTATAACCAGGTATAATCATCAGCAGAAAGGAACGAAAAATATTCACATTATGCTACAAAAAAAAATTAAACCAGAGCAGACACAATGCTGCAAAGTGACAATGATACTAATGACAAAAACAGAAAGACAAGAAACCTCAACATAATATTAAAAATGAATCTTGCTGGAATTAAAAACAGAAAGAGTTCAAGCTTGTTGTGGCGATATTTTATCAGATAAATCAAATAAAGACATTGTGTAGGCATCATTAATCAGTATATTTAAAATATTTTGCTCTAAAAAATGATGCAAAAGGTTGCACAATAGCCACTCAGAAGTTTTTTTATCTCCACTGTGAACAATCAGTTTGTTGATGTTGGAAAAGTGTTGCACGTTGCATTATGGGATATGAAGTCCCGTAGACAAATACATAGAAGCCTCTTTATTTCATTCATACTGTCATTTATTGTGTTTCTTTGTCAATAAAAAGAGGACAGTGATTCTGACACCATTTTTGTTCTAGTTTGTTCCTGGTGTTCTCCGTCATATCATGTCACTCAGCAAGACATTCATTTTCGGCCGGCCTCGGATCTTTTTATGTTAACCTCAAAATAAACATACAACATTGTTTTTCCACAACTTTCAGTCCGTGAACATACCAGAAATGTGTTGCAGAGTCACTTTGGCAGATTTATTGATCTATGAGGCCTACACCATGTTTGAAAATTCTTGTCTCCAGCAGCTTTAAGATATTTGAAAACTATCTCCAGATGGCATTAATATTGTTGGAGCCTGAATTCAAAAACATCTCACGTATCATATATTTGGGTTGACAATGGTTTCTAGAACAAATCTTGGTTTGAATGTGTCTGAATGAGGCCTGTTTGACTCTAAGGTTTATATAGACAGTTTGAACGAGAACAAGGAGTCCTCTCAGGGTGTGAAAATCTACATTCAGTTCAGCGTTTCCCTGCATCATGCACAGAGTGAATCATCCCTTTGACTCTCACACAGACTGGACAGTGTGCTCTGCTGTGGATCACCTCTCCTATGTCCTGCTTTCTCATCTCCTCACGAACCCTGGAGAGGCTTTCCTTCCATTTTCCTCCAAGCAGCAAATCAGTCTCATCAGTGAGACATTTCATTAGTCAATCAGGCACTTACAACAACTTAGAATTCAAAGGAATAAAACTCAGACCTATTTGTAAGATGATAGAGTTCTAAATGCAGACAGTTTGTATAGATTTGCAGCTCAGCACTGAAACTGGACCACAGCGTGATTGAAAGGAGTGACTGGTCCAATGCACCTCGGACCATAATCTCTTTCATAGTCTTGCATTACGTGTTACAGTTCGAATAGTGTACTGTCTAACCTGCTGCGACTAGTGGTCCAGTTATTATGACTGCATTCGAATGTTGCACTGTTGCAAAGACAGGTTTAGCTGTAGGTGCAGCTGAACTGGTGATGAGTTTACCTTGTGACTGTGCGGGGTTTCGTGCATAACAAGTATCTTCCGCTTGTTCTTGGGCTGGTCATTTTCCAAGAGAACTGATTTGTCAGGAGGTGGTGCTTTTCTCCTTATACATCTTATCCAGGATAAAACCCGCTCTAAACCCGGTTAGTTGTTCAGCGTGAGTTGCTATGGGGATTTACCCTGGTAAGGAGTTAACCACCATCGTAGTACAGGACACATAGAATAAACCCTAGAAGTCAGCGCAAAAAGAGGAAATCCAGCTTTGTAGTGCAGGCCCAATATGTTTGAAGTCAAATTACAACATTAATGAATCAGGAACAGTAATAAATGCTTCTCCTTATTATCTAATTAATGAAGTTGATCAATAGAAGATTAGTCATTTGAGTCTGGCCAGACCTTCAAAATGTGTATGAGTACAAGTGCTAACATCATATATATATATATATATAGTCAACAAACCTTTACAAATTGTCGGGACATTCAAATCTAAAAACAAGAATGTGCTTTTATTAATGACGCATAGTTCAAAATTAATCAGCAACAGCTTTAAAGCCCAAGCAGTGAAAATAAATTGCCAAAAGGGGACGAGACTGTTAAATCTGACTGTGAGAATTCGTCACATGGTGGAAACTGTTTCATCTATTCAGGGTTACAATCAGCATGGCATATGCAGAATAAACAGAGCATTTCAAGTAAAAGAGCTTGAGTACAAGATGTGGCCCTCTGTCTAAATTAGTTTGGCCCCCAAAGAAAATGAACAAATGTCTCAACAAACACAAAATTCCACCCATCCATTTTCTGACCCGCTCGCTTTTTATTTTTTAAAGGACAGCAAAAATGCACAACACACAGGACACGTACATCTTTAAAAAACACGCAAACTTACAGAAATGACAAAAATACACGAGGACTACACATGTACAGAACAATAACAGAAAAACACACAAAATGACAACAAATATACCCAAGACATATGAACCAACAATAGAAATTTACAAATTGACCCCAAAAACAAAGAATGACAATTATACTCAACAGAATTATACAACAACAGAAATACACAGATAATGACAACTAAAATACACACAACTACTCCTAAAACTAGCAAAAAACAACCAAACAAACAAAATGACTCCCAAAACACACAAATGTATACAAAACAACAAAAATACACAAATTACTTGTCATTATTCTAAATTCTGACCTTCATGTTGATCATTTGACCCTCAGATCAGACAATCCCATATTTGTGTCCCATGTCATGATAGAAGCTACTCATGTGAACTACACAGTAAAGTCCTTTTAGTCTAATGCATGTACAGAAGCTTTCTGGCATAGTTAAAAATATGTTTATTGCCCCATATGGCAAAGTCGTACCAATGACAGCTCCACTTTGAGTATTATAAATAGCAGTGGATGGTCTGCAGCTGAAACAGGTGGCACCATGCTAACGTTTGTTATTTGAGAAGAGTAGGAGGGGTCAAGGCTCCCTGAATTCCACACACACTCTGTTGAGTGGAAAAGTGTTGACTAAAAAATACGACCTTTTGGCATGAAACCACCTGAGCACATGCACAAGTCTGCCACAGACATCACACCCTTCGGATAATCCAGCTCACATGCCCCTGCATTCGCCCGCCAACCGATCACAGCTTCCCGTTTGGCGCCCCTCCATACCCGCATGCAGTTGAAGGATTTTCAGATATGCCATAAAGCAGATGTGGGGGATATCTTCAGACAGGAGAGGCCTAAAAGGAGCAGCACGCCCACAAATATGGGCAAAGTGGCTGATTTCCAACAAGCAAAACTGTGTAGGTGTACCCTGCTGACACACTGAGCAGTAGTTATACTGCCTCCACATGCTGTTGTGCAACTGCTTATCCAGGTCTGCATGCACGCACCTCCATCAACCAGGCTCTAAAGACCTATTCATCTAACAGTGTGCCTTAAAACATAAAATCAATCCTTTAAGGGAGATTGTATTTGATTTCAGTCACATTATCAACATTCATGCCAGCATTTAAAATAATGACCAATCTGAGCATTAATACAGGAAACAGCAAAGGGTTTGTGTGTTCTGAGAGTCATTTTGAGTCTCTGGAGTCCTTTGTTTTTTCCTGTGATTATTGTGTATTTTTGTTGTCATAAATTATGACCTACCTATCTTGACCAGGCTTAAAAGAACCAGGCTTACAGATCAAAGCCTGCTTTATCCAAGCCGTCTCTGACCATAAAGCCTTTTCCATTTCATCAAACTCTTCTCAGCTTGAAAAGCAGCAGCTCAGCAAAGACAGCTGTTACTGTAATATTTTAGTTTTTAACTTCAGGTACATAGAAGTTGGTTGGTTTTTCTCATGGGAGTTGTGGCTTTAGTTTGTTTTGTTCCCAATAATTGAAGCTAGAAGCTACAAACTGTATATTGGGACATGGTGTAAACGAAGGGTGGAAGAATAGATGTAGACAAGCATTTTTTAATCACCTCTGTCCCTGGACCCTACACAAGTGGTCAAGTTCACATCATTACATATGTGAAACCTTTCCAGTTCATTCCATTCCACACAAAGTTCCTTAACAGATGTGGTCTGTCACCAGGCCTGCTATCATCACCAATGCCAAGGTTGCTGAAATAGGATTAAATATAGTTTTAGCCTTAAAGGGCGGTATTATGAAAAAAATCACTATATAATGGTTTTTGCTATACATCCCTTTGGCCTTGAAAAATTTCTGTTTCTTCCCTCCCTTGTTATTCCACATTTTGTAAAAAGTCAGCTCCAAACAGGCGAGTTGGATTTTCCCTGGTACCTTACATCACCTACCGGAAACTCCTCCTCCTGACAATCCTGGCTCCTCCTACCCTATAAGAACGTGAGCTCCTCCCTCTCAAATTATCTTACAGCTAAAACAAAAACTGCAGTTTAATATAGAATATATATTATACTGTCATATATGTAAATGCAAACTGCACTACTGGATGCCCAAACTGCACTACTTTTTCTGCTGCTTCTGTCTGCAGTCTTTGCGATCGTGTCGGGAGTCACTGCTTGGAGCCACGGCCCCATCGTTTATATCCAGGATCAGTGTAAACAATAGGCTAATGCTACATTAGCCTATGCAGTGAGACTGAGGAGGAAACAATGGGGATGTTGCGAAGCGCCGAGCAAGGAGGAGAAGGTATCAGCCTGTCCTCCTGTCCGTCATCATGGGGAATGTTAGATCTATCTCCAATAAGATGGACCAGCTAGTGGCCCTAACTCGGCATGAGAAGGACTCCCGGGAGGCAAGCCTGCTGATGTTTATGGAGTTGTGGCTCACAGCGCTAACACCGGACTCGGTTGTGGAATTGGACGGCTTCCAACTTTTACGCGGTGACAGGACGAGGGAGAGAGGTAAGTGGAAAGGAGAGAGTCTGGCTGTGTTTGTGAATGATAGATGGTGTAATCTGGGGCACATCACTATCAAGGAGCAATTTTGTAATAAAGACATTGATGTGTGTGCTGCACGGCGCACACATTTCACAAAACAGTATTTGTCTAACTCAAAATCACAATAGCAGCTTAAATAGCCTTGTGTTTTACTGTAATGTGCAGTTTTTTGGCTGAAAACAATAACAAGAGTGTGCGCATAGCAGAAGAAAATCGCTGGTGATCAGCTGTTGCGTGGAGTCAGCGTCTACAGACACGCCTATTCATGAATATGCACAAGTAGGCAGCAAATCAGCCCGTTTTTAGAATTGCTCAGAAAGTCAGTTTTTCACAGGGCTAAATCTCCAGAAAATAGGCAAGTTTGAGAAAATAAACTTCAAATACTATGTTGTTGGGGTTCTTTTCAAAAAAAGCATAATACTGGACTTTTGAAATCTTTTTTAAATAAGCTTTTATTCCATGACTGTACTGTTTATATTGTTCTTCAAGTACTTGTGACTTTATTTCATGTTTTTTATTTGCTTTAAGTTTTTCATATTGTCTATGAACTGTAAACTGTAACTAGTTTTGTGTGCTGCAACCTATCTTGATCAGGCTTAAAAGAACCAGGCTTACAGAGCAAAGCCTGCTTTATCCAAGCCGTCTCTGACCATAAAGCTTTTTCCATTTCATCAAACTCTTCTCAGCTTGAAAAGCAGCGGCTCAGCAAAGACAGCTGTTACTGTGTATGAATCTAAGGTTGAGCTAGCGCCCACCCCCTGGGACCCGGATAAGTGGCAGAAAACAAAACATTGTAAACCTTACTGTAAACCTTCACAACTCATACTATAAATCTAAACCAGAAAAAAAGCCTGTTTACCCATCATGAATATTAAAACAATTGTTGGACCTGGTAACACGTATAACTACTACTGGTTCAGAGTTGATAGCCAAACTGCTTAATTCAAATGCTTCTGTGCACAAAGACGGCCTGATCACTTCTTTAGTCTTGTGTCATCTTTAAAAGCTCTAATGTGAGCAGGAAATCCACTCAATGTCTTTTTTTTTTTACTGAAAATCCTTTAACTTTCTTAAACCCTGAAGTAAGAGGATCTGCTGATTTCGAGGAAATGTCCTATTTCTTATAACTTTTATCAATAATCAGTTTACCATTTGCCATGCCGTTTTCAGAGAAAGGAAACACCTGGGTGTTCTAAGGATATTAGATATACCTTACAGGAAGAAACACTGGAGGATAAAGTCCTTTTTTGTGCACTTAATCATGGTTAACGACATTAAAAAAGTGGTATATGTCTAATCTTCTTCAATATGATTAAAAACTATTGCATTAAAACTATCTAATAATGACTGGGTTAAAAGAGCATTATCCACTCACTGAATGTCATGCCTGGGCTACCAGATATCATATGTCTGACTCCGAGGACACTGCTACTGTTTATTCTATGAGAAATATCCATGAAAGACCCAATGCTGCTGATCAAAGGGTGAACACAAAATTCACTTCCTAAAATTGAAATGGTAAAATTGGTATTATTTTTGTATTTTTAAACAAATTCCAACAGAAATTGCATTCTTACATAGAATTTATTTGTAAAATGTGCCCGGTAGTCAGGGAGACGGAAATGTCATTTCTAACACAAAATGACCCAATATGTCTTCTGAAATGGAAATAGTCAAATGACACGGTGGTGTTGTAGCACTCAACATCGATCTTGATCTCAAGAACACATGTTAGGTCTTGGTGTTGCCTCAGACTCAAGAGCAATTGTACTGGCTAGACCAGCACTGATCTGCTATTCTTCAACTGTATGAATGTGATAATAAAAAGCACTTGGAACTGTTCCTGATTATTGATGTTGTAAATTGAATTTAAAAATTAGCATGAGCTCACTGATAGTTCGGCCTCCTTGGAAATCTTTCCCAGTGCCTTATGTGTCAGACATCTGCAAAACCTAGACAACTCAGTCCATCTTTCTCGTCAGGAACTCTATTAACTGTAATAAGTATGTTTGGTTTGATTTACAGGAAGTTTAAGTCTGTAATGACATTTGATTAGAGAAAGACAATAAAATGAAAATGTATAAACTGAGTCTGCTCCTTGAAGGACAAAGGGAGAGCTAACGGAAGTCAAACCGTAAACTTAGAGTTCCTTCTTGAATTCTTTATGATATACATACAGTTGCACAATGCCAGTGTTGAGTGCATACTGTTAAAGGGTCTGTGCTTTTATGGGGCTGCTGTATGTAGGTCAAGCCTGTTTAAACACTTCATCCCGTTTGAATGGTCTCCACTTGTTTGCTGTTAATTTTGTTCACATTTACAGGATTCAAACATCAGCTTTGTTGGAGCACGCCTGATAACAGGCACCAGCCTCAGGTGCTTGTTGTTCTTAGCCTTTCCTATCACGACTGACCTGGTGCCTTTGGTACATAAAAAACACTGTAGTGGTTATTGTTCGTCTACAATCGTCAACGAGTTACTGGTCACGTATAAACTAATGCAACACTTGTAAATGGAATGGATGATTCATAGAGCTTTAAATCATATCTTTAAAATTGTAATATTTAGATTACAAAATGACCACATGCCATACTTTGATCATAAATGTGAATGAAAAGCATGTAGCCAACACTTATTGTAGTATTTCTGAGTTATGACACCGTTGGGGAGGCCAGTCGCACCTGTGTCTCCAGGCATTCACTGGTGAGCCCCCAAAGATTATGCAGAAATAGATCTGAAAGCATAGTTTGTCACTGGTTTATTTTCCTTATCCTCTTTATCCTGAACAAAGCTGCACGGCCCTGCTGGAGCTGATCAATGCTCAAATCAGACATTCTCATAATCCACACCTATTGGCCAACTAATGCACCACATTGCTACCCTTTTCCTAATACTGAAAAATCATTATTTCATTATCTATCTGTACATGTTTCAACTTTAATTGATCACTGACACTCATATTGTCCACTGTTGATTGCTGTATGAAAACCTTCAGGTCTTTTTACACTAAATCTAAATCAGGCTCAAACATCTAATCTAAGTAATTAAAACTCCTGGCATTATTTGTAGGGCCTCAGATATTCCTTTTCAAAATTGACCATATTCCGTGTCAGGGTTTACCTGTTTAGGTGTCACGTCTGCGTCTCGTTACACTTTTCCTTTCTCTTTAGATGAGTTCATTGGCTATTAAACTTCCTGAAAGCCTACCAAACATGCTGAATAGGAGTCAACTACTGCTGTCAATTTACATTTGATGTTTTTCTGATATTTTACAAAAACAGGATAGTTACGCTGAAATCACATAAGTTTACGTCACTAGAGCCACTTTAGCCACACTGCTAGACCCTCAGTCACCCATTTAATGGTAAAAATATCATGGTAATGTGTGATATGGTCCAAAAGCATTGTTTGTGAAACCTTTAATTACCGCTATCCAATCAATCATCCTCACGTTTTGCACAAACTCCTGTGCAGCTGTGATTGGACATGCTTCTGCTGTGATGTGTCACCATGTAAATTCAAATTTGAATGCATTCATAATAATCTGAACCACTGTTCATTTTAACAGGACTTAGTATTAGTGATAAACTTTTGACTAACTTGTGACTTAGTTTTAACCAAACTGTCGTCATCAGGACTATTACAGTTACAGTCCAGTTTTAGTCAACTAAAGGACATTAAGATTTTAGTCAATTATAGGGATACAGATATCGTCGACTAAAATATAAACATAGTGTACACATTTTTTAAAGCTTCGATTACCAGTAGTAGTTTGATTGCATACATTCCATTAAAGAAACTTAGTTGTGATTGAATTTCGAACCACATGAACATTATTTAGTCAATGAAAAAAAAAAAAAAAAAAATATATATATATATATATATACATTTTTTTTTTTTTTTTTGTTATTCATACTCTAGTTAATGTCACTTAAAATATATATATAGAAATACACACTTCAGGTGAAGGTCTGCATTCATTTTCAATCCCAGGATAACATGATCATTAGCCTTACCATAACATGCAGCGAGGGATTTTGAGCTTGTGGAAACGTGTGATATTGTTCCAAAACATGCAAATGAGGAATTTCTGTGTCATGTTGGGGCTCGATTTTAAATAGAGAGAGAAAAAGAAGTGGGTTAAATTCATTTTACCATTTCAAAGCGTGGATTCCGTTTTTTCTGTCCGTTTTTGCTGATTATTGGAAAGTCGGAGGCCCTATACTTGTTTCACTACCACATTTCTACGTTGCTTTGCAAATGTGCCACCGATCCTCATGATATCAAACCTTTTCATTTGGCCTCTTTTTTTGGCAAAAAGGGCACATTACAATATCTTTGTTTGGGACAGACCGTTCTCTTTATCTGGGGTCTGAGAGCGTGGTACCCCCACCCTCCCCCCTCCCCCTCACATGACGTGACCTCACTTGGTAAAGATCAATGGACGGCTGCACATTCCTCACTCAAAGTCTTTAGCAGTCACTCAAGCCATGGCATCCTGATCATCCAAGCCATCCTGGGAATCCTTTAGCACGCTGATATTTGGGGTGAATTCCAATCATTGACATTGAATATCCAGGACGACCAGATCTGACCCATGAGGGCAGGGCATCTGTTTGACCATACGGGTCAGACCCAGCTCTTGTCACTCAAGAGTTTCAGTTTATTGGCCTCTTTTAGCCCAATTTGTCAACTTGGCAGATTGTTCAGTTTAGGTCATTTTTCAATTTTTCTCTATTCTTTTATTCTTTCTCACTTTTCTCACTACTTTGTACCCTGGGAACTAAACCTCGTTGTATTTTATTTTTAAACATGAAAATCCTTCCTATTTGTTCATAAATCTCTGCTATTCGCTTTACGAACATGTGCATTTAAGATGCAATCAGAAAGTGCTGACATGTCCACACGGCTCCCAGCCCTCAGAGTGGGATGCGTGTAGGTGGGAGCTGATGACACACTGAGATGGAAGTGAAATGGGCTGTTGCTCGAAAGCTAAGCCTCTCCACTCTGATATCAAAGCACACCATTTTTACCCTTTGTATAACTCAGAAAAAGGCAGAACAGCTAAAGTAGACAATAAGACATTAAACATTTTAATTAAATTTTAGAAACTTAGAAAAAACTATTTACTTTTCATATTTACTTAATATAAACTAAACATTTGCTTGAACGAGTGGTCCATGTCCATATTTATAGACTTTCCGATGTAAGGTCAGGGATCCTCCATGAGCTGGGACCGGATAAACAGATTTGTTTGGTATGTTTCAGTAGGGAGGAGGACATGTTTGCTTTTTTACGTAGTTTGAATATCTGTAGCTGCTGTTTGGAACGGATTTCAAACTACCTTAACTTATCTGGAGATCTGGGGTAATGCATGGAAAAGTCTCACTGATCAAGTTTATATTGGATTAAAGGAATAATCTTGATTTGATTTGATGATATCCTAACCTCTAACCTAACAGGAATTTAAACCTAATGAGACTTCAATTCCAGTCTAGGTTGCACAGAATAACTTAAAATAGAAATACATTCATTTGAAAAACGTTCCAAGCAGCATGAAGAAAATAAGGAAATCATGTTGGCATGCACGAAAAATAGATTAATTTATGTAAACAAGACAATATAAACAAAATAAACGTCTGTCAATATCACGTACAGTATATAATTGCATGCAAAGAAAATGTTGGTTGAATGTAAGAAATTGAAATTTATCTAAAGGAAAAAAGTGAAAAAATGTCATTTAGTCCAAATTGTTTGAAATCTCTTTTGTTTTTTTACCACTTCCTCACACACGGGCCAAAATGTAGTCACAGTTTATGGGAAGAAAAGAGGAAAATAAAAAAGGGAAATGCCTCCAAAACTATGAATGTGATGCAGCACTTATACTCAAAAATTCCTTTGAGAAACGGTCCTTTCTTGGAATCGTATCTCTGTTACTGAGAAAAAGCACAAACAGTCCGAGTTGTTCTGATCTTAAACTGGCCCTGGATGCTAAAGTTCTCCACCCCCTCCAGATGCCTGGAGACCTTGAGCATCTATAATGGCCTCCTTGACTGCCCAGACTCTGGTGATATCTGCCAGACAGAAAGCAGAGATGCAGGAAGGGTGTGTGTGTGGAACAGAGAGCGTTATCCACTGCACAGAAACTGCTGAAAGGATCCATGAGGTGGCGTGTGTGCTGTCTTAATATATCACATCTTCAAATCCCATCTAATGAATTATTCACACCATGCTATCCAGTGAGAGGATCTCTCACCTCAAACATCTGCCCTGCCAGTCTGTCTGCTTACACACTGCACAGGAAGCTTTTAGTGTGCTGCTGCCCTCCATGGTCTGTCCCATTTAACCCTCATTAGGACTTCCCATTTTCCATGATCACAAAAAACAAACGGAAAATACAGAATTTACTTCCTGGAAAAAAAGGACAATATTATTATTATTAAAACAAGTGTCCAGTCAAATAAGCATGCTTTGTTGGTGTTAATGTCGCTTATAATCAGAGGGTCAACGGTTTGAATCCAATCTTGGCCATCACTGTGGGATGTTGAGCAAGTCCCTGTTCGTGTTGTATGTATAGCTTTGGATAAAAGTGTCTGATAAATGAAATTGTATTCATAGTATTTTTCTATAGATAAAACAGTAAGGAAGGGCCTCCATTTTTTGTGTGTATTGTGTAAAATTGCCAAAAATCCATTGTCCAAATATCCAAAATATAGAAGAAAAATACAGCGCATGGTTTGGATTTCAGCCACTGTTTGAGTTCTTTGTTAGAAAGAAGCAGGTGTCTAAGTTTAGCTTATATAAAGTTAGTTTTTCTCCATTTTCAGAAAGAGTAGACTGACAGAATGAAGTCTATACTGGGACTAGACACTCCCCACTGGTGGATGCTCGCTCTAAAGCCTGATGGCCAGTTTAGAAAACTTTAGTGACACAAATATTTAGACATTTAAAAACAGTTTGAGTATAAAAGGGTCAGAAGGTTGAGTTTTCTTAGAATGCGTTGGTAAGGCCGTGTCATTGGTTTAGTTATATTGCCTGCTTAGATATTGAGATTGTTGGTGAATTTGAAAGGTAAAATTGTAAACAGTTTCAGTGAACAACACAAGATTGCAATTGATTTTAAAACAAAATTCTGCCTTCCCATGATGTTGAAGGGTTCGACTGAAAAGCTTCCTGCTTCGGTACCAGTCTTTCTCACAGGCAATCCAGATGAAAGCAATGAAAACTTTGCTTCTCAAATGTATCTTTAAAGATGTAGATATAAAATGATGAGGAGACACATAAGTCATTGAATAGAGCTGCTCTTTCAATGTATGAAGTGTAGCTGTCAGATGTCAAAAACTAGCAAATGCAGCTTTTTTGTTTTTACTCAGACACCAAAAACTTCTTGGTTTTCAAAATCTTGCAAAAAAGTTTTAAATGAGGTCGACTCTCACATATAGAAATGAGCTTTTTTTCTTTTAGATTTGTTTTACATTGAGCTAGGCCTTCAAAAGGTAGGGTTTATTTTACCCATGATCAGAACACAGAAGAAGTGTTTTGGTTTGATCAGAACATTTAAATTGGCTTCTTTCTCCATGGTGATAATGTGCTACTGGCCTGTTATTGTCATAAGGTACAATTATAACTAGAGAACAGTTTCAAGATGGAAAATCATCTGCATTTCTTCGTCAAATGGATTGTTATTCTATGCAATAAAAAGTTTATTGGCATAGGCACAACTTTAAAATACAGAAAGACAATGCATAGAGCCTACCGTTTTCCGTTTCAAAATTTTCCCCAATTTCATTTCAAAGTTTATCTATTTTACTGTCATCTTTGCATCAGTTTACACGTCTGTTTCATTTCCATTTCACCATCTTTACATAATCAGATGTTATTAAAGGTTATTAAACTTCTTGAAATCATGCCAAACATGCTTAATAAGGTTAATGGAAGTAACTATCAGTATTGTCATTCATTTCATATTTATACACAGCAGAAATGTGCAAACACAAATATACACGAGGGCTGCTCGATTATAGAAAAAATAATAATCTCGATTATTTTAGCCATAATTGAAATCACGATTATTTGTCAACCAAAAAGTTATTTATTTTTGTAAACATAAACAAAAGTTTTTGCTCCAGGTCTTCATCATCAAACCCCAAGTGTTCTCATAGAAGATAATTTGACTTGTCTTGTTTGTTTACCAAGTGTTTTTGCTGCGTTTCTCCTGCCATGTTTCAAGACCACTAGTGACAACTTTCGTCGTGTTGGTTTGCAGGCTAGCTTTGGCTTTGAGCGGGGGCGGGTCCATGTGTGGGCCAAGCTTTATCATTTGTAGATGTCCGAAATAGTGGGTTTGTTTTATTTAGCGAATAAAACATATGTAAAAAAGAAAAAAAAATAATAATCATTTTTTCTCGATTTTGTTATTTTTGTATTTGTTGGGTGTAATAATAGAAATCGTAATTGAATCACGATTGATTGAGCAGTTCTAAGACACACTGACTGAGATCACGTATTGTTTTGCGCGAGATTTGACGTCCAGCCGTTTGCTACACTTCCTAAATTTACACATTAGCCCGGCTGTTTGACTGTGAAAAATATGGTAAAAAAGTGAGACATTGTCCCAAAACACGTGGGTGAGGGTTTAGTCCGTGTCATACAACTATTCCCATTTCATAAACTGACTTCCGTCATATTATGGCATATTTTGAGCGAAAATTTTCATATCTTTGACTCACCACCTGTTTACGAAGACAAGTTGTGTGTAAATGTGTGACATTTTCCAAAACGTTTCTAACAGATTTTGTTGAAAAATATTTAAAAAAATGAATGTTTATAATAATAATAATAATAATAATAATAATAATAATAATAATAATAGTTATCATTCAAAGTGAAATTCAGTATTTTCCTTCCACGGTCACGAACAATTTGGGGGCCTTCAATATAGTTAAAAACTTAATCTATTGGGGTATTGAGGAATGCTATCTTATCTAAGAAAAAAACAGAATTGTTTTATATTATCTCAGTGTTTAGAGGGAGTTAGCATTAATGCTAACCAAAATCCAAACTGTGCAATTACAAAAGCCTGACTTTCTCACTAAAGAATTATCTGAAGTAGCCTCTTACAGTGCATTATTAATAGAGGGTCCAGCTTGTTTACAGTAAGGTAATTAGATGCGTACGATCAGAGAGCGACGATAGGAATGTCTTTAGGGGTCACTGGCACCATTAGCGGAGTAAAGGGCACAAACTGGAATGCTCAGAGATATCAAATCACAGGCATGGGGGAGGGACGCACTGACAAACAGAGCCTGATTAAATCAGAGCAACTCAAACTCCTGTCAGAGCTCACTGACATATTTTACTGCTAACAATCAGACATGCACTTCATCTGCAACAGATCCTAGAGTCACTCCCAACTCCAGGTTCATGAGCATAGCACAGTTAGACTTCCATCAATGCTGGAACAGGTGGAATAAAGACAAAGACAATCGGGCAATTACACAAGTTAAAAATGCTGACGTGCGTGGGTTTAACAACCGTGAAGTGGTCCATTTCTAAAGAACGCTTGTATCCTATGTAAACAATGTGCTTTGACTTCATACATGTCTGAGACATTACAGCAAACGTTGATCTGGCTTTGTTCCATGATCACAGTTTTTCCCACATCAGTGCAAGCACCAGACTGGGAATAAACAGAACAGCCTGCTGTGCTCCCAGAATGCATGTTTGTAGAGTTCCCATCAGTGAGTCCACAGTAATAGGACTCCCTGAAGGCTAGTGTTTAACCTTTAGGTTACAAGTGGCCAGCAGCTCCCTGGGCCTCAGATATTAACCCTTCTCTGACTCCCACTGTCAGTATGAGGAGATACAACAACAATCAATAAACACAATGCCATCAAGCTGACAATGTTCTGTGCAGCATTTCACAGAAATGGAAGTAGATATCTCCTGTTCTACATGTTCTTCTCTGGTTATTAAGAAAACCTAATACTGGTGCCGTAATAACCTTACCGGAGCTTATTGGAGTCTCTAACAATACGAGGGATAAAATCTCCACTTTCTAAGTGTAGAAAGTGCATTAGTATAATTGGCCAAAACCATTTCATTACATAAGCTGCCACAGGTTGAGGTTGCTGTGGGAACATCTGAGCACTGAATATGCTCAAAGATGAAGAAGAAGAAGAACTAAACAGGAATTTAAAGCAGAACTAATAAATAAATTCTTCTCGTAGTCCCTGTGAGGGTAATACAAGTGTTTATGGGATGATTGGGGGCCCTTCATCTCTCCCTGATGTCTCTGGACAGAAAACAGCACTTGCAACTTTCCCAATCTCCAACCCTGTGGTAAGATGTACTGTTTTATGGCAGCCCAATACAAACTAATGCTAGATTATGACCAGCCCCGTAGCTGCACATGGTTGTCTATGAATTCATTTTTCTCAAACTTATATCATGGCTGAGCCAGCAAAAAAGGCAGAGAAGACCTTTGTCTGAGGAAAGGAGCAACTCCATGCAGTGACAACTCAGCAGCAACACACAGCAATCACACACACTGTCGTTACGGCGCTGCAACGACATTATGTGTGATTGCGCAACAGGCACGCACACACTCGCAACCCAGCGCTCCATCAGGCATCACACACACAAATATTCATCTATCAATTCATCCATCTTCAGGGCTGCTTTGTCAGCACACAAACAAACACATCACACACATTTCCACACTCCCTTCCGTACTACTCCCACATCACTCATTTATTTTACTTGTCTCTCTTCCTCATACTGTTCACATGGTCACATGGGATTATATGTGTGAAAACACCCTTAGTGTCACTGTTGTATTAGGATTTTTCAGTGATTGGTTGCTACCGTCTTGGGAGAGCAAAGGTGCGCATGTAGCTGTGGGGTGGGGCAGGCGGCGGGGGGTGCAGAGTGTTTATAACATTGACATAACCAAAAGGGACCTTTAGGGGGAGCGCTAAGCTCACTTAGTTACTTAGTTCTGCTTTGTCAACATCAAAAAAAATTATTAAATGATTTAAACGTCCACTGATGATGATTTCTATTTGATTTAAAATGACTTTTTAGATCTGGAATTTACATTTCCTCTTGTTTGTTGAGGACAACCATATCATATCAAACAGATTACATGATCTGAAACCCAGGTGATGTTGACTTGTTGGAAAAGTGCGAGAATGAAGTGTAGTTAGGTCCAGAGCAGCCCGACAAGATAAAGATATGGACTGTCGGCACAAACCATCAGTAAACTGTTCAACCTGTATGTTTTCAGCGTCATTCAGTGTTGTTCAGCACTGCATCCAACACAATGTTAGTTTGCAAAGAAACGCTTCAGAGCTCCAGTCAAGTCAAGCCTCCTCAGCAAGTATTAACGACAACATCCTGAATGATGTTTTTGCTGAAGTCTGGAGTTATTGATCTAAGGGATGCCTGTGCTTTAGCAGCGCTCCAAAGCTCCTCTGACAGCATCACACAGGCAGCTCATTGTAAAAAGCCTCCGCTATCCAGAATGCAACAGCCGGCTGTTTTCTTTGTGGATCAAAAAATGAAAACAGCAAGCCAAGGTCAGCACAGACAAGATTTTCTCCTACAACAGACAGATTCATTTCCATACGCATGGCAAACAAAAGCTGTTGTAAACGCAAGTGTACAGTAGATCAGAGTCCTCCCTCATACTGTAAGATAATAAGGCCATTCTCTACATCATGACAGCTCCCATTCAGCTCCGTCAGGCTGAGTTTCCTATCCTACAGCTGCTAATTATGATGAACTTTTTGAAAACATTTTGCTCTTAGCTCATCATTAGGATTTGTTTGTTTCCAGTAAAGAATGACTAACACAGTATTTATGCTCCTACATTATGAGTTAGTTGCAGATAAATTCCTAACCACAAAACTCTATTTGTGCCAGGGTTGGGGTGAATTACATATTCCAGTTACAATTATGTTTTCAATTACCCATGTTCAATTACAATTACATTCTCAATGACTAAAGTTCAGTACCCTTCAAGTTGTGTTAGCTTTCTGTTAGCATCTCTTATGATAACGGGTCCTAAATCAGCTGTAAAATACACTAAAAATGAATATTTACATCTAATTTCTTTCCTATTTATTGGTTACCTTGTTAGGCTTCATAATCAATGACAATATAGGTTTTAATATCTTTGGTGTGGGCATCTGAGTCCTTTTCGTGTCAGTTTTCTCCCTCTATTTATATATATTTTTGAAATGGTAACGTGGGAAAGCTTGATATGAAGCATATTTTAATAATTGTTAACTACATATGTGTAGAACTGTACATAGAACTGTAACATGGTTCCCCTGTGATGCGGTAAATCTAATTGATCATTTTTATAGAACTTTTAGGGAGATTACAAAGTCAATTACCTAAACTAAATTACAATTTAATCACAATTACGGCAGCAACAGATTTTTTTTTTAATTACACCTAATTGTAATCAATTATCAATTACAATTCACCCCCACCCTGATTTGTGCACATAGTAAATGGACGTACAATATCAGCTCATCTAGACATTCACACTCACGGGACTGAACTGTCATGCAAGGCGCTAGTCAACCATTGGGAGCAATTTAAGGTTCAGTGCCTTGCCCAAGGACACATTGATAGGTACAGACTGGGATCGAGCCCCCAACCTCTCAATCAGAAAAAGAACCCTTTACCACCTGAGCCACATGTAGTAATATAATCATTGGCTTTAAAAACCTAATTAAGTGCAAACATAATAATAATTGAAAAGTTGTGTTATACATTTGAAACACATTACCAGCTAAACGCTGACTGTTTAAAAATAAACAGAAAATACAACTTTTGTATAGAGTAACTGTTTCTTACCTTCTAGATTTTTGAAGGAAAAAACTGATCTTTCCTTCCACTCTATCGTCTCTAAAAACTTGACTCCAGAGTCCAGAGCAGAGGCTCAGAAGCATTTTTAATGAAGTCATCCTCTTGCTGCCACAGCATCTTCACCAGTTAATGAAGGCTGTGTTGTCTGTGTCTACCATGAACAATCCTATTATTACTTCTATATTAGAAAAAGAAAAGAAAAAGGAAAACTAAAATGAAAAGGGAAATATAGCCATTTAGGGTGTCCCATAGTTTCATCATCTTTCCCTGTTTAGATGGCTTTACTTTACTGGCTATTAAACTTCCCTAAATTATACCATTTTATATGCTTTAGAGAATTTCTGTAAACAGGATAGCTATGGTGATATCACAGGAGATTAGGTTGAAAGAGCGACTTTAGCCACACTGCCAGACTCTCAGCCACACGTTTAATAGAAAAAAATCCCATGAAAATGTGCGCAATGATCCCAAAATATTATTTGTGAAACCTTTAATTACGTGCCACGTTCACCTAATACACCATCAAGCTCTGCATTCACAGGATAACATGATCGCTAGACGAACCATGACACGTGTGAGATTTTGAACGGGATTATGGGTTGAATTGGACATATTTGTCCTTTCATCAAACTTTCTAGACATTCAATTTCCTGTTTTCCAGTAAGAAACACTGTGTAAATGCATGATATTGTCCCAAACCGCATGTGAGGCCTTTTGGGGCCTGATTTTAAATCAAAAAAAGAGAGAGGGAAAGGGTCAGATTGAGTAAAAGTGATTTTTAGAAATTTTGTATAAATAATAGATTAACTTGTTGACAGAATATTTACACTTTTTACTCTGGATTATGAACGCTGCCTATGCTTGGATGACAAGGTTGAATTTCATATGGTAACAACTGATACATCACGACAGCTCAGTCACTTTACACACCCTTATCCAATGTCACAACACAAAGAGGCACACGTTTCAAGTTGCTACCCAGAGAAATCAACAGAATACCTGTCCTAATACTTCTACATGACACATGAAAAAGTGAGGATGAGTTAGCATACCCAGTGACCCACATCTCAACTGTGAAACTTTTAAACAACAGAGTGACTTCACACTTGTATTAGCTGCACAAACTTCAGCTGATACAAAGCAAACACACACATGTACAGAAGCTTGCTCTCAGTCACTAATGATCACCTCACTGTCCTATCATCTCACCATAAAGACCTGCTGCACAGGATGGAGGGCTGTCTGCTGTCAGCTCACACCCACTTTTCCCTTTAAATAGAGACATTAAGCACAAGCCACACACATGCGCGCTCATAAAAACTGTATTATCCTGGAATAACAGGCTATCCTGACCCCATTTCAATAGGTAACCAGAGCTGCAGCGCAAAAGCATCAATGATGCATGAAGCCATGGCAGCAGCACACACTTAATGAACTCTGTTACTTACTCTGTCCCAGCACACACGCTCACTCAGAGCACACACACACACACACAGGGTTCCTCTTCTGCTGGTGCCCTCACAGTGATTCCTTTAATTGGTAAGAGTATAAAGAACAATCCACAGTTTGGAGCTGTGTAGGATGACAGCTGTGAGTCGACAGGTCCACACTCCTCCTCTGTCTGAAGCTGTGTTATACTACAGCCTGTCTGTGTGTCTGTCTGTGACCACTCAAACAGGAGCTCCTCCCATTACACACACTCAGAGAGAGAGAGAGGGTGGAGGGAGAGTAGAGCGAGCAAAAGGAGGAGTTAGAGGAGGTGGACGAGTACACCATCATCTCTGACTGCCATTTTTACAACCAGTTACATTGAAAACGTGATGGTATAATTAAAGCTGGTGTGGACGACAGACATAGAGACATAGAAAGACATAGAAAGACATAGTGTAGATTAATTAATTGAAGGTATAACTTCCAAAATAGGATGGAATTTAGTAGGTTTGAAGGTTGAAATTGCTGCTCAACAGATTTGTTGTTGTCTTCATCGTAAACAACAAGTTTGTTGAAAAATTGCATTGTGGGATTTGACGTCCTGTAGAAGAATGCAAAATGCTCCGATAAGTTTCTGTTGTTTGTGTCCTCGCCCTCAGTTGTTCTCACCATATACTGACAGTAAAAAAAATTACTTAAGTGAACTTGAATTGTTGACTATTGTTCTCTGAGTAACATCACTTGATCAAGCCTTTTTTTTACATTCCACACTACAAAATAAGTCATAAAAGTATGTTGATTTGTACCTGATGTCGAATTGGATCGATATACTGTAGGTATTGGCCAACACTCAAGGCTGCAATATCGATATCATATAGGAAGTGAAGAGGTAGTATGGGGACATCCCTAGTGTACAGTATGGTGTTCCCTGTTATATGACGTCACTCAGCGAGACATTTCATTTTGACTGTATTTGAGTGTTTCTGTGGAAGCCACAATATCAACGTCCGTCATTGTTGTGGCTTATCTTACAATCGTGAAAACACCCGAAAAGCTTTGGCAGTGTTTTTAGGGTCATGCTGGTATCAGTAGTGGATGGGAAGAACTTTTGAGAAAAATACAGGTACAGATTACTAAATGTTAATTATCGCACTGATCAGCTTTAAGACAGGACAACAATCACTGCAGCTTTATGCTTTAGAGTCACTACTGTCATGTGTATTTTCTGGTGGTTTAATAATGAATTGGGTTTATTTCAGCTTTGTCACCTTGGTTGTGGGTTTTGTGTCAAGTTTTAGATCTTGTTTAGTTTTAGTTCATATGTTTAATTTAATTAATTAATTTAATTTAGCTTCAGCTTCTGTCTGTGGTTTAGGTGTGCTATTGGATTCAACACATCCTGCGATGTCAGAGACTGGTTGTGTTTGAAATAGTACACTATTGTACTATACACTACAAACTCAATGAGTATGTACTGTCTATTATATTTTACAAGTATGATTAGAATGATGACCGATGGTGAAACTTCCAAGTTTCCCAAGATGCATTTCAAACCTACAACGACATATAACGAAAGCGCACTGAGGCTAAATATCTACGTTGATTCTCCACCTTTAAAAGTTCTGAAAACATTTTAAGTGAGATCCATAAAACTTGTGTATGCACATTTCATTCTGACATTTCGGAGATTCCGGAGATTCCATATTACCCCCCATTATGCCACTGATGAAACTTCCGGTTGACTTCAAAACAAGAGCCCTTTTTACATGTGTTAAAAACTAATAAAAGACAAGAAGAGATGCTTTTGTTTGGAAAATATGATGTTTGATTTTTAGCTTCAAGCTGGTCGGAGGATGCTCGCAATGCATCATGGGGCGGTGGAGTATGACTAGTGTGCCCACCGTGCATACTTCAAAAATGTCCCAATATAGTATACATCCAGGTATTTCTCACATACTCAATCTATTAATTCTATATAATGTGTACGCACTACATGTCTTTTTGACATCAAACTTAGTATGAGTAGTACGTTAGTATGTCATTTCAAAAACAGACAGTGATGAGGCTCCCTCTTGTTTCCACTCATTTTCCACCATATTTTTCACTGTAACACAGGTCGTCTAATGTCTAGCTTTGGTAAGTAGCAAATGGCTGGATGACAAATCTCACGTGATCTCAGCATATGTTTGTTTTAGCGCATTTTGGCTTTGTATAAATATTGAATGAATGACAATTCATTAACCGTCTTAAGCACATTTGACACGGGTTTAAGATGCTAATTAGCCTGTAATGACATCAGATTAGGGAAAGACAATGAAATGGAAATAAATCGGAACTGTGAAACAGAATTGGGGACATTGAGGCTCTAACTTTGTGAGCTGTATTTTTGGACCTCGTTGGTTCAAAATTTAAATAAACCTTCTGTTAAAATGTAAATTCGGCTTAGTGGTTAAAACATCCGCCTCACAGCAAGAAGGTCCTGGGTTCAATCCCTGGGGTGGACACTTGGGTCCTTTCTGTGTGGAGTTTGCATGTTCTCCCTGTGCTGCGTGGGTTACTCTGGCTTCCTCCCACAATCCAAAAACATGACTGTTAGGTTGGAGTCTCTAAATTGTCTATAGGAGTGAATGTGAGTGGTTGTCTGTCTGTGTGTTGCCCTGCGATGGATTGGTGCCCTGTCCAGGGTGTACCCCTGCTTAGCGCTCTGTGTGAGCCAGAGACGGTCACCGGCAGACCCCCGCAACCCAGAAAAACAGGAATAAGTGGGTCTGAAAATGTATGGATGTTTCAGATGAAAATGTTTACTTTATTTAGCTTAAAAAAAGGGAGCAGCTTGGCTTCATGTCTTTTACAGAGAATATTATTCATAGTCTTAGAATACATGAACTAAAAGCCCAACAGGAAGTGTAACCAAATAACTTTACATACCAACTCCAAAAATATTTCCAAGGTAAATAAGTGTAAGCTTGCGGGTGTTAAGACTGAACGCCTGTGTCTCAAGTAGTAGATGCTAAATATACACCGTGTGCAGGCAGAGGACATGATGCCAAATCAGTTGGCGTGATTGTCGATGTTGGCTTAGTAATTTCATACACTAAGTAGGATACTCACTAGTTGTGTTTTCATGGTGTTTTAGACAAAATCATCCTTTTTTGACACACCACTGGCTGAGCAGAGCGACTTGAATACCTGTCAATACCTCAGAAAGTTCCAGATTAAATAAATAAATAATAATAAAAAAGTTTTAAAGATAATAATCTATACACCATCATCTACCAACTACCTTTAAATCCAGGTTGGGTCCCAGCAGACTGGAGCCAAAACCAAACACTGTACATAGCTGCTTATACTCAGATAGACAAATTACACAGGTGTTGGCCAGCATACCCCATTAAGTAACATGACATAAAGTTAACCATCCCTACCACCCAAAAAATAATAATAATAAACCATGGATTGAAAAGATAGGTTCAAAGGTTATAGTTTTCAGTGTGTGTTTAGTTAACAGACTAAGTTTAGAGTTGGAGTTGATGTGAGTCTCTGTGGATTAGATCCATGACAAGAACCTTCTGGAGTAAACTCTGCTTTGTACCATGGGCCTTTGTTTGGACCCTGATCTGGGTAAGCAAGCAAAAAACATCAACCTTGGTCAGTTTGTCCTGAAAGAAGTTCTGTTGTCCTTGTGCGGTGAAAATCTGATGAGGGTTAGGTTTTATAACACATTGTGTCAAATGTGGCAACAATGACCTCTGGAAAATGCATTTGTAATCATCTTCCAAAATGTGTGTGGTTCACACTCATTGCAGAGATGCTGACTGGTCACTTTAAATAAACTGGTAACTGTTGGGAAACTGGTTCACCCCTGTTTCAAGTACGAGTTTAAGATTCTAGACTAGTCAGTGTAGCTGAAGAACACACATTCTGATACTATAGCTCACAGTGACACCATGGGGCAAATATATTGATATTGGTAAGATGCTCCTGTTGTATCACTTTGCTTTTACTTCCAAAAGTGATTAAAAGACCAATTATTTTACAACTTTACAGAGACAGGAATTGTAGAAAGCAGACATAGGGAACAGGTTATATAACAGAGGACAACAACGTGCATAAAATCACTGTGTATTTTTAATTACAGAGAAATACAAAAAAAAAGATTCAAAATGCACAAAACAGCAAAAGAAATACAAAAAAGTGACGTAAAAATATACAAATGACAACAAAAATACACAAAATGATTAGAGAAATGCCTTTTTGTGGCTCCTAACGGTAAAGTTGTCCATCTCTCTCTCAAGTGGCATAAAGTAAGGATATAAAAGTATAATGATGTCAATTTAATGTGTGTGGTTTTTGTAAATGATACAAGTGCCATAAATTCAGATGAAACAACACACTAGCTGCCAAGTGAACTAATAGCAACAAAGTCCAAAATCCTTTGGCCTTTTAGTACTTTCTAAAACCAAGGGTTAATCTTCTTTTTATTTGATCAACAAATCGTTAACTATAAAACTTGTATTTAAATTTAAATTCAAAGCTGCCAGAAAGTGATCAACATTTCAGTGATCGCAAAAACTTTGAAAAGGTCAGTGTTCTGACAGGGAAACATCTGTTACCATGAATGCAAGGGGTCTTTAAAAATACTGTAGCAAATAGCGCTTCTTATATACACAAGTGACAAGTAAGAGAAAAACAGCAACTTGTGGTCAAAAAGTAAATATGCAAAACTTTAAAAAGGCAGAGGAATTAAGTAATAATGTAATATTATTTCAGTAATCTAGTAATAACCAGTCTTGTATCATCTGTAAACTGGGTGTCAAATCTAAAAAAATATTTTTGATAAAATCCTCACTAAAGGAAGAACATTCCTATTTCTTTATCTGTTGTTTCTAGCTAAACCAAACTGTCAATGACCAAACGTGGTGTGTCCAAGTGTTTCTCTGTCACAAAGGTGAACGGAAAAGTCCCAGATGAGGAGGCAGCGTGTGACCCAGTGACTCATTTGTCCCTATATATTTACAGTATCAGTGTTTTACAGGGTGTGTAACATCCCACACTAATGATTAACCACACACAGCGGTCTGTGTGTGTGTGTGTGTGTGTGTGTGTGTGTGTGTGTGTTGCTCATCTTTTGAACAGAGCTTAAAAAATTTGGTCGCGATGGCTCAGCACGACACAAAGTTCAGACAAGACTTCTTTCTACTTCACATGTCTTGAAGCTCTGGAATAGGAAAGGTTCATGCGATGAGTGGTCTCTCACAGGGAGGTGATTTACCCTTGAACCTCTCATTAAACAGTCCCATACATGCCTATTTTCTCTGTTCACTAGTCTGAAACTGCTACTGGACTCACAGGCTCATGTGCACAACATCATGCTGTGTGTGTGTGTGTAATTTATCTCATGGTGCACTGTGTCACAGCATGAGCCGGTTTTCCTAATCTATGTTTATCTTTGTGAAGAGAGGCATGTTATTGCGTCGTTTTTGGTGCCAAACTATTTATTAGATTAACAGTTTGTCAAACCGAAGGCGATGGCTCGACTCCAATGCAAAGTGAGCCTGTTTGACATTCAGCAGAGAAAGAGGAACAGCTCGACTGTACCTCAGGTGGCCCGTCAGTCTGTGGCAGCTACTCAAACCATTCCTGTGTTAGAACTCTCCTGGTAAACTCACACTCCTACATACAGTAACACTAATATTTATCTTCCTATCACACCTATGTTCCTTTAGGAAGGGATTTGTCACTGCATGTAATTTTTAAAGTTGTTCTTTACACCATATCTATTTGTTTATAAAGCCATTTTTCTCTTTTAAATATCAACTGTTCCAATATCATTGCAGGTTGTGTTGTCAAAGTTTCAGGAATGCAACACGCAGAATATACTAGCACCTTGTAATTGATGCAGATCAAAGAGTAAAATAAACTGAACTAAGTTGCACATTACAGTATGATGTATAATGCCCACCGTGTGGAGCCGTTTCATGCTATATGCAGTGGGAAACCACTCAGAAACCAACAGGGAACCCTTAAAATCTAACTTATATAGGATTACAACTATATTTCTTAGTGATTGCCTTTTTTCTTTCTTTTTTTTTTTTTTGCACAAATAGACTTTAAAGTTCTGCTGCTGGTGTATAAATCTGTGAATGGGTTTGGTCCAGAATACATCAGTGACATGTTAGTCAGGTATGAACCCAGCAGGTCTCTCAGATCTATGGACACAGATCAGATAGTGGAGCCCAGAGCTCACAGTAAACATGGGGATGCTGCTTTTAGTTGTTATGCTGCAAAGAAGTGGAACAAACTGTCAGCAGAGCTGAAGTCAGCAGCCAATGTGAACTTTTTTAAATCAAAGTTAAAAGCGCTATATTTCTATTTTACTGCGTATGACTGAGAGGGAGATTTTTGGTCAAGTTGTTGATGTAATGTGTTTGTTGATGATTTTAAATGATTTTACTGATGGTTTTAAATGATGTTCTTATAGATTTTAAGCTGTTGAATGTTTTCTGTTGCACTTTTTGATCATGTAAAGCACATTGAGTTGCCTTGTGTATGAAATGTGCTATACAAATACATTTGCCTTGCGTTGCCTTAATAGCTTCATTGAGGTTTCTAAATGTGTTGTTTCCCGACTAGGTAACGCAGCCTGTTAAAACAGCTCAAAAGAGTCCAGTCCAGTCTGTCATCCGATCAAATGACTTGGTTGTAACAAACTGTTGTATAAAGCTGGTCATCAACGCGTTAACTGAACCCAGGTGATTTCAGCCTGCTGCGTGCACACTCACATACAAGAGGTGGAGTTTGCAGCACCTGATCAATCGCAAACATGGAGAAATCCTACAGAGCAACTTTTGTCACCATGAGGAAAAATTCCTAAAAATATGAAGTCTTGAAATCCATAATTCAGACCTGCTCATGCTGCAGCATAAACAGGAAGGGAAGAATGCAGACATATTTGATGAGTGTTAATGCGTACATTTTTGAGATTATACAATATTAATTCATCGGGTCAGTTTAATTTACGGTCATTTTTACAGCACAAACAGTGTTTCTATTTAGGTATCCGCCTCATTTTGGGTGCAGTCGGTGGCTCTGATACAGCTCAGCCTACATCACAAGGTGGACAATACTATTATCTTACAGGACGGCTCCATCAGCTGACAAATGTACAGTAGGTCACTCATCAAATGAAAATCTATATGTTTTCTATAGGATGTCATTGAAAGGATTGCATCCATTCATAAATATTCTTTCTCTCCTGTCACTTGTCAGATCTGATCCTCGCCGCAATGTGTGCAGAAAGTTATTCTTGGGCAGGTCAATTTCCAAACTGATTAGTCAGGAGGTGGGGCTTTTCTACTCGCTGATCTGTAATTCAGAACTTATCCTGCTTCCGACCAGGTAAGCTGTTCAACCTAAGTTACCATGGTGATTTACCCCTCTAAGAAGTTAACCAAAGTTGATGTGCAGCACACACAGAATAAATCCCAGAAGTTAGAGCAACGAGAGGAAATCCAGCTTCGTAGTACAGGTCCTACATAACTTTCAAAAACACACAAAATGAGGAAGAAATGCACAACATGAAAAGAAACTACACAAAATGACTCCAAACACACACAAAACACACAAACCCTTTGTTCTTTCCTGTGTTAATGCTCAGGTGGCTCATTTTTATAAAATGCTGACATGAATGTTGATAATGTGACCCTCATATTAGATACAATCACATTTGTAGTCCAGCTGTCGCCTATAACTGAACAACGCCTATCCTGATGTGATGACATCACCTCATCTCACCCTCCAGGTGGTACATGGATGAAATAACAAGAGGGACAGTTGCAGAGGAGAGAGAGAGAGAGGATATGTGTCAATAATGTGATCTATTTCATTATCAATTCCATCATTCAATAGGTGCCGTAGTTCCTCTGCAGGGTATCTACCATGATTGATTTAAACAGCGAATGAAGTAGTGATTTAATGATTTGTACTCAAGAGAAACCGTGTACTTTGAGAAAAGACCGGGTGTGATAAACTGATGATGAGTCAAACTTTGGAAAAATCCCATAGATAAATTAATGATGAGGTTCTCTGGATGTTGGGCAGATGAGATATGAAATATTTACTTAGAATATGGAGCCAGAGTTAAGGTCAAGCAACTCAAATGAAATACTCCACATTGCACAATCTTTGCTGCAGAGTTGCAGTGAAACTATAAGTCCCGATTAACAATAAATAAATAAATAATAAGTGACAATGAGGGGAAAGAGTTTGAATGTAAAAATTAAAAGTAAGTATTTATCTTTGAAACGCTCAAAAATCTGCATGCAGATAACACCCACAGCTTTACGTACACGCCCAGTTTCAGAGAGCAGAGATATCAAACAGTTCCATGTGTAGCAGAAATAAGAAAATGTATCACATGCTCAGCAGGATAATATGAGTGCAAAAGTGTCAATACGGGTATTAAGTAAATTTGCAAGTGAGTATAAAATCAGAGTGAAAACTCTGTGTACGGGAGATGAGACAGATTTCATTTCACAGTCAAGCTTTCCATGACACATGGTGAATTACCTCTGAGCAGGCAGAAGCATCTGTTTGATCTTTACTATGGTAACCAACATCATCCTAAACTACATGCATGCACACCGTGGGAGCAGTCTCCATGGTATCATTCTCAACGTGGTGACAAGAAGCCGTTAAGGCAACCACACCAGTTTACCCAGCAGTGGACACTCAGTCTAACCCTGTGCCTATCACTCTGCATCCTGCATTCAAATAGAATTTACCTTCCATCAGAAGACAAAGTCGGGCACAGCTCACAGGCAGCAGACTCGATCAAGTGCTGACAGAAGAATAGAAGCTCTGCAGGGATCCCGAGAGATGCCGGAGGATGCTGCTGACACATTCAGCACCACTACCACCAGCAGCAGCTCGAGCAGCGGTGGAGGCAGCGAATGGGAAGAGGAGGGTGTATGAAAAAGGCAGGAGAGGGGGGTCGCTCTATCAGCAGCAGGAACATTACATCATAGGCTGGCTCTGTGGTGGGGTGGGAGAGGAGTGGACAGAGAAAGGGAGGTGCTCCTCATAGCAGCATTCTGTCACTATTCAGCTCCATCCACATTTAATATTCATGATGTGGTCACTCTTAACTAGCTGCAGAAAAGGTTGGAGACAAAAAAAGCATCTAAATGCCAGCATCCATGCCAGCTTTCCATTGGAAAGTTTATAATGTGATTTAGACAATTGACTGTGCTTTATTCCTTTGAGATAGTGTGTGCATGCATGTTTGTGTGCTAATGTAATTCTAAGGTGTAATCCACTTGCGTGACTATAGAGGCTACCGACCAGTGTTCACAAAGCGTGCTCATATTCAACCTATAGAAAAGGTCATCAGACGTGCACGTGGTGGTGGTAGCAAGTAGATCATTCCGGCTCTGGGATTTGATATCGGCTCACAATTAAACATAGCTGTCATGATGGATTCATTAAAAACTGCTTCAGGAATTGACTTTAAACCACCTACACATTGGCACACTGCAGACAAATAACAATGCTCACAAAAGCTGTTGGTCAGAGGAGGCAAATGGTCCCACTGCAACCCAACAACCAGACACACACCAGTAGGAAATTAAACAATGACAAATGGAAACATATTGGTGCTAAGCTCAACAATCTACAATCACTGTAACGGCTGTTTTACTGCCAGCTATTGCATTTGTTAGGAGAAAAGCTTATTTAGCTTCACAGAAAAACTCTGAGGCAGAACAGGCAAACAACAGCTGATGATTTTAACACTTTGACTAAAAGCTGCTTGAGATGATAACTTTTGATCAAGACATGGGCTGTGTTCAAACTGTCACACTCCGTACTTTACACTACAAACTAAATGAGTAAATACTGTCTACTATATACTATTAGTAGGATTAGGATGGTGACCGTTCTCAAGATGCATTTCGAACCTACAATGTCAAAATTCTGAAGCACACTGAGGCTAAATATTTACGTTGAATCTCCACTTTTGACAGTTCTGAAAACATTTTAGGTGAGAAAGTGACCAAGTAGAATATCAATATATGGTCATTTGATCCATAAAATTTACACATACACATTTCATGCAGACATTTCAGAGATTTTTGGAGACCCGCCATTGTCATCGGAGTTAACCGGAAGTTTTGCTACAGACAAAACTTCCAGTTAACTTCAAAAGAAGAGCCCTATTTACAAAAGGGTTCAAAACAAATGGAAAACAAGAAGATATTTAGCTTGAAGCCAGTCTCAGGACGATTTTACATTCTGCTCGCAATGCATCATGGGGTGGTTGAGTATGACAAGTATGTCCAATGTGCATACTTCAAAAATATATATCCGGGTATTTTTCGTGTACTCAATCTTTAATTACTATCTAATGTGAACGTACTACATACTAATTTTGATATTAGACTTAGTATGAGTAGTACGTTAATATGCAATTTCAAAAACAGCCATAGTATGGGACTCATATATCAATAAATTGTAGAGCATTTAATTAAAAGGTTAAAATTGCCTTTGGAAAATGTGTTTTGTTCTCTACTTAGAACGCTCACTTTGTTGACATTGTAGGAAAAGTTTTAAAGTTTTTTTTTTTTTTTATCTTGTCTGCACATGCTGTCAAAGGTCAACACCACAGGAAGTGCAATCATTATGAGACAGCAATGCATATTTTGTTATTGCAATAAAATACATTGATTTATTTTATTGCTTAATTGTGACCATCACCAGCCCTCCCTAAGGAAGGGTAAGAAATCTTTTATTATAGGGAGGATATAAAAAGGGAGAGCAGTGTTACACCTAAGTGGAGGGGGAGGGGGGAAGGGGAGGGGAAAGGGAGCAGGGAGGAGAGACTCAAGGTAGGAAATAGAAAAGGTGGGGAAGAATAGATTGTTTTGCAGTGAGGGTGAGATGTGAGGTTGTAGAATTTATTGTGCTTATTATGTTGTGTAATCCAGCCAGCATGGTGACAAGTGTGAAGCTTAGGAAAAGTTTTACTATTGCATTGTGGGATGTAGATTCCTGTAGATGGATGCATGGAAGTGTTTTTACTTCATTCTTATAGTGATTTCTTATGTTTGCCCCCAAAAACTCAAAAGTGGCTTCCCAACACATTTCAGTTGTCTTCATGGACTGAAAGTTGCAACAAAACAATGGCGGATGTTTACTTTAGGTATGACTCAGAAAGAATCAGGCCGAATTAGAATGTCTCGTGGAGTAAGGTGATATTCAATCCAATACAACTTTATTTGTTAAGCACTTTAAAACAACCACAGCTGACCAAAGTGCTGTTCAGATGAACAAATAGAATACATCACAGCTCACATGAGATAAAACTACATTTGAAATTAAAAGACATAAAACATGAAATACAAAATAAACTTTTGATTTCACAGAGAATACCGGGAACAAACTATAATAAAAATGGGGTCAAGCCAATCACCGTCCTCCTTTTCTGGTGAAGAAACAAAGAAAAATGAAGTAAAAATACTTCTATGCATCTGTCTACGGGACTCCACAACCCACAATGCAAAGCTAAAACTTTCCAACAATGTCACTGAACCAAGTGTTTACAATGAAGATCAAAACAAACTTTTAAAGGTTTCAACCTTTTTTATTCGTTCGTAAGTAAATTATCTTTGATTGATTGATCTATGAGGTCAACACTATGTCTTTATCTGATATAAAAAATAAAAAAAATACCGTCTCCAGCAGCTTTAAGTCCCTTTACATTCACAATGCACTTTTAGAGCTGCTCCAAACAGACAGGAAACACCCATAGCTGCTTGTTTTTGAAACATATTAACTCAGATCATACAGGTTGAATATAATTTTCAGTAAGAACAAGGTGAATGTAACGCGTGTCAGCTGCTTCTCAACAGTGCATCACAGGGCTGTGTGTGTGCGTGTGTGCGTGTGTGTGTATGTGTGTGTGTGCGTGTGTGTGTGTGCGTATGTGTGTGTGTGTGTGTGTGTGTGTGTGTGTGTGTGTGTGTGTGTGTGTGTGTGCGTGTGTGTGTGTGCGTATGTGTGTGTGCGTGTGTGTGTGTGCATGTGTGTGTGTGTGTGTGTGTGCGTGCGTGTGTGTGTGTGTGTGTGTGTGTGTGTGTGTGTGTTCTCTTTGAGCTTCTGCCCACATCAATTGTGGGCAGAAAACTTCACATCAGTCAGTATGTGAAAATCTTGTTCTGCTGAGTTTCTACAAAAATCCACGGACGTTGCCCCTCCTCACTGCTTCACGTCTGCACATCACCTATTTATTCAACTTTTCTTATGCTACAGCACTGCTGATGGTCAGTCAGCTCTCTGTCAGAGGTGTGAATGTGACAATGAAATCAATCTAAATAGATGATGCCCTCTTTTTTGGGCGCATGTTCACAACTGCCCAAATGAAATAAACTATCTGGGGAAATGAAGTCTTCGTACTAATGTCACAACCTTTGTTTTTCTCTAAAATCATTTACATAAAACATTTTATTTATTTTTTTTTGGGGGGGGGGGTGTTACACCTTGTTGTGAAATGATAGACAAACTCTCTGTAACCTTGATAGATCTGAGAGATTGCCCAACAAGTCATGTGGTCTGAGGATTTGGCGGAGACTTACGATAATGTCTTCTTTGTTTGCCACTGATTCTGTTGACAACTTTTACACATATTTGTCACAACTGGGTGGTGGAGGGTGGAGTTGAGGGGCGGTGCTGCTGTTTGTCCATTGTGTCTATGCTGTCAGCCCTATGATAGATTGGTCTCTCATCTGTGGGGGTTTTACTCCGCCTTACAAGAGATGAGCTTTGTGTTTACCTCTTTTTATTCTACTGGTTTTAGCTGGGCCCTAGGTCTAATTTTGGTTTCATTTTTGTATTGTTAATTTCAGAAGAGGTTTGTACCATCTTGTACTATCTTGTGTAGGTTTCAGTAATTCTTTACCCTTTTTCTCTGCTTCAGGGTCTGGCTCCTTTGTGTCTCTGTTTGCCCCGTCTCGTCAGGTCGAGTGTCTTCAGGAGAGTAAATTAACCCCCCCCATTCCTCTTGTTCCTCTTCCAGGTGTCATTCCTTTCCGTGTTATCGTTCCAGACCATTTATTGCTGAGATGGGCTACTTTTATCACAGCAGGGCCACAAAAATGTCATTGTTTGAATCATAGAATACTCACAATCTATGCATTAACACAGGAAAGAACAAAAGGGTTTGGTCTGTTTTTGTTTTTTGTATTTTTGAAGTCATTGACCACATTTAGATGGGAGCTTTAATTCCTCTTTAATTCAGAATAAAAGTTAAATCCTCTTTCAACTGACCTTGTAAACATTTAATTTCTAATGCAAATGGAATTGACAATTAAACCTAAATCTGATTTAGGTGGCTGGTTAATTCCGATTTTAATTTTGATTTGAATTAAATAATTCCTCAATCTTGTAAACACTTAATTCCGCTTTAAGTTAATTCCGGTCGTTCTGCTCATGCAGGACTGGCCGCAATAATGCACAGGTAACGTGCCATCCGGACTGAAAGACTCCAGTCCGGATGGCCGCAAGATGGCCGCCCGGACTGGAGCCGAGACTATTTATTTAATAAGAGCCTTAAAAGACATGGATATCATGAAAAGAGTGGATGGACGGAAGCATCAACGTACAGATATTCACACAGACACGTGGATTTATTACGCATCGGCAAACAGAACAGGCTTCATTGGGGTATGAAGAAACACAGGTTCACTAATGACGCACGGATCATTATGAAGTTAATTTTTCACTCATCGTCCTGTAGATGGAGGTAGAGCAGCTGTTGCATTAACCGCTGGCTTTGATTGACCAAAGTACAGTCCTCTGCCTCCTTTCTCCGCTGCTCTATCTGCTTCTCCTGCTCCGCAGACCAAAGTGAAACCGTGTGTTATTGTCGAGCTGCTGCTTCAAAACTTCAATTAGAATAAAAGTGAAAATAATTATTTTTTATGTGCTTTCTATATTGTAGCTGAAAAGAAAAGGTTTGTTGTTTTTTTCCGATAGACGTGATGCGTCAGGTTCACCCCATGTCCAATCAGAACCCCTCCCAAAACCCAGACCTAAAGCGGAATTGAATAAATCTGAATAAACCTGTTTTCCATTCGGAATTACTATTTTCATGTTGACGCAAAGCAGAACACCTTAATTCAAAATAATTCAATTCAGAATAACTAGTTCAGAATTTGAAAAACATCATGTATCCGTGTCAACTTTGTATGTTTTTCTCACATTACATGTGTTTTTGTTGTTGATCCATTTCCTTTATTTTTGTTCATTTTGATATTCGTTTTATGTATTTTTCTGTAATTAGGGGCCAAGCTGCCACAAACATCTTGTTATCCTGCGTGTTCTTCTTTCTTCTTCTTCAGCTGAAATCCTAAGCACGAACAATCACCAAATGTTGCACAAAGGTACAGTCTCATAACGGATTGCCTCAGATGCAAAAACAGGTAAAAGTCCTAAAGGTAGTGCTACAGCAAGCCTCTGAAGTTCAACATTTTGAAAATTTACAATGAATCAATCAAATATTACCAAACAGATTTGGTAATATTTGGTAAACACTGAAGAAACCTTTGTATATGTAAACCTATGCAAACTATGAAGTCCATTACTCTGTTTTTATCAAAATCTGTAAAACGTATTAAACTTTTCTCCCCCAACAAATTTTGCTGAATTAATACCCAACTTGCTACAGCACAACTTCAGACTGTCCTAAACAAATGATCCACATGGATTTTTGATTCATCGATTTGAGCTTCCAGTGCATTAACATGTTTGATTTTTCAGTTAAATTGGTTAATCTGCCTTTTGATGGGTTTTATACTACATTAGTCCACTACCTTCAGCTCTGCATTTGACTACTCCAACTCCTCACGTTCATATTTTATTCACACTTTAACTAACAGGAAAAAAAAAAAAATTGATTAAATCTAAATTAACATTAGTTTTGGAAACTAGATTTTATTCACATTATTCGAAATGTATTTTATTATTTACTTATTTGATAAGGACAGTGCACATTAAAAACATCTATTTACAAAAAATACATGTAAATAGGCCGGATTATAACAACAATGCTAATTTGCTTGTGCAGTCCCTAGGCAGGTTAAAAAAAACAGATCTATTTATTATCTTAACCTACATATTTTCTTTGATTGTGTTTTAAGATCCCAACACAGCCATTAAAATTTGATTTTAAGTGTATATACTGTGTATTTTATTTCCTTTAAATCTTTTCATGATATAAGTATTTAAAAAAAAAAAAAATCAATTCTTGGACAACTTTTTGTTTTCCAATTTCCGGACAATACACAATCGATAAACCAAGTTTAATTCTGTCAGCATTATACTGCAGAAAAATATTGTACTGATGTTTTTTGTAAAACTTAAAACTATCTCCTCCCACAATTTCTGCTCAGTTGACACTAAACTTTGAAAGCACATCTTCAGGCTGTCCTACGTTCTTATCAAAAATTGAGCCTAGAGTGCATCAAAATGTATGACTGTAAACAGTAGTGTTAACATCCATCCTTTCATTTTCCGACTCACTTGCTCCTTTTCAGGGTCGTGTGGGTACACTCTGGACAGGGCGCCAGTCCATCACAGGGTAACTTCATTTATCCATGCTATGTAAACAATAAATATTGGGTTGTGTCATTAAAGTGTTCTAATGGATAGCATCTTGTCTCTGGGCTATGGTAAACTGGATTAAGTTCTGCTTTGCAAAGAGGGAAAAGAAACAATGAGTGTACTGAGAGACAAGGGAGCAACCTTGTCTGGAGTCTGGAGACCATTCTGTTCTTCAAGAATACAAAGTGGCTTTCTTCAAAAGCTCAACAAGATATTCATATTAACTTTATTGAATGTTGCAACTATAGACAAATTAATGAAGGGAATTACTTTTAATGATAGTGTAAATTGCAGTTGTGTGGAACAAATGTATCATTATGCAGATTAAATGTAGGAGTCTTAAATAACTGAATTGCATGAAAGGTTTTTATTTTAAAGGCTTGAATGTTTTTAGTGTGTTCCCCACATTTAACTCAGGTGGAAATTAAAAACTGAAGAATACACTTGTTTTATAAGCCCACAGGGTTAATTATCAGTAATTTATTCAAATTTCACACATGAAATGTGGTGTTGATTGATTTTAGCCCCCACCTCAACCCATTGAACCCTGGAGACAACCAGCAGATTTCAAAAGATCAAAGGTGGCGTGGAGATCCACCACAAACCACTGAACAACAGAGGATTCATCAACTAGCCCGACACACTTTCTCATGTTACTGTGTGTGTCAATAGCTGACAAACCTGTGGATATTAAATCCCCAAAGTAATATACAGTACTTCAAGCCCTTCCAGGTGTGACATTATGGGGATAAGTATTTAATTTATTTTAGACACAGAAAGATAATTTTATTTAAGTCTCTCTCTGTCTCTTGGTAATGAAATATATGACATTATTGACTTGTATCATTCTCTCTCTCTCTCTCTCTCTCTCTCTCTCTCTCTCTCTCTCTCTCTCTCTCTCTATCTCTCTCTCTTTCTCTCTCTCTCTCTTTTTCGGATTTTGTGCTGCCCCCAAAGTAAGCATGCACAAAAACAGAGAAATTACAAATGACTACAAAAGACACAAAACCACATAAAAAAAAAAAAAAAATCTCCAAAAACATGCAAGGCCATACAAATCTACACAAAAAAAACTGAAAAACACACAAAACCCCAACAAAATGAGCACAAATTTTATTATCTATTCTCAGATTGGTCATTATTATAAATGCTAACATAAGCTGACAAAAACGAAGAACCTGAACAAACCTGTGCATGCTGAGATAGGCGGTGATGCCACTAAATTTAAAAATCAGGATTACATGTGGGATCATGGTTCGATGAGTAAATATATGAACAAATAAGTAATCCAACTTTATGTGTTGTTTTCCCCTCTGAAAATGATCCATCCTTTATATGAGTCTCTTGCCTATTAATAATAGGAGTAATTTAATTTGTACCTGAGAAAAACAAGGTTGGCAAGGTTTTAGTACAGTGTAAGATGTAAGAACTCACTGTACTCATAACTCATCAACATGTGTGGCAGGTTCCATGATTGGTTAAATCACCCTGAGCACTTATGGGAATAAAACTTTTAATGAAAATGTGTTTGAAAATTGAAATTAAATTAGGTACAACACTACCTGGACACTGAGCAGTGTCGAGGAGAGTCACTGCAGATGATACCATTACAGAAAATTGTCTTATTAGCATGTCTTAGAATAAAGATCTTTACGGTGGCTGGGAAGTGTCAGGTGAATGCATTTACAGAAACGAACACAAATGCAAACAGGTCACAACGGAAGTGTTTCCGACGGACCGGTATTACAGTCGGACGGGTATTATGATATGATAGCCTGATATGAAAAAATATAAGAGTATCCTAATCAACTTTCATACGCGTTTCGATGTCTTCTTCTTGTTCTTAACTGTTCTGGTGGGTTAAAAACATCTGCCAGAAACGTGTCCGTCTGTAATACCGGTCCGTCGGAAACACTTCCGTTGTAGCCATTTTGCATTCGTGTTGTGACCTGTTTGCATTTGTGTTCATTTCTTTAAATGCATTCACCTGACACTTCCCGGCCACCGGGTTTCCGCAACCCACCAGAACAGTTAAGAACAAGAAGAAGACATCGAAACGCGTATGAAAATAAGTGAAAGTTGATTAGGATACTCTTATATTTTTCATATCAGGCTGTCATATCATAATACCCGTCCGTCTGTAATACCGGTCCGTCGGAAACACTTCTGTTGTGACCGGTTTGCATTCGTGTTGTGACCTGTTTGCATTTGTGTTCGTTTCTGTAAATGCAGTCACCTGACACTTCCCAGCCACCGTAGATCTTAATCAACAGTACTTTGAATTTACTTTAGCTGAAAGATAAATGGAAGACGTCCACTACAGCTGTGATTAATATATCAACTGCTCCTATCGGTGAGCAGAGGAACCTGCTGAACTTCTGCCATCATTTTTGATGAAAAAAGGAAGAGAAGTTGCAGGGTTTTGAAAAATTAAATATTATGTTACTTTTTTAAGTCCTCTCCTTGAAATGGTACGTCCTTTAAAGTGATCAAGTTTGTTTCTAGGTTGCTAAGGAGCCATTAGTGGAACTCCAAAATGCTCTATATGTCGTCTCTGTTTACACAGCAGCTGACCTAAAAGGTTGCAGGTACTCACAGCTCATCCAAAGCACTCACCTTGTTTACTGACTCCAAAAGCAGTATCAATTTCTGCGTTACCGCGGCAACTCTGCCATTATGTTTACCTCTCCATTCACGACCCACTCCCCACAAGAAACATTACTACTGTCACCATACGAGGTTGACACAACAGACACAAACAAAAGCTTGTGTTTAATTCGCTCCTCCATATAAAACATGCTATTAATAGTTTCACAAGAGTGAAATAAGTTTATGTGTCAGACCTTTGGTTTATAGCAGACAGTGTCAATCTGGGGGCCACATTTGGCCCTTGGTCTATTTTTGTGTGCCCCCCAAAGTAAACACACAAAATCACTTCCAAAACAAACAAAAGAACAGAAAAATACAAAAAAGAAACAGAAATACACAAAACAAAAACAAACAAACACAAATTCTGTGCGACCATTTTCACTAAGCTTACAAATGTGGCAAAGTGGGACTGGATGGATGGATGGATGAATGGATGGATGGATGGATGGATGGATGGATGGATGGATGGATGGATGGATGGATGGATGGATGGATGAATGGATGGATGGATGGATGGATGGATGAATGGATGGATGGATGGATGACACTGATTTGAGACACATTCCTTACATACTAGTCTATTTGAACAGGTTGTATGCATCACAACAAAAAGCTTGCAGCTTTCAGAGACTTGGACTGTGTTTGAAATCTCATACTAATGTACTACTCATACTAAGTCTGACTTCAAAATGAGTATATAGTGCGTTCACATTAGATAGCATGGAAAGATAGAGGGCCGGATTCACAAAGACCTGAAATAAAGGGTGGCAACTCAGTTGCTTCCATAAATCCTTTAGTGATGCAGTTTCCTCACCTGCTGCGCGGAATTCACTAAGATTGCAGCAATCATTAGTGCATGAGCAGAACTGGTGCAGACTGCCCCTATTTGCATTGCACGTAGAATGTGGAGATGTCAATGCACACAAGCACACTGACTTTTGAGTTAAGTTAAATTTGAGGCAGATGGACTTCTCTGTCTGCTGCACAAATATTTCATAATGTAGAAAACTAAATAAACAAATAAAAAGTTTTTTTTTTTTTTTTTTAAAACAACAACTTTAAAACCTAATGATTTTTTTCCCCCTCATTTAATGTGGGTGCTCTTTCCAATCCTGTAACTTTGCTCTAATCAGTGCATGCAAAATAGGCAGATTAGGACAGAAACCATCCTATTGATCTACCATTGATCTGAGTTAATGCAGCAACACAGTCTGTCAATCAGTCTGCATTCTTTGAAGATGATCCACTGACCATCTTCCAGCGCAGGTCTGAGCAGCGCTGTGTCACGCACACTCTCATATGTCACCGTTGTGCCATCAGTGATGATGTGTAAATTATGCACCTGATCTGCTGATTCTGGCCTGACATCAATACAACACAAGACTTTGACGGTCTAATCAAGGTGAGAAAAGAGATCAGTGGATCAGTGAGTCCGAAGTGATATCGATCCATGGTCATATCCATATATCCATCTGTGCGGACAGCAAACCTCTTTTTCTCTCTCTGTCTCTCACACACACACACACACAACTGGAGCCTTTTGTTAATCTCCACTGTGTTTTCTGTCCACATTTACTGCAGCGACGATCTCCGTGTGTGTGTTTGCACTGCTCTCTCAGTTTTCTAAGCTTTCTAATTTTCCGTACTAAAACTGTCACCGCAAACAGTTCCAGATTTCATGAATCGCATTGCTGTCCCTGCATAACTTTATTTGCATTTCCCCTGCCATATTTTTGAGGGAAACACACTAAATGAATTGAGGGCGCATTGGGAAGCGCAGCTCACGCGCATTCCTGATTCCCTGCCCTTTGTACTCCTTACCCTTTAATACCACTAAACCTTTACGCAAGAAATACCAGGATGTATACTATATAGGGACATTTTTTAAGTATGCATGGTGGGCACAATAGTCATACTTAACCGCCCCATGATGCATTGCAAGCAGAACGTAAAATAGTCCTGGGATCGGCTTCAAGCTAAAAGTCAAACATCCCCTTTTCAAAACAAAAGCATATCTTCTTGTCTTCCATTAGTTTTTAAAACTTTTGTAAATAGGGCTCTTGTTTGGAACTTTTGTCATTCAGTAGCACAATAGCTAGTCTCTGAAAATCTCTGAAATGTCGGTATGAAATGTGTTTATACAAGTTTTATGGATCAAATGACCACTTGATATTCTACTTGGTGACTTTCTCACTTGAAAAGTTTTCAGAACTTTCAAAGGTGGAGATTCAACGTAGATACTTAGCCTCAGTGTGCTTCAGATTTTGTTTTGTTGTAGGTTCGAAATGCATCTTGGGAAACTTTGAACTATACTTCATTGAGAACGGTCATCATAGTAATCATACTTATAGTATATAGAAGACAGTGTGTACACAGCCCAAGGCTTTTTAATCAGAATTAAATAAAATAAATATTCTTGACTTTGAAAGAAAAAACACCCATCCTTGTGTGAGGTCAAGTTGGTTTGCAATGGTACCAGTGGGTTTGTACCAGTCCACCCACTGTGTTGTAGCATTGATCACTAATTAAAAAGCTATGGGCCTAAAAGCAGCAGGAGACCTCAGTGGTAAGTGCATAGCACTGACGGCTCTCTATTATGGTGAAGGCTTTTTGGCACAGTGCACTTTATGAAGATGGCCTTGGACAGAATATCAATGCTGTTAATCCAGTGATCAGTGTATGTGCTGCACAGAGTGACGATCAATGTCTGCGCAGCAACGGGCCGAGCACTGAGGCAGAGCAGAAAGGAAGAGGGCACACATTTGGAGAAAAAAATCATCCTGATATCCAGTAATAAAAGGGCAAAACGTTGGTCAGTCTGTCCACCATCTTTAATTTGAGTACAATATGAACCAAAACTCATATCTCAATATATTTTCTCAAAATTGTGATATACGATATAAATCTAGGTAATTTTATCAAATAAAGTCTGACCAGAAAGACAATTCTGGGTTAAATTTGCTGATGCAAAATGATACACAGGGACATTTATTAACAAACAGCTGCACAATATGTGCATGCACTCAAATATTGTTGTTTTCTATATCGCCAAAATAGAAAACTTGATACATCTTGAATCTCGATATATCACCCAGCCCTAATTCCTAAATTATAAAACAGCCTAAATAAAAACATAAATGTGTATATGAAGCACATGTGTTAACAGAACGTGTAACTGTGTCCCATCCTGCTGCTCTTTAGGAAGATAAACTCTCTGTCACATGTTACATAGTATTTACACCAGTTCTTTGCTTTTGTCGCCGGAACGTCTTCATCCATCATCTCTGTTCTGAGTTGTTTCCAGGTTTGTTGGCGCTGTCAGCACTAATCTCGCGAGAACAGCCACCAATCCATTTCAGGTGTAGTTCTCGCGAGGCTAGTGACGGCGTTCAGTTTAGTAAGGCATCTTTTAATTATTATTACATTAAAATACAGGATATTTACGGGAAAATAATAATACGGGAAGATGGAGGAGAAGAGGGGTAAAATACGGGAGTTTCCCGGCCAAAATGGGATACTTGACAGGTATGTGCTGGCTCGTATTTCTCTGCGTGCTCTGTGTGTTTTTTCAGAGGCTGCTACGTCATGGACCAAGGCTTGACTATATGATTGCCAAGTGTGTTTCATTAATAGACTGACCAATAAGAAATATTGTGTAAAGGGTTGAAAACAATGCATTTAAAGCCTTGTCCACATGTAGCTGGTTATTTTTATAAATACATATCCACCCTCTTTTGTTTTAAAAAAAGGGTACATCCACACATCATCGTTTAGAAAAAAATCTATCCACACAAAACCGCATAAATGTGCTATCCACAAGTGAATGAATGTCACTCTTTGTTGTTGGCAGCTGCATGTATTGGGGTGCCAAGTGCCCCGTTATAGCTTTGCAAACCTGCCGAACAATGTTTGAGACAACCTGTCTGGACAAACCAAATGTCTTTGCTGTTTTGCGTAACTCACCTTCATCAGCCAAATAGTACAGGGTGCTGGGAAAAAAAAGCGCCTGTAACAAAGATTCAAGTTGCACAGTATACATGTCGCACACTGCCCGACATAAACAGGAGCGGAAATATGACGTTTATTTGAGTTTTCTCAAATCTTCACTTTGGTCGGGGTTTTCCAAAAGTACAAAATGACCTTTTTCTGCATTTTCGAGTGGATGACAGGCCAATCCGTAGAAAAATATATTAGTTTTAGCAGATACCCGGCTACGTGTGGACAAGGCCTAAAATGCATAAATATTCGGAATAAAAGGTTAAATACATGAATTAAATCAAAGCTGGATAAAGAAGGTTAAAACTGGACACCCCATTTTTTTCTAATGTCTTAAAAGGTATTAAAATGCCACTTTATTTAATTTTTTTTTTTTTTTTACTGTATTTTACATGTTGCAGTGTTGGTGTAACAGCCAGAAAGAGCAGCAGAGGATGCATAGCACTTGAGAGTGAAATACTGTGAAAAAAACAACTATAGAGCATAACAATGGAACGAATGAGTGATAACACACATTTTAAAGAATCTAGTTTTGTAAATAAGTTGAATGAAACAGTTTTTAGTTCCGTATAAATAGATTCATCTCTACAGTTTTTTCCAGTCATCTCCCACTTGGTGTGGGACCAAGACTGACCCTTGTATTTTCAGTTCATGTTCTAATCAAGATCATTTCCATCATCATTATTGTAATGATTATTTTGAACTAAAAATAAACATCATAAAACCCCATATTTTGTATGCTTTCATTTGATAATTTTCCATTTTCTCTCTCAAGTACCCCCTCTAGTGCCATTGCATACTCCTAAGGGTACACATACCCCCATTTGAGAAACACTAAACTAGAGGAAGGAGACCGACTCCCGTCACCTGTGTAATGAGGCTTTATTCCTTCCAACCTGGCAACGCACACTGTTCAGCAGAGTGCTGGCTTAGTAGTAGTTTACACAGAAGTGATGATGTCTGTTGCATATTCAGACACAGATAATTACAGACAGAGTGGAGCATGTGCTCGCTTTGCACGCTCCCCGTGCATGCTGATGCACACTTTTGGGAAATTCCCACAGTTGCTTAATAAAAACGAACTTTCCACATCAACAAACGCAAAGTGGAATTTGACCTGCTCCCCCTCCTCTCCCTGTTTTGAGCTCTTAGCGACTTTTTTCCTCAATAGCGACTAATGACAAATGTAGGGACTTTAATCTTGTGTTGTTGGATTGTTTGCTGACTCTGACATGAAAGCACGTATCACTCTGTAGTTACTGTCCTCAATTTGCAGCAGCTGCTGCCGTGAGCCCCTCCTCCGCCACAAAGCCAGGTGAGAGCAGACTCACACCACACCACGTCCAGACTGCTAATGGTTTACACGCTATTCATCTCGTGTTATCAATCTCCCTCTGATACCAGTCAGACCTCCACAGAGTCTGTTTGTGCCTTTAGACTATTGCTTCTCCACGTTGGTCTTTCTTTTTTTGGCGTGCTTTGCCGTGTAACCATTGTGCCTAACTTTGCCTGCTCAAATATCCGCCATTGCGCTTTTACTACTACGGACAGGATGTGAACGCGCAATAAATCTAGTCAAGCAGCCAGTAGAAAAGACCACAACAGCTCAAGGAGCACTCTGTAAAAAGATCTCCGATTGGCTGAAAAGGAGCGTCACACTCTTTGTTTTTGAAAGCTAAACAAAGCCAAGAGAAGGAGCAGAGGTCCAGTGATATTGCAGAATACTTAGAATTACATTTTCCTAAAAGGTGATTGTAGATTTTTGACCAAATGAAGCAAAAAAAAAAAAAAAAAAAAAAAAAAACCTAGTGCAGCATTAAGGAATTCCATTCACAGAACTTTTCATACATGAACCTACACAGTATGGAGGCTTCTTTGAGAGTAGTTGGTGTAATGATGATAATGGTGATGCTATCTAATGCTGTAGTCAGTAAAGCCTCGCATAGTCCTCTCTGCTGCATCACAACCACAAAATCTGGTGATTGTCTGAGCATTGGAAGAAGGATTCTTTAAGCAGCAAAAGAAGAATAACTCACAAAATGGTTTAAAAACACACACAAAACAACAACAAAAACATACAAATTCTATGTTCCCCATTGTGAGAAAAATGCCCATCTCTCCTCTAAATGTTACTTCCTAGTTAAATAATTACTCATAAATCATTCTGCCAATGATCAGTTTTTACATACACAGTAAACACTATGTTTTCTGCTGAAAACATAGTGTTTGGGTATGAAGTAGTGCTGTTCTTCATTTATTTGTGTTCAACTCATCACATTTTAGTCAAAGTTACTCAATTTCAGAATCAGAATCGGAATTTCTTTATTAATCCGAGGGGGAAATCGCTTTTGTTACAGGGACAGAAAAAATCACAAATGAAAGAATTAAAATGTTAACAAAGACAAAAGAAAGAATAAACAATTAAAAAAAAGTGTATAATTAAGTAATAGACTGTTAAAAAATAGGGATCAATTTGTTGTATTTTGTTGTAAAAATGTAAGAGTGACTGCCCTCTGTGGGTTGAAACCCTGCTATAACAATCACATGTCTATTGGTTGAGAATGGTGGTTTGTGATGTAATCTGAAAGATTTATTGCTTCTGAGATTTATGGTGCTTTATCAGGTTCATGTTGAAGCACTGGGACAAACCAAAGCCTGAGCCGCAGCATGCTGGGATCTGGACTGGTCAGTCTGCTTTCTGACCATCTGTCAGTGAACTCATGTCACGTTGGCACCTTCTGAGTAATTTATCCTACAGCAATCAACCTGAGCTGAATGCTCTGCTAATGTTCAAATGTGTTAATGCTAAACTCCATTCCATTTGGGTTAGGGTCAGGACAAAACTAGACAAACAAGCTCCTAAACACCAAAATTGTTTAACCAAAATCCAAATTAAAAGTTATCTCAGTGTGGAAAGTCAAGACTTATCAAGTCTTCATATCAGAGATGGGTACCACAATATTGTGATTGTATGTGAACTGAGGGCCACATTATCAACATCTATCATATCACAAATTTCTATGATAGTAACTGATATGAGCATTAACACAGGTTTGTTTGTTTGTTAGTTTTGGTCATTTTGTGTTTGTTTTTGTCATTTTATGTTATTTGCCCTTTTGTGTAATTTTTATTTGTGTGTTGTATTGTATATTTAATTGTATTTGCTTTGGATTTTTTTGGTGTTTTTAGAGCAATTTGTATATTTTGTAGTCATATTGTTTCTTACTAATCTTTTTGTGTTTTTAGAGAGTTATTTGTGTCTGTTTTCGGAGTGATTTTGTGGATTTTTGTTGTCATTGTGTGTATTTATGCTGTTCTCTTGTGTGTTTTTGGAGTTGTATTGTATATTCATGTTGTTCATTTTTGGTATTATTTGTTTTTAGAGGGGTTTTTTTGCTGTCATATTGTTTATTTTTGGGGTCCTTTAGTTCATTTATTTTGGGGGGACAGTGGGCTCTCAGAGCCGCCAGTCACCCATGTTTTATTGACACAATGTCAACCTCCTTGTATGTCTTGCTGCAGCTTACGCTAGTTTTAGGAACCGAATGAGAAGGCAGAGCTTAGATAAGACCACATCAGTTCCAAAGAAGTTGACAAACTCTCACGATGCTCAACTGTGCATTAACTGTAACAAAGGCCAGCTGCAGGAGTTGATAGGGGTTAGAATAAAAACTCTGCCTCAATTCCTTTTAGATCAAAAGCTGAATTTTCAATACAGGCGACAATATATGAGTGCAGGAATAAGAAACAGGTGTCTAAATAGCTTTTTTCCTTTGTAAAACAGCCACTCCAAAGAAAAAACAACTTTCAGATTAAAATCAAATCAGCTACTGGAACTAGTGCTCTATTGTGTTTTACAATCTTAGGCTCTTCTGAGAGAAAGATGTAAAATAAACCACACCAAGTGCTAGAATTTCAAAGAAAACATTTAAAGTATTTAACAGTTTGGAAAACCTACACATTCAGTAGGATGAAAGGAATTCCTCTTTACTCTGATTTTTTAGGATAAGAAAGGCAGTAAAAAGAATTTAAAAATCAAAAAAAAAAAAATCAAAAACAGACACACATTTCTGTTTAACAAGTCATTGGATATCTTTAAGTCAGACATAGGCAACTGTCCAGTTACCCATGTGGCCCTCGGTTTAATTACGACCTAAGATTACTTAAAAAAAAAGACAACTTTTTAAAAACACAGCAAAAAGTCAATAAACAAAAAGACAACAAAAATGAAAACAAAATTAGACAAATTGTGAACAAAAAATGCTCATAATAATGATAATAACAAAAAACACAGTGAGATACAAATATAATGATCAATCAATAGGCAAATAGTTAATCCAGTGTGAACAGACCCCTCATCTGCATAACATTTCATTGTGTGTGCTGAGCATGCTTAAATAAAATACAAAATTACAATACAAATGCAATTACAAATAAATTACAAATACAATTAAAGCTGCAAGCAGCGTTGGACGGGCCCTCGCAACCACACGCTTGTCGGGACGTGGCACACGTTGAGGTGTGTTGCATGTCAGGGTGTGGCAGAAAATTTAAAGTGTTGAGACGTAGTTGACCATTTTCAAGAATTATATCACAAACTTTCCTGCAATATTCTGTGCAAATATAATGCCTATGATTTCAGTTTATCAATAGGTGGCGCTATGACTATGAATGACGATTAAACCATAACTATTTTTTTTGGCGAACTATTCATAACTACCATAATCTTCGCGCTCACTCGCACGCCACGCAATCCCCCTATGCTGTGAAAAATTCCTGTTGAGAATTATGTTGTGGTAGTGTGGTAGAAAGAAATAGCAGCATTTACCCATATCACGGAAATCCTCAGTGTACTAAAGTAATAGTTCTTCAGTACACTGAAAAATGTTGTCATCAGTACAAGCTGGGAGCCAATACAATTTTCAAGGGAGCGCTATTGAGTCATTTTGCCAATCACATGTGAAATTCCCCCAAAGTATCACATTTTTTGCCAGTTCTAATATGCGTACAAATTTTTAATGAGTTTTTGAACGTGTTTAGGCACGGAAATTATCACAAAAATGTGATAATTTCCTCTATAAGAAAAATAATAATAAAAATGAGGTACATTACAATAGAGTCCTAATTATTAAATGAACGAATGAATAAATAAATAGATAAAAATACAATAAATAAATAGTATTTATGGCATCAATTTAGGTATTATGTTATGTATTAGTTTATTTATGACATACATATTTAGGTATTGAGTGATTTATTTATTCACTTATTTCTATATGCCACATATCTTTAGCTACTGTATTCATTTATTTTTAGTTATGGCTATTGTTTCTCTATACTAGGTGTACCGTGCAGGCTGCACTGTACACTCAAAGCAGAACTTCAGAAATTGAGACCATTATAACTTTAAATCTTTAACTTTTGAACTTTAACTTTAGATCTTTAACTTTTAACTTTAGCAGGGCTGTTCAGACACCTATGAAGTGGGCAGCAGCTATTATTTAAAAGATGCACATAGAGCGCAAACAAATGTTTTTGTTGTTTAAGGACTCCTTCAGGTCCCTGGTTTCTAGTGTAGCAGCGAAGTGACCATCTCTAGATCTGTACTATTGCTATTTTTGTTTTAGTCATTATTTTGGGTCACAAGAAAGACACACACACACACACACACACAAGGGCAGAAAAAAGTAACTACCAAAGCCAAGGTGAGGCATGAAAAATGAAGACGATGAAGTGTATTGAAGCAATGTGTTTCTATGATATGCATTATGCCGCATGAAAGCCTGGATAAAAGCTAAAGGACAATGGCCACATTTACATGGGAGCTTTAAATCCTCTTTAAAGTAGAATATAAGTTAATTCCTCTTTAAATTGACCATGTAAACATTCAATTCCTAATGCTAATTTAATTCCGAATTAAACTTAAATCTGAATTAAGTGGCTGGTTTATTTCGATTTTAATTCCGAATTAAATAATTCCTCTTTCTTGTAAACACTTAACTTGCTTAATTCCTCTTTAAGTTAATTTGGGTCGTTCTGCGCTTGCGCAACTTGCGGCGATGACTCGCTGGTGACGACGTAATCCAAGACGGCGGCGGCCCGGACTCAAGCCGAGACTATTCAATAAAAGCCTTAAAAGACATGGATATAATGAAAAGAGTGGATGGACGGAGGCATAAACATACGGACTTACACACAGACACACACGGACCTCGGTAAACGAAACAGGCGTCACGGGAGAAGGTGAAAACAGTTCTCATGTGTGGTCGTCTGTGTTATAGCCGACAATAACAGGTTTGTTGTGTGTTTCTCCTGATAGACGTGATACGTCATTTTTGTCCACTGTCCAATCAAAGCCTTCCCAAACCCCAGATCTAAAGCGGTATTAACTAAAGACGAATAAACCCGTTTTCAATGTAAAACTCAATTCGGGAATTATCATTTCCATGTAAACACGAAGGAGAACACTTTTATATCGAATGTTTAATTCGAAATAACTAATTACGAATTAAAAAAACATCATGTAACCGTGGCCAATGTCACATGATTGTGCCAAACCCAGGTGGCCTGCAATAAAAGTAAAATATCAAAGCTCTCAGCACTGTTTGAGCTGCTGGGTATGTTTTCAACCAAGTGGCTTTTAGTTCCCGTCCTGAGGCGACTGCTGGAAGTTCAAAAGAGATTAGAAGTTTCACTAAGGATGAAAAACTTATCTGCACAATATCTGAAACTGATACAGTATAACTGGGGAACCCAAAACTTTATCAAAGCCAAGGATCAGAAACACAACATCAAACATACAAGTTCTATTGCTTCTGATAGCCTATAGAGACCTTTAAAAGTAAATTTTTGGAGTGTAGTACAGAGTACAAGAAACAGACCAGTCAAAGGAAAGCTTTGGAGTTATTCCCTGCTGACGGATTACAAAAAATCAAACAGCTCAGGTTACACTGAAGAGGTCCAAAAGAGGCAAAGGTGCAAAGATGTGCCAACACAGGTACACACATACCAGACATAAGGACATGTTATCAGTATTCAGGATGCATATTTAGGATACATACATAAGATACAATCATTACTGTCATCATAGGGATGGATGGATAGATGGATGGATAGATGGAAGGGTGTTATTTCTGTTGGCCTGCACATATTGGTGGAAATATAGAACGTTATGTTGTTTGCACAGGTGGTTTAACTCAGGGATGGACAACTATTATCACAGCGGGGCCACAAAAATGTGATTATATCTGATCTGAGTCATTATCACCATTCATGTCAGCATTTACAATAATGACCAATCTGAACATTAACATAAGAAAAGAACAAAAAATGTGTTTGTTTTTGGGGTCATTTGGTGTATTTTTGTTGTCATTTTGTGTAGGTTTTGCTCATTTTGTGTATTGTTGTGTTTGTCTTGTGTGTTTTGGGATTCATTTTGTGAATTTTTGTCGTTGATTAAAGTAGTTTTGGCATTGTTTTGTGTGTTTTTGTAGTAGTTTTGTGTAATTTGTTGTTGTTATTTGTGTTTTTTAGTGTCATGTTGTGTAACTGTAAATACTGACATTTGTGAGGTTATACAATATAAATTCATAGGAGAAGAAAAGGACATTTTAAACATTTCACTTTGTAACACTGCCCTCTCTTTTTTACATCCTCCCTTTAATAAAGTATTTACCCTTCCCTAGGGAGGGCTGGTGATGGCCACAATTATGCAATGAAATAAATTCATTTATTTAATTGCAATAATAAAATACGCATTGCTGTTAAAAGATTGCACTTCTTGTAGTGTTAACCTTCAACAGCATGTGCAGACAAGGTAAAAAAAAAAAAAATTAAACATTTCACTTTATGGCATGGACGTGTTTCTATTTATGTATCCACTTCATTTTGGGTGTGGTCTGAGTCTGTGGCTCTGATGCTGTGTTCATACAGCTCAGCCACATCGTAAGGTGGGCAATATTTGTTTTTTATACTGCCTGTATTGTCTTACAGGACTGAGGCTCTGTAAATCGCAAACAGCATGAATATATGAATGAATAAATAAATAAATTAAAGAGGCTCCATCAGCTGACAAATGTTGCACAGTCTATCAGATGAAAATCTATACCTTTCCTATAGGATGTCATCAAGATTGCATCAATCCATAAATATTCTTCAGGTCACTTTTTACCTTTCAGATCTGATCCACACAGTAACTTGTAGTTATGGAAAATTATATTTTTTTCAAGAGAATTGATTGGTCAGGAGGCAGTGCATTCATAGTCACTCAGATTTTAGCCAAGACTTATATTAACCTGGTCTGGACCGGTTAGCTGGTCAGCATCAGTTACCATGGTGATTTACCGTGAGAAAAGAGGAAATCCAGCTTCGTAGTACAGGCCCATTATACTCACTTTCGGTGTCGGTTTGTCAATTTTTTTGGTTTTGTTGCATATACTTGTTGTCGTCTTGTGTGTTTTTTGAAGTCATGTTGAACATATTTGCGGTTGTTTTGTGTATTTTTCTGTCATTTTGTGTGTCCATGGGGTCGTTTTTTCATTTACTTTGGGGGCCACACAACATTAGACCGAGGGCCGCATGTGGCCCAAAGGACCACCAGTTGACCATTTCTGTCTTAACTGATTAATTTGTACAAAAAAATGCTAGGAGATCACTTATTATGTAACTACCTTCTGTACCGATGTGTAATGACTCAACCACACACACACACACACAGATAGAGAGAGAGAGCGAGCAACCGTCAGCTCTCTTTGTGGAGGCTGTAGTCTTGTATTAAAAACATTACATTTTGCTATTTGCTTTAAAGGGTACCTGTAGTGGAAATGTATATAGCAAAATTTTTTTTTGATGTATTACCAATAAACCAACAAAATATGTGCCTCTTTGTATAAAAAAAACACGTTAAAATGTTTAGAACAATTTTATAAATTGGGGCATAAACTATAGTGAGCCACCATTTTGTTCAGGATATGACACAAAGGATATCTGGTTATTGACGGAATGATGAGCCACTACTTCTGAGGATTAGCATCTGACAGTGCCCTAACAAACAGGTAAATTCTCCTGACAGAGTTCATCATTTTTAGCCACAAGGAAATAAGAGGGAACAATTTGGTGGGGATGCGGTTGGTGTAAGCAGATGTGATCTGAACAAGTATGTTTACAAGCTGCATTGAAGGACTTTATAAGAAATTCTGTCGGGATGGCGTCTAATTTCAGACATAACTTTGGCTTTAATTCCATTAGCTTTGCCTGCAGATCGGCTTGAAGTGGTCCTCGCTACCACCGAAGTTCTTCCGAATGGCTTAGAGACGCAAAACAAATGTTTCTGCTGGGTTATTGTCTTGTTGATAAGGCAACCATAGTCTTTACACTCCGCCATTAATCAGAAACGTGACCCAGCGCTGGACGATGATAGGTTCGCGTCACCACTGCGTCACACTGCAGCTCAGCCAATCATCATTCAGCCCATACAATGTTACGTCACAGCCAGGCAAGATGGAGCTGAGTCTGCGTTATGCTGCGTTCATACCGAATGCGTCACGAAATGTTTGTGCAACCAGATTACATACAAAGTCAATGGATTGATGCGTCCCAGAAATCTTTCCTGTGCGGCGGTGCGGTCTGATCCGTGCATCAAGAGCCATGCAAGCGTTCTCCCAATTTTTTGTCATATTCTCACATTTGCAAGAGTTGAAAATATTGAACTCCTGCGACTGTCAATCAGAGTCTTTGTTGACGATGACGTCAGGCCGTCAACACGGACACCAGTCTGTTCACCCATTCAACCATGGAGTAGAAGCTGTGTGTGACCACCTGTATGACACAGCCTTCATAACCAGGACTAGGAAGGATTAGGCATGGAAGAGAATCAACAAAGAGGTGGTAGTAGCAGGTAAAAGTTCATGTGTAGTTTTCATCTTTGAAAGTCGGCACTGAGCTAGGATAGAATTAGCCGCTAATCACACTGGCTTTTTTCACTGGTGGTTTATGTTCACGAGAGGAGAAAAAGGAGCGCAGCGCCTCGCTTCAGCAGGCAGTGAAACTCACCGAGTTGGATGTATCGCTGGTGGGCGGGGCTTCGCTTCGAAACGAATGAGGACATTTTTTGATCCTGTGAAACATGCGGAACGTTTCCCGCGGCAGATGCGTCCGGTGCCACAGAAGACGCATTCGGTGAGAACGCAGCATTAGTGCTCTTAGTATCTGCTCCACAGGTATTGACAAACTTTACCTGGAAACAAACTAACCTTTTATTTAATATACTTCATCTTTTGATAGAGCTTGTAATAAAAAATCACTAAGGTACTTTGTAAGCTGTTATATTATTTATTATTTCAGGACATATACTGATTATAAATAGACTTAAAGCAGGATTAATCTAGTGTTTTCTTTCTTTTCTAATTTCATGAAATTCTTTCATAAAGAAACAAAAATGTAAAAGGGGCAACCACCCTTTGAGCACAGTAGAATGCAGGCGTGTGATAGCATCCGACTTTGCATGGAAGTGTTAAGCACACACAGCCCATATCAAAGAGCTCTTCTAGGGGCTTTGCATAGCAAACAGGTGCTAGATTAAATCAGCAGGGTACAGACAAAAGCCCAGTGTTTTTAACTTGCTACCGCAGAAGTCAAGTTAAAGCCTGCAACGATGAACCAAGTCTTACTTTTGAAAATGAGAACAAAGATCAACATGTATGCCAAGCCAAAATAGCAGAAATCCTACTCAGAAGTTCCATGAAAGTTTAAGCAATGAATTAAACTGTGAAGGGCTGATAGTTAGCATCACCTCATGTTAGATTACATGTGAATTTGCAATAATATCTAGAGATTCTACAGCTTTGATTAAGAGTTATCCAATTGAACGCAAATTACTAAAAGCCAGTTTCTATGAGTAAGTCCCTGTCTGGTGTGGCGGTTCAGATGTGTTCCAACTACAGTGGGATCAAACTTCTCAGTCCTCCTGGAAAGGTCTATTCCAAGGTGCTGGAGAGGAGTGTCCAGTCCATAGTAGAACCTCAAAATGAGGAGGTACGATTTGGGTTTTTTCTCTGGTCGTGGAACTTAGTTCTTGTCAGTCATAAAAGTCTTGCCTTAAGTGGACGAGTTCAAGTATTTCAAGATCATGTTCATGAGTAAGGGTAGGAGGGAGGGGCAGATCAACAGGTGGATCAGAGCAGTGTCTCCAGTAATGAAAGCTAAACCTGAAGGCGAAGCTCTCTGTTTATCGTCGATCTACATTCCAACGCTCACCAATGGTCAAGAGCTTTGATTAATAGCTGTAAGATTGAGATCACGAGCGCAAGCAGCTGAAATTTGTTTTCTTGGCACGGCTCAGAATCAGAATTAATTTTATTGCCATTTACAGTTTACACAATACAATTAAGAAAAGACAAGAACAAGAGTGCAACCAGTTAAATAATAATAATAATAACAATAAAACATATATAAAGAGATTTAAAGTAAAACAAAAGGACAATGGAACGTATAGTATATACATGATTGCGTTAAGCACAGTAATGGACATAAAACCACTAATTTTATCAAGGATTCAAGTACAATATGAATATCATGTCTAACTACAGTTACATTTACTTGTGATCTTATTGAGTAATAGTAAAAGTTTAACTCACTGGTGTAGAGATCCATTTATCCACCTGTCATCCATACAAGCTTATCCTGTTATCGATGCTGTGGAGTGTTAGCACTTAATCCAGTTTACTTAGAGAAACAGGTGATGTACACTCAAACAGGATTCACAAGTACACCAACATGGACTTTATACAGTAGTAGTATTGCTTCTATTTGATCAGAACTTATTTTACTTCTCTTCTTCTGTAGCATTAATGCAGTTACAGTGTATAAGTACTTTGAATAAACAATGATATAATCCCTTCCTCCTCACCTCATTATAAAACTGTTGCAACAGTTTGTGACAGCTGTGCACTCCCCACATCCCCTGAGTGAAGGAATAAGCATGATTTCATGTTAATTACATTCCAACGTATAGTTTCTGTCTGCTGATGGGGGATAGACCAATCCCACCTATTGTGGCTGTGGTTGTAACGTTAAGCTTTAAAGCAGTGACTCATGTGAGAGCAGCTCAGGTCTCCACCTGCACAGAGAGGTGCTGTAGGCCATGACATCATGCAAAGCAACACAATCCCAGACAGCAACCACATCATCATGTCTACAAACAATCTGCTCCGTGGCATTAACTGTTTTAACATTTTAAATGTAGCACAGACATTTGGTCGTTAACTGTATCAGGTTATCCAGCTCATGGCTAGACCAACAGAAAGTGAACTTTTTAGTGCTGTCACTAAAATGTAATCTATTTATCATAAGCAAACAGACACCATGATGTTAAAAACTGCTTTTAGGAAAACCACCTAACTAATTCACTTTGACCTTGGCAAGATCAACCTGATATTGAATCCCTTTGGGAACCTTTATTATTATACACACAATTATTACAGTTTTGATTCAAGTCCTGCCAGAATTAATGTTGCAAATATAGTCCTCACTCTTCACTGCTGCTGAAGCTGCATGGATTACGTCTACCCCTGCAAAACACAGCCTGCACCCACTCCTCAAAGTAGACTGCAGTGAATTACGTTAGATGATGATGGAGTGGGTTCCCTCTAGTGGCATCAGGAGCACACGTCTGACTACGGCCTGGAGTCTATGTTGTAATGATCACAGCTGGGCCAAAAACATGTGATTGTATGTGATCTGAGGGTCACATTATCAACATTAATGTCAACATTTAGAATAATGACCAATCTAAGGATCAATAAAGGAAAGAACAAATAGTTTGTGTGGTTTTGTTGTCATTACCATCACCAAGGAAGTTATTGTGTTTGGCAATTGAAAATTGCCAAATATACTGTTCTCGTATGAGTTCTTCTTCTTCTTCTTTTTCTTTTTCTTTTTCTTTTTCTTTTTCTTTTTCTTTTTCTTTTTCTTTTTCTTTCTCTTTTTCTTTTTCTTTTTCTTCTTCTTCTTCTTCTTCTTCTTCTTCTTCTTCTTCTTCTTCTTCTTCTTCTTCTTCTTCTTCTTCTGGTATTTGGCACTTGAAATTTGCCAAATACACTGTAATTGTAGGAGTTCTCATCTCATCTCAGATGGAGTATTTTATTTCTGTAGACTGAAGCTGTACGACCTACCAGTAAAAAGATAGGTAGAGATCAAAGTTCATGGCTCACGCCATAATAGTAAAATGCCTATAACTCTAATATACAAAGTTTAAACTGCCTCATATTTGATACACATGATGACTGTTTATCCCTAAACAAGACTCAATGTAAAAAAATACCCATCATGCCTTGCATTCTTGATTGGCGCCATTTAGCACGCTATAATAGCAAAACCGCTATAACTCTCATATACAAAAGTCAAACGGCCTCATATTTGATACACATGTTGACTGCCCATCCCTAAACAAGAATCAATGTGAAAACTACCCATCATGCTTTGCATTCTCAGTCATTTTGAAACTGATCTAGACTCAGTATATCAATCCGGATCTCCTTCAAAAATGTAATCACTTTTTGACTCACTTATTTCATTAAAAATACAAAAAACAAGCAAAACAACAACAACAAGTTTTTAGTCTTGCTGATCAAATTCAAAACTACAGGATATAAAAAGGGAAGCAATATCATAGTTTAATACCATATTTTTTGTCATAATTTATTCTATTAGTAAATTTAACATTGGCCAATAGGAATCCTACCACATTTTAGTGAACATGATGTATTGTGCTTGACTTCTGAGGATGGTTTGTTTGTTTTGTTGCAGGCTTATAAAATAATAAAAAATTATGATGTTAATACATCTTTATGGAGATTAATTTGCTACATGTGATGAATCGGGCGTGGTCTCACCTTTCACTTGCCTTCCTCAGCTCTCCACAGAAAAAAGGAAGTTATGCTTTCCTGGAACTTGAGTTATTACTACATGGTTTCCTGACTTTTGCAGAAAGAGAAATTTCAAGTCATGGTTTCATGTTACAGCCAGGAAATGGCTGAACTTCACTTCCAATTGAATTACATGTCTAACTGCATGCATCACAGCTCCATTATCTCATTATTAAAGTAAATATCAATGTCTTACAGCCCATTTCTGTCTGTAAGATGTTCCTCCTTCAATACAAGGTCCATTTATTATAACAGTAAATATCCTTATGATCTATAGAGTATCAAAACTGTCTCTCAGATAGACGACTAAACATTGTTCTACTGATTGCAATGAGAGGATGTAAAATATAAATAAAAATACATTATTGTCCAATTACACAACAACAACCTCTGTCTGCATGTTTGCATTCAAAGCATTTTACTTTAGTCTGCAAAACAACTGGCGTATGAAGACATTCATTAATCATAATGTAGTATTTTATACTTGCAACCTGAGTCTGCAGCCTTAAATTGATCAATAACAGCGTCTGGTGTCAAGTAATTAAAAGGACAGAGGCTGTAAAGTTAATTACACAGCAGGTCTGATGTATGAATATGTAATAGGACCAACCGACTGCAAGGCTTACCATTATTTAATTAGCCCATGAAGATTAAAGGAAGAGGGAAGGCATGCTGTGTGTGCGTGTGTGCGTGTGCATTTGTGTGTGCATAAAAAGTTTAAAAGTGAGTTAAAAAAATCTAAATATCTATTAAAACATTATTATTTAAATATGAAATGTAGGGGTGATGAAAAAAAACGATTCAGCAATATATCGCAAAATTACGTCGGGCAATTCTGGGATCGATTCTAAATGCATCCATATTGATTTTTTAATTCAAGAAAAAAATATATGTATAATAATTAACAGGCAGATTGTATGTTCTTTTTGTATGTTCAGTTGTTGGCACATGGCATGTTAAAGCCAATGTTTTGAGTGTAAAATATGCCAATAAAATATATCTCATACACAATGTTCTCATGAAGGTGTACAAATTTACACATTAGTTGTTTCTTAAGTCATATATTTAAAAATAAATTGCAATAATCGCCTTATACTTTAATATCGAGATATATCATATTGTATCGTATCGTGAACCTATGTATCGGGATACGAATGGTATCGCCAGATACCAGGCAATACACACCCCTAATGAAACACTTCCTAAACCTGTGCCATCAGAGTTTGAATTCATATTTTTAAAACTGCATTTTCTAGTATCAAAATCAGACTTTTAATTTCTAAACCATTGAATTTCTAGTATGCTTTTGTATTCCTGACACTTGAAAAATAATTCAGTGTCACAAAATTCATCTGCAAAATATTCGGCTTTAAAAATATGAATTCAAACTCTGATGGCACAGATTTACTTCCATACATCCACTTGTAAACAATACAACATTTATCATCAGATTTCAGGATGTCCGATGTCATTTCTTATCTCATTTTTTTGTAACCTGCGGATGCAAATTAGCATTGTTGCTATGATTTGGCATAGGCGGCCTATCTATGTCTACTGATGTCTAGGTTCATAAATGTGTACTGCCTCTATAAAATAAATAAATAAAATGATTTGCATCGCTACTCAGAACTGAGTGTTAGCTGATGGTTGTTGGGATTCCCTCATTTACAGCATCCTATTGTGTCTGTGTGGGCGTGGCCTAAAGCCTGAAGCTGATCCTGTGATTAAAGCCTCCTCAACAATTTAAAAGGTTAGGGCAACAGATCAAATGAAGAAAGTTGTTTGATTCAGATATTACATTTAAGGTCACTCTGCTGCTGAAACAGTGTGGCTGAGATACAGCTAGAACTTTCACTTTAATGCAGTGGTTTTTATCAAGATAAGAAACAAATATGTTATCTTCAAAATCTTCAATAACAGCCGTATTATCCATCTAATATACCAGCAGACCAAGACCAGGGTCACTTATGCAAGTTTTATTATTATTATTGAATGGATTCTAATGAGTTAGCTACTTTTTCTGATGCATGTTCTTTGTATAGTTTGTTTCAAATGTAATTAATGAAATTGATTACTGTTTTCCTGTCATCCTAAAGTCCCAGGTAAAACAGAAACAGTAGACCTATTATTAACCCTCTGAGGTCTGGGGCCTAGGTTCCCAAAGTGGGGTATGGGTACCCCCAGGGGTACGCAAATTGTCATAGGGGTACGTGAATGAAAAATAAAAACACTGACAACATTGGAAATTAGAATATAAATAGAGCAGTTCATGTTAATGCTAATGCTAGGTTATTGCTATTGCTAGGTTAATGTTAATGCGAGGTTAAAGCTAATATTAGGCCAATATTAATGCTAGGTTAATGCTAATGCTAGGCTAATGCTATTGCTATTGCTATGCTAATGTTAATGATGATGTTCGGTTAAAGCTATTGTTTGGTTATTGTTAATTGCTAGGCTAATGCTGATGCCAAATAATGCTATTGCTAGCTACTGCCAAAGATAAGCTAATGCAGTGCGACACTGGGATCTCCTCGTTTGCATTTTCTTCAGGAAATGCAAATATTCTACTTATTATTATTATTATTCCTCAACAGGATAGGTAAAATTCACTGTAGGACTACATTGTATATGAAATTACATTATTATGTTTTATTTATGATTTAAGTGTGCAGGAGTAGGGGGTACATGGCTTCAGGGTAAATGTCTGAAGGGGTACATGGCTGTGAAAAGTTTGGGAACCACTAGTCTAGGGTATAACCATTTTAAGCTTTGAGCATAGCATTAGCGCCATCTACTGGCACATTTACAAAAACACATGTTTCCACACACTGCTGCTTGTCCAACCACCATTCATCTGTCGGACCTAAAATCTGATTTTAGAAATAGAAATAAAGCAAGTTAATAAATTTGACCGTAAATCAGCAAAGGATGAAATATTCAACTTTATAGTAATGTGTATAAAATAACTAACATTATGTTTTGTTTTGTTTAGCCTTGATCTCAGTCTTTTTTCCACAGTCTTGGAAATCGAATATAGAATTGTTAATAAAATGAGCAAAGCTAAATGAACAGAGAGGTGTAAGATGCTAACCTTGTTATTGTCATGGTGAGGTAAAGTATCACAGACGGAGGCAGACACATTCCCAGCTCCTAAACTCTCTGCTAAAGGTAACAAAGCATCATTTAAAGCCTGGGTTTGTTTTTGTTTTTGTTGGGTTTTTTTTTTTTTTTTTTTATTGAGGGAAATGTGTGTCTAAGGCTCTTCAGAGAACTCGCCCACCTCCTCCCATCATCATTACTTCACAGAGAATGACGACACCAGGCAAAAACCTGCAGGAAAACACTCCTATTGTATGGACTATTCTTATTTTTTATTATCATTCTCTGTTATTTATGATAGATAAGAGTACTTGATGACTTTCAAATACAAAGGAATAAAGAAATGATAGAATGTGTAGTTGTTGAGTACATACTTATCAAATCACTTCAAACACTTGATCAGACATTCTCCCAGGCTAATTTGTCTCAATCTTTGATTTCATGACTAATAATGAATGCTAAAAACATGCCGTGGTTGGGTGCGTTTTCCTTTGCAGTGTTTTGTGATGTTAGTGTGAGACGCAAAAAATTGCATTTGTTCTTTAGATTTTACTTCAAGCACAGAGTTATTTTTAGCATGCACAAACAGTATGATGCACATTAGGTTTCAACCCCGTAGACCAGACATGAGCAACAGGCGGGCCAGGGGCCACATGCAGCCCTTTGTCTAGGACCCAGTTTGGACACCCTTGCCTTAAGCTGTTCCCTGTCCTCCTGTCTACTCTCTTCAGTCCTTTCAGTGTCCCACTTCTTCTTAGCGAACCTCTTCCTCTGTATTCACTCCTGCACTTCCTCATTCAACCACCAAGTCTCTTTATCCACCTTTTTACCATGACACATACTCAGCACTCTCCTACCCGTCTCCCTGATCACTTATAGAGGTGAAAGTAATGAATTACAAGCACTCACTTTACTGTAATAGAGTAGCTTTTATGGGTGTATATTTCTGAATCAGTAATTTTACTTGTACTTTAGTATGTTTTAAAATAACTAAGTAAAGTAATTTGTTTCCTTTCTACACCCAACCGTTACTGAGTAAATTTTTTTTTTTTTTAAATTGGTACCTTACACCACAGTACTGTATTGCTTTCAGGTCATCAGCTTATGAAGACACAATCATTCTTATATTTTTATTTATTTTTTATTTTTATTTATTCAGTTTATTTCCGACATGGCTACATTCACTTTTTTTTTTTTTACATTTTTTTTTTTTTTTTTTCATGCCAAAAAAGGAGACGAAAGAAGCAGTTTGCTTATCTGGGTCCCGTCCCCTGTTTTACCATCGCAAATTTACATGGGTTTACATGTCTCTCTGGTCAAACATTCTTGAGTTGTTCTGAACAGTCCTTTTTTGTGTATTCTCATCTGTAGTCAGTGTTGTCTTTTTTTTTAATTTTTATTCCTCCTCCTCTCTATCGTTGTTCGTGTTGGCCTTGTTCCCTGCCAGACGTTGTTAGCATTCCTCCAGTGCAAGAATAGTTCCTCTTTCGAAGGTGTTTGGAAGTTTTTTTCCCTTTTCGTCCATAGTGTCACCACTCGGGAATGTCTCTTTTGGACACACAAGTTTGCAGCTTGTTTTGTGTCTACATCAAGGTTAATCCAGCTGTTGTTAGTTCTATTGGCAGTGTTGTATTTTCAACTGTTAGATTTAACTTGTATAAACACATTATTATATCTTAGTTCATAAGCAAGGTAGTAATTTCATTGTACAGGAAAACGTGTTTCTAACTGCACATATGACAATAAATACTTTGAATTTAAATTTAATGTAATCCTTAAACACTCCACCACCTAGCAATTGAAATGAATAAATGACAGACCTTTTTTACTCTTGGTTTCCACATTTAATTCAGTCTCCGTAAAATAATCACAGTCTGAGTTTTGTTTCCAGTGTTTATATAGATCTGTAATGTTGTTGTTTAGGTGGATCCTTCGTATTTTCCCAAGTCTTCCATCGTTTTGATGAGGATTGGTTTTCCGTTCTCTTCTCCCAGTGATGTGATGTAAATTCTGCAGTTCCTTGTCTACGTCTTTAAATTCTTTCCTCCTTTTTTTATTTGGCGTGCCTTCCATGCGATGCTTGCATTTTTTTTTTTGTCAGGTTTTCATTAATGAAAACCTTCGTTTCCTTCAGCTTTCTTCCTTGCTTCAGTAGTTCTACTTTGAATTTCATATTCGTGAAGGTTATTTTTACAGCTCTGTTATCATTTTTCTTTGGCAGGAGATGGCAGGAGTTGATGTTGTCAGGGTTCAGGACAATGTCCTTCAACTCCAGGTAGTCAATGACCTGTTGTTCAATCGATTTTGTTTCTTCGTCACTCGCGTAACTCCTGGGTTTTATCTTTAGGCCTGTGATGATGACATCTTTCTCTCTTTCCTTTTGTTCCAGCTGTTCAACCCTGGCGTTCAACAATTTTATCTCTTCAGCATTTCTTTCATTCTTTTCTTTCAGTACCTTTGCTTCGCTTTGTAGGTTTTCCAGTGAGTTTTCCAGCAACTTTTCGAACAACTTTATCTCGGCAGATAGGTTTCGTAGACCCTCGTGTATCATCTCCTTGACCTCTTCCAAACCCGAATTGGGTTCTGAAGGGCCTCCCTGCAGTTTTTTCACCATTTTCCTTCAGTCTTGGGCCCAATTTTTCAGGCTGTTCAGCTGTAGCCAGCTGTAGCCAGCTGTAGCCAAGGTCGTGTTATCGGAGCGAATGAAAACACGTCTGCTCTCTCCAAAGACCAGAGATATATGTTCTTAGTTGTGTCATTTCTGATCAATGCCCAGTCACTTTCTTGGATTCAGGTTGTGGTTTCTACCTATTATGATGTTACCCACATGGAACATTTAACCTGGCACTGAATCAATCAATCAATCAATCTTCATTATATAGCGCAGATTACAAAAAAGGTCATGTCATAGTGCTATCAAAAGATAAAATTAATAATAAAAAGTTATGGGGTTAGTGGACAGAAGGACCAACAGAACAGGATAGAGAGATAAAACATCACAGTGTCTCAGACTAGTTGAGACGTGAACCACAGATCAGGAACTGATCATCAGCTTCACGACACCTGAAACAGAGCAGAGAGAGAACGGCGAGGAGAAGGCACTGACTGCAGAAAAACATGATACATTATTATCAAGTCAGCCTGCCTTGTCCTTGGGCCTCACTCCCAGTGGCCTAGTCAACACTTATTATAAAGGTGACAAATCTCTTCCCGTTTATTGGTAAGTTAACAGTGACTCCAAGGTCTGTAACTGCGACTGTTTACAGACGAGACCATGTCCGCTCTAGCGGTTTGGTTATGTTATGATTCAGTCAGAGTTCATAAATGTAGCTGCACTTCGAGCCTCAAAATATCTTTAAATTTTGAATTAAATTAATTGGTGTTATTTTATTTTTATACAGATGCCTTTGTGGAAAATAAATTATGTTCCAATTGTGCAAGATTTGATCTCTTCTTTTTTAAGTTTACACATGAGATGTTTACTGTACGCAAGAGAACTGTGGCAAGATTTATTACCAAAAATAAACGTGTTGGGTGAAAGTAACTAGTCACTTTTACTTTGAGTACTATTTTATTCAGCTACTTTTTACTTGTACTTGAGTATTTTATGTATGACTTACTTGTACTTGAGTACAATTTCAGTCAAGTAACAGTACTTCTACTTGAGTAGGATATATATTAGTACTCTTTACACATCTGATCACTTTAGCTGTAGTTGTCCAGTCATCTGGAAGTACTTACTCTGACTTTATCCCCTTCATCTTCCTCACCACCATAGTCATCCTACACACCACCATCCTATCCGCTGTCTGGCACTACTTTACAGTGTCTATACCAGATGTAGTCCACCTGTGCTCCTATTTCCAGTTGTACAGCTCACACTGTATTCCTACCTCTTCTGGAAGAAAGTGTTCACCGAAACCATTTACATCCTTTTTGCAAAGTCTACCATCATCTGTCCTTTTGCTCTCCTATCCCGGATACCAAATCTGCCCATCACCTCTGTTACGTGCACCAACATGTCCATTAAAATGTGCACCAATCACCAATCTCTTATCACTGGGGATACTCAGCGTCACTTCATCAAACTCACGCCAAAATTTCTAGCTCACATTGTACCTGTAGGGCATAATCACTAACAATATTAAACATCTCACCTTGAGCTTCTAGCTTCAAACTCATCACTGTTTGACACTCTTTTCACCTCCAGAACATTCCTAACAAACTCCTCCTTCAAGATAACTCCTGCTCCATTTCTCTCCCTATATCCATGCACAGCTTTAACCCTGCTCCTAGCCTTGCTATCTTTCCACCTGGTCTCCTGGACAAACAGAATATCTATACCTTTCTTTAATGCATCATGTCAACCAACTGAGTCCCTACTCTTTCTCCTAGGCTCCTGCCTTTCCTCTTCTCTCTCTGCCTATGAACACGCCTTCCTCCTCTCCTTCTTCATCCATCAGTAGTCCAATTTCCACCAGTCAACAGTACCGATTGCATCATTTGAGATATTTTCATGTTTAGTTTGGCATAAGTTTTACATCAGTTGCCCTTCCTGATACAACCTTCTGCATTTATCCAGGCTTGGGACCAGCAAAAGGAAGACACTGCCTTGGAGGCTGAATTTCAGTCAATCAGCGTTAACATATGTTGTGGTCATGTCAGGATAACTCTTACTATTTCTGTTTCCATAGAGAGTTTATAATAAAATGTAATTTCAATCTGAGGTTTAAGTGCTTAGTTAGGTATCATCCAGTTCCTTGGACTTCATGGTGTTATTCCTAAGAAAACAAGGAGCATTATGGTGGATTGATATTGACGTTGCACTTACCAGGAAAGGAGAAATGGGACTTTGAAATTGTGGTTGGGCACAGTATTTGGATGCCACTATCAGCCATCTTAGTTACAGTACTACAGATCCATGCATGCCTTCCAACTGAACAAGGAAGACACCTTAAAACAGGAAATTCTATGCTACCATAGCAACCATCAGATCATTTTAACCTCATCAAACCAGTTGGAGTTACCTGAACGAAACTGTTCCTTGAGTAATCCGGTCGCAAACATGTCGTAGATGCAAAATATCTCATTTGTGTGTTGTTGCTGAGCTTACTATTGCCATAGTGCTTGACTGTTCCTGAGCCAGTTTAAAGCCGTCTACCCCCCAACAGATCAGCTCTAGCAACCCCTGTGGCTCTGTACAGGAAAAGCAGGTACTGAAGATAAGACAAGATTGTCTTCAGCTTTGATTGAATATTAATTTTTGAACCTGATTGGTATGAATTGTTGATTTTTTTTTTTTTTTTTACCCAATCATAATCTTGAATTGGAATGTCTCAGAAGAAATATTCATTTGTTTTAGATTTTTCTATTGTTCACTTTCCTTAACTTCTTTTTTTTTACTTTACATAAAAATTATGATAGATGCAGTATATACAATTAATATTGGCAAAGCACATTTATAATGACAAAACACACTACTAGTATATGAAACAGATATGGATCATAGAAATGTCTTTATTTTGTTTTGTTCATTCATGTTTTTAATCCAGATTGCATTTAGGTATTTTACAGTTTTATCATGCAATGAACTGGGTTAGATGACACTGGGTTACCTCAGCTGTTTCCCTGAGTAAATGTTCCTCTCAGTGGGTTTCTTAAAGCAGTCATCAATGGTCCTCAGGTATGTGAACAGCTCAGAGTGTTGATCCTGTTTAATCCACTCTGATCCAGCTGCTCTGTCTGAGGCTTTCAGTCCACTTCTACTGAGAGTCATAAAGTCTCTATTTACTCACCCGTTCAAGCGAAGATCCATCCGTCCGTCCATCATTTTGGTGTGTTTTGGGAGAAAATTAGTTCATGTTTTAAACTTTTTTTCTCTTTGTGCAATTTTTTTTTTGTCATATGATTCATTTTGAAGCAAGAAAACTACAAACTTTGTAATTAAGACTTGATACATTTCATTTAGTGGTTGCAATGAAAATATATTCAGGACTAAGCACAAATGATTGGTATGACATGATTAATTTGCAGATAGTAACAGGAAATACTTAAATTCTCAATCTCACCCTTAGTTGATTTCTCAGCACAAGGATGGATATGTCTGCAAAATATTCTAAACTTCAGCAGCACAAACAGCAGTGGGTAGGAAAAAAATAGTTTCAAATAAACATATTTTAATCAATATCATACACACTTCACACAATAGTGTGTTTGTGTGTTTTTTCCAAAGAAATGTGATGCTTCCACAAAATTACTTCTCAAAAATGAAAAAAAAAAAAACAAACAAAAATCTATATTTAATAAATGAATTTCAAAAATAAGTTTTCTCATTGCACATTTTTGAAGTTCTACATCTTAGCCAGAAAAACACACACACCATGGTTTATTCTCTCATTGCACAATCTTTACTGTTTGCCATGTGCTTCTTTGCAGTAGAAGAGCTGCTGGAAGGTCAATGTTTTCAATTACAGATTGTATTACTGATAGCCACTATCAGATTTTTGAACATGACATCATTAGAGTTAGTAAAAAAGACTTAAGCTCCTGCAAACCGGAGCATTGTATTCACAAACAGAGTGGATTAGGGGATAAATGAGATGATGAACAACTTCCCCAAACTGCATCATGAGCATAATGCTTACAATCCCCATGATTTCACTCTGTAGATGAAGTGTTGTTCCATTCCTCAGGGGAAACTATCTATTATTATTATATGTTTTAAGCTTTAGACTGGTGAGCTATTTATCATGACTTTACATGTTTATTTAGAATACAGATATACCTTATTGACTGACTGGTATGCATATTTGTCTCCATGCTTCCCAGTTTTAGAATGTGCATAAGCTAAACGGAGGCTGGCTGCAGATTGTATTTACCAGCTACTTTCAAGCCAAGAAAAGCAAAGAAAAGTAATCTCAAAATGTCAAACTATTTATTGAAATCTTGACAAAATGTCTAAACAGTCAATGTTTCGATCTGCAGTAAGGTAACTCACACATTACAAACCCCACCCTTCAACTATAGCTGTGTGTGTCATGTGTAATAATTGATTTTTGTTAGATAAAGTTATTCATTACGACAGAGAGCAACCAGTTTTTTACCCTTGTTTAGCTGAGTAAATTACCGTCACAAATGAGAATCAGTGATTATGTAATGCTATGTGTCTGATCTGAGGGTAACATGATCAACATTCATGTCAACATTTGGAATAATTACAGATCTGAAAGAAAGAAACAAAGGGTTTGTGTTTTTTTTGTCTGTATTTTTCTGTTATTTGAGTCATTTTTCTATATTTTCTCTGTCCTTGTGTCTTTTTCTGTCATTTTACTTCTTTTTGGAGTCAATTATTGCATTTTTTGATAAATTTTAGGTTTTTTAAGTCATTTTTACTGTATTCTTAATGTCCTTTTGTCTAGTTTTGGGTCATTTTGTGTAATTTTGTTGTTTTGTTTATTTGTACTGTCATTTTGTACATATTTTCATTTTTTTTTTTGTTTTTGGAGTCATGTTGTGCATTTACTTTGGGGGTCCACACAAAAGTTGACTGTGTGCCTTATGTGGCCCCGGGGACACCAGTAGCCTGTGTCTGATGTTCACAGTTTTTTGCTGAGAGCAAACAACTCACAACAGCTGCAGCCATCAGATATTAACCCTCAGTTTCCCCTTTTTCAACAACAACAAGATGTCCACTTGCTGTCAGGGGCAGACACCTCTCACAGGGGAAATGATGAAGAGTGAATATCCAGCCTTCAGCGGTCAGTGCTACAAAATGTATCAGTGATTCTTCAAGTGAAAAGCAAAAACCCTGTAAGAATAATCTTAGTATGCATCTGGGGAAAGGGGTGTTTAATTTTGTTTGTGCACATTGATTTCTATATTTTATTGCCTTCAAATGACATTTTAATGGTTAACTGATCTTCCATTACCAATAATAGGGATAATGACGGACACGTTGATTATGACTAATGTAAGCTAAAGCACAGGACGGTTGAGTGATGTGTTCAGTTTTTAAAGATGTTTGGATGTCTTACAGGTTAACAGTGAACATGTGAAGATTTGCATGATTTGGTTTTTTTTTTTCCTTTGGGGTTTTTTGAGGGTAAATGTAGATTTCATCTCTGGATTTCTGTATTTTCACAGACTGTTTTCAGACCTATTTGGATTAATTCCACCACAAAGCCTTCTCTCTTTAATATGTTGCTCGACTGAATTTATTTCCTCTAAAATGTTCGTCTCTCTCTCTTTCTGTGCTCGGATTTCTTTCTGCGTGCTTTATGTTTCTTTCTCTGCCTCCCCTCCCTCTCACTGTCCTTCTTTCTCTTCTTCGGCTGCATTTTATTCTGTTTTCTTTCATTGTTTTTCCTTTCTTTCTCGCCTATAGGGACCCGGTTTTTCCCCTCCTGCTCTATTCAGGTTTTCTTTATTCTCTTTTCTGAATAGTTGTGGTACTTTAAAGGGAAGGGGAAGGTGACGGCGAGAGGAGGGAGGTTAGTTTCAGTCAAAGCTGCAGAACAAAACTTCCTCCCACACCACATGCAGTGTCTCCTGGAATGAGTTTGTCACTGACTTGAAGACAAACTCCCCCTCCTTTTTACAGTGAGCTGCTATTAGGCCATACACATGTTCTAACTGACTATTGTCCTCAGAGATATCAATAGGTCATGCTGGGAAGCGTCTCCTTGTCGTGTTGTGGTGATGCTGTGTTAGTTCTCTGCATGTGCGGTGTGGCGTCACATGATGCGGCGTTGAGGTAAACACCGAGCACATCTGTGTATTTCCAGATGAGGAGAGGCTTCATGAGAACATCTTCATCCCTGAGGGGATACGACAGGAGGCCGCCCCACGTCCAAGAGCACCAGCGGGACACAAGTCCAAGAATAAATTTAATGACCACAAACAAGGTCAGATTATCAGTATTTAAATCAGCGGGTGTGGAAAAGGAATAACAGAAATGCAGGTAATTCCCAGATATCATGAAAAAAAAATCTCTCCTACTTTATCATTTTAAAAGACTACAGCCTTCTGCACCTATGGTTTTCATCTCTCTCACACACACACACACACACACACACACACACACACACACACACAAAGAAGGCGATCTAATACTTGACTCAATGGCATTGAAAGTGTGCTGGATAAATTGGAAATGATTAAAAAAGCAGAATTGACAGGGAGAGCGATTAAAAAAAAACTTTCTCTCTATAAGTAAGAACCAAAAAGCAGCATGATGGAATGGCAGTCTTGAAGGGGAGAGAAAGGTGAAAGACAGATGAAAGTGAAGAGAGATAAAAGCTGGGAGTGAGGAGGGTGTGGGATAAAGCAGGAGGAAGGGAGGCAGAGATGAAAGCAAAATGAGAAAGATAAGAACAGACTGAGAGAGACAGAGGCAAACGGAGGAAGAGATAGATAGTGTACAGAGCAGAGAGAGAGGTAACCATGGAAACAGGAGGAAGGTACAAAAGAAGAGATAGACAAAGGGTTTGATTTAAAAGAATGAAACTTGGACGAAAGAAAAGTAATTCCGACTGAAATTTGTTAGCAGGAGCTGGAGGGATAATACAAAGGGAGCCTGCACGGTTTGTGTGTCCAGGCTGTCTGGATGTGCTCGCCCATCACCAGCACCAGCACCAGCACCAGCACACCATGCACTCCAGAGACCTCTGGTGTTAATAAGCTTCTAGGCTTTATTGTGGGCCTCACCTTGAGTAAATCTAGGGCCAATTCAGATTTCACTACAATGGTCAAAGTGTGTTCCCTTTAGGCCCCTCTGTCGCCTTCCAGCCAAGCTGCATGCTGTATTTTATCAGCATACTTTTCCATGAATCACATTGCAGGATGAGACTTCCGAGTGACTAAAATAGGATAAAGTACCTTAGTGAGATGCCTCTCCCACCTTTGTGCAATAAAGAAGTGCATTCCTGATAAGAAGATATGAGTTCTCCATGCTCCTCTGTTGTGTTTGCTGACTTATTGAATGAACTTGAGCTGGATGTTGAAGTCTGTGCCGACGATTCGTTCACACTGAATGGATGCTCACAGATTAAGATTCATATTTGTATATCTATATCGAGTTGCAGACAGATAGTGTTTTTTATTCTGTGGTTTTTGAGTCTCTGGTGGCTATTCCTCCTTCTCCCTTCCCCCTCTGTTTTTCTCTCCTGTCTTTTTCTTTCGTCCTCTGTCTCTGTTTCTCTCACTTGCCCTCCCTCCTTCCTCCTCCTCCCTCTTTCTCTTGATCTCTCTTTCCTCCTTCTCTTGCTCTCTTATGCCCCCCTCTTTCTCTCGCTTCCCTTTCTCTTTCCTTCCACAGCGCTGTGTCTCACTCCCTCGCCCCCCTCTCTGTTCCTTTTATATCCTCCTTGCTGAATGCTCTTCTCCTCTCCTCCCTCAACTCTGTCTTTTCTCCTTTATATTCAGTTTTTTTTTTTTCATTTTTTCAAGCTCTCCCCACACTCCTTTCTCCAATGTTGTCTCCAAGCAGAGCAATTTTATTGCTAATATTCTGTCTTTCCATTTCATACCTCCATTTCAAAACAGTGCAGACAATTTTCTGTGGATGGTTTGATGCTTCAGCCATCTCGGTGGCTTGTTTTGCTGTTTGGATTAAAACGATTTGTTCGGTGAATTTATGACTTGGTTTTGTTAAATTCGAGAGCAGAGAGAAGGGAAAAGAAAACAAAAGTATGTACATGAAAAACATCAATACTGCATCTGAAAGGCAGAATGTGCTGCAGATTGGTGATGAAAGTTGCATGTGAATCACCCACAGACAGTCTGAGCTCTGATTTAAAGTTGCTGTCTTTCACAGAATGAGGGATAAAAGACGGAAATCTTGCCCGTCAATATCCAGTCTCTTCTTCCTGACCTTCCACAACCAGGGTGTGGCTGCTTTTATATACTTTTTCCATTTGCATTGCTTAGATTTGAGCTGAATGATTGTCTGCTCTCTGCCTAGGAAAAAAAAGCCTTCTGTGGTTTTTTTCCCCTGTGAAAGCTTAATTACAGCAGCTAATCATGCTTGAGACTTACTATTATATCAGCATGCCGAGCTGAGGTGAGACGGATCCAGCACAGGAAACAACAGAAGGTGTGTGGGCTTTACTGTCTCTGACATTAACATCAGCCCAAAGTTAAAACCACAGACTCAACTCCTTCCCCTCTCCTCAGATCACAGAAAAACCGTCGCCTGAGCATCAAACCCGCACCATGTCCCAGTGTTCCTGACAGTAAGTGGATGCTGAATTATGGCCGTCATTCTGCACGGCATCTCTCGGTGTCAGAGCAAACCCTGTCACTGTGCTGCATGAAGAAACACCCTGACAACGAGCCGTGTGCTGCATCTACATAGACCAGACATTAGCAACTGGTGGGCCTAATTTTGTGTGGCCCCCAAAGAATGCATGAAAAATGTATCCAAAAAGAGACAGAATGAAAAACGTATACGTGACAACAAAACTCAATAATGACTCCAAACACACAAAATCACAACAAAAATACAAAGAGAAAAAATGACAAACGACAACAAAAATGCCCAAAATGACTCCAAAAACACATAAAATAACTACAAAAATACATATTAACAGAAAAATCAGATAATACAAATTATGATACAAAATAAATACACAAAATCACTCCAAAAATACACAGAAAACAACAAAAAAGCATGAAAATTAAAACAAGTCTATTGTTCTTTCCTGTATTAATGCTGAAATCGGTAATTATTCTAAATGCTGACATGAATGTTTACAATCTAACCCACAAATCAGATACAATCACATTAGTGGCCCCACTGGGAAACAATTTACCCATCTCTGACCAGATATGGACAAAGTACCGTACTCACCTTTATTGCTTGAGTGAAAGCATAGATACTCATAGTCATTGACTCCAATACAAGTAAAAGTAGCCCAGTCAAAACATTACTTAAGTGAAAGTACTAAAATATTTGCATAAAAAATTAAAAGAATTGAAGTCATAAAAATTGCACACATTATTATCATTTTAAGTGTAGTTAAGAAAACACTGATGCGCAAACTGTTACATGTTTATAGCACTGTAGTACAGCTGAATAACACATAGTGTTTCATTAACTACCAGAACAATTATGTTTGTGTTGATAAAACTAAATCAATAAACCAAATTACCAATATATACAGAATGATCAAAGGGCTGGTTGATAAGCTTAACATCGAACAAACCTTGGCAAGAAGTCTCGAACTAACTTAGCTGCATTCACTGACCAATTCAACTGATTTTTTTTATGCTATTTTATTATGACAAAAAACATATTATTATTACTTGTAGAAACATTTGAGCGTCAAAAGGTATATTTAACAAAACCTAAAGAGATAATGAAATGCAATGTTCAGAGCCTTTTTTGCTTACCTAACCAGATATTATAGCCAGCATTAAAGGGATCCTCCACTGTTTTTACAAATGTGGCCTAAAACTTTTGAAATGTCCTTTTTAGAAGATCTATGCCTAACAAAATGCATTTTTTTTGCACCATATTCACTTTATAAACTTTTAAAAATGGCACCTAGTTCACCGATTGAGACCCAGTGCGCCGCCATGTTGAAATGTCGTCATTGATGACGCCAACTGCCTCGTTACGGGCCATTGAATTCGATAGATAGGTTTCTGTTTCTCAAATTACCTATGATCCCCTGCACGTGTCGCCATCTTGTGTGTCACTGTAACCTTTACTGGTAACCCAAGTCACCAATTGTAGCCAATTTTAGCTGTGTGTCATGCCGCATACATGTGTTGTGTGGGGTTGCTCAAACAGAGCAAAGCCAGGGGAAAATAGACAAATAAAAGACAGTTTTATTACGTTCCTAAAATAACAACTAGTCAAGGAGAACAAACAGAACATCTGTCCACGGAACAGACAAACAAATGGCTAGCCATCATCAACAGGAAAGCTTTCTGACCTGACCCAGAAAAGCGACACTATAACGTCTGTAGCGATCATTTCCTCACAGGTAAGTGTATATATTATACATGCATCTCTTGTCGGCCCGCTGGCAGAGATAATAATAATAATAATAATAATAATAATGCAATGGATTTTTTATAGCACGTTATCATAGACACCTAAAGCGCTTTACAGAATTAAGGCATGATGTTATGACGTTTTCATGTATGTTTACGTTATCATTCAGGCTGCACGTCATTGGAAAGCTACGATTCTTGCGATTGAAGCCATATAAACCATTTAACGATCCAACAACCACAGCCAAAGTTAGCAATGCTTCTGTCAGATCAATCGAAAAGTACAGTAATACATCATCTTACCTTTGAAACCTCATATTGACCAGGTGAAAAACAATATTCCAGCAAATACGATCCTGTTAGCTTGTCAAAGGTCCATACACACCCGTCGCTATAGGCCTCCAAAGACTTGTATGCTTTCATTTCATCTAATGTGTAGGCACTTACACTGTTCACCAGATAGTTTACAAAACGGCTGGGAACGAATCTACGTCAGATACCCATTCTCCTTTCCCGATCTCGTACGGATCTTTGTTGTCGATTTCACTCAACTTCTGTAAATACCTCGCTTTGCAAGTTGCATTCAAACTATCTCTGTAGATTGGTTGTTCCTTTAGGCTATTTTGTATCTGGTTTTGACGTCATTTTGAAAGCTTTGGTGGACAAAAATGTATTGTGTCAACAATGAAAGGTCACACAAGATGGCGGACTACGGAACTGTGGGTGATTCATGCCGTCATTGGAAACCTATCTATAGGAGGTTCCAACTCTGCTGTTTCATAGACCGCATGAAGATGAGAAGAGCTCCATGCATGTAAATACAGGCAACCAAGATCGGCTGCTGTTCATTAATGCCGACCCAAGTTGAATCAGTCAGCTACAAAGAACCAGTGTTCTTGTCAGAAATGGTTGAAGGTATGGATTAATTGTTTAAGTCCAGATTTTTCACTATTCTTCTCTTCTTCATGCCGGTAAACAAGAGAGATTTGCTTTTATTTGGTTGGCTCTTGCATTGAAGAACTTAACTTATTATAGTAATATTCGTAGGTATTATTAATAATCTGAGCATTAACACAGGGTTTATGGTTTTTGTGTATTTTTGTTACTTTGTGTGTTTTTGGAGTATTTTTGTTGCTTTGTGTATTTTTGTTTTGTATATTTATTTTTTTGCCATTTGTGTGTTTTAGATTGAGAAATTTGGTGTATGATTTTTTTGCTTTGTTTTTTCTTGTATTTTTGTGTGTTTCCTTGGTTGGACTTATTAACGTTATGGTAGAACTGGGACAACCTGTATGAGGATCAATAGAAACGTTTTAGAATCAGATCTGAAGCAATGAAAAAGCCTGAGCTGATAGGAACAAGAGTTTACTATAGTAAAAAGTACAATATTTGTCTTTCAAATGTAGTGGAGTGAAAGTAAGAAGTATTCCTCAAAATATAATACTCAAGTAAAGTAGATACTCAAAAAAATACTACTTAAATTACTGTCCAACATCGTCTCTGACAGAGACTAGCTAACCAGCAGTGACTGTTCCGTGTTGCTGATTGCTTCATATACGTATTATTTTCATACCGACTAGTGTTGATTCCAACTGAAAACAAGCCCAGCTCATCAATGAGTCTATGACAGTTGTATATTTCATTGAGCTTTTCTTCTAGTGTCGAACAGACAGTTGATAATTGAATCTGTAGCACCTTTTCACCACCTTCTTCACAATCTCTCTATGTGACTTCCTGCTTCTTACGTGTTAGAAGAAAAAAAAATAAAGGGAAAAAGTTCTAACTTTGACCTAGATCACAAAGAGGAGATGACACGGTGCTGGCTGCTCTGCTGTCCCTCTGATAAACAGGCTGAGCCAGGCTGGCTTTGCAGGGAGACACTGCAAGGAATACAGTAATCAAACAGGCCCGAGAGTGTGTGCATGTGTGTCGTTTAAAGGAAGTGAAAGCACGTTGATGTCAGCAGTGCTCAGTGTGTACGTGGGGAGTGTGTGCGTGTGTACACTTGTCCCTGATCTCAAACATCAGATAAATGTTCATACGCAACTATAAACACACATTGGACATCCCAGTTAAGGGTTGAACACACACACACACACACACACACACACACACACACACACACACACACACACACACACACACACACACACACACACACACACACACACACACACACACACACACACACACACACACACACACACACAGGAGAAGTGAAATAGTTTTGAAGCTAATGATCACAGATCCAGCTCTTATAGAAGGTGGACAGGCTGGTGCTGAGGAGGAGTCAGGCCTGAGAGGAGTGAGAGCATCTCTTCCCCAAACTTTCTGTGTCATCTTGGTTTTCCTCATAGGCTACTTCTGTGTTGTTTTATGTACGTGTCCCTTGTTGTTTCTTCCATGTGCTTTCTTTGTCTTTCAGCCTCTTATCTCTTTGTTTCTCCCCTCACTCTCCAATGTTCTCTCTCTCTCTCTTTCTTTCTCGACTTCCTGCTATCTCTCTCCCTCACTCACCCTCACTCAATCTCTTTCTTTTTCTCTCCCTCCCTTCCCTCCCTCGCACTCACTCTCATTCCCTATCTCTACCCGCACCCCTCCCACCCCCACCCCTCGCTCCCCTTTCTCTATCTTTTTCATTCTCGCAGCACTCCCAGCTGCTGATGATTGATCAAGGTTTTCAAGGTTTGCCCTTTCCTGTTATTTGGAAGGAAATGTTTATGCACAGTCCACAGTCTTACAGTCACAATTGGCACATGTCCACACACTGTATGTTCCGTAGGAGATAGACTCTGCTGTTTGCAGGTAAAGGTAAGGTAAGCTCTGGTGGAGTTGAATACCTGTCTAATTATCAGGATCATCTTTAGCTCAGAGTGCTTGAGCAAACAACCTGTACTTAGCCCGCAGGTGCTCTGCACCACTGTTTCTCAACAGCACCTGAAAGAACTGTGGAACTTCAATAGTTAATGTCTTCCCTCGCTGTTTTTCCTTTTCCTCACTCTCTCCTTTCCTCTCTCTTTTGTGCCCACCCCCTCCTCTTTTCTCTTGCTGATGGACTCTTCTTTTTTATTTTCACACTCCACCATCCCCCTTTCTTCTTCTTCTCTCCTTTTCTCCTCCATCGCCCGCCCCACGCTCTCTCTTTTACTACATGTTCTTTCAACCCTCCCTCTATCTCTCTTCCCATCCCCTACCACCCCTACCCCTCTCTTTTATTCTCTCTTTCTTATGCCCCCACCACCACAGACACACTCCTCCAGCCCCAACCTCCACTTCTCCTTTTTCTTCTTCCTCCTTTTTGCTGCATTCTCTTCTTCCCCCCACCCATGCTCTTCCTCCTCTCCCTTTTTCTTTCTCTCTTTCAACCCCCCTCCCCATGCCAACCCCCTCCTTCTTTCCTTCCTTTACTCAGCTTCACTCGCCCTCCCTCACTTTTAACTGCTTTCTTTTGTTTTTCTTCTTCTTCTGAATTTCTCAGACAGTATCGTTCAGTCCATAGCTGATTAGTTTCTATCAAGAAATACTGGCAGTAAACTCAGACAACTTAAAAAATGTACCATTTCATACACTCTGTGTCCGTTCTCAAAACCAACAGTCGCACCTTCACCCGAAAAGTGTTATTGAATGTGTGTACGTGCCTCTTTGTGTGTTTGTACATAATTATTTATAACTCCAAACAAATGTGTGTATAATTGGTTGCATCGGAGAGGAAGTAATGGCTCAATGTCAATATTGTCTGTTTTTGAGAAGTAGCTCATAATGAAAAAAGAAACCGTAAAGTAGAAAGTGTGATCAGAAGACGATGGAGCTTGTGAGTGTGTGTGTGTGTGTTGTAAAAAGAAATGTGTGTTGAAGGGTCAGGCTGAATTGTATGTAGTGAGGAAGGAAGATAAGGTGTGTGTTGTGTGTGTGTGAAGAGAAAAAAGAAAGTGAGATGGGAAAGAGAGGGTGGGAGGAAGAGAAAGAAATGGGGTGATGCTGTGTGTGTGTGCGTGCGTGCGTGTGTGAGTGTAGTGGGGTGGTGGTGGTGGTGGGGGGCAGGCACAGTCAGTTGTGATAACAGCAACAGTAGGAGGAGGATGAGCCGTGGGACCGCCCCACTCTCCCACAGATATAAATAGGAGGTGGATTTTTTTACTCCACTCATTTCTCCTGAAGGATGAGATCCCTGAAACACCTTAAACATCACTCCAGGAACAATGTGGTGAGTTTGTAAGGAGAAGGAAAGCTGGTGGATACTTGTTTTGCAGTTTGTTTGTGTGATTTCAACAGTTTGGTCCATTGTTTTCTGCAAAGTCAGACTACTTTTGTAGTTCTGCAATGCAATGTTGTTTATATCTGCTGCATGTTCCCTGTCTGCTCCCAGTGTTTGTCCTTAGGTGTCTCTCACTGGCAACTTAAAATGTGAAAGTACAGACTCTTGCAATTACTCCCCCGTCTACTTGTCATTTGTCTTTTTCTCTTTCATTTTTGTCAGCCTTTCATTTTCCTGTGCTTTTTCTCCACAGCTCCCCCCTCCTTCTCTCTCTCACTCATTCACTCTGTCTTTCTGTCTCCCTTCAGCTTCAGCCCCCCCTCCCCTCCCCACACACCTCCTCCCTCTCCTTTTCCTTTCTCTCTTCCCTCCTTTCACATGCTCACTCAATCTCTCCTTCCCCTTCCCTTCCCTCCTTTATCTTTCAGCCCCTCCATCTCATTTCTCTCTGCCTCCCTCCCTCCCTCCCTCCCTCCACTCCTCCCCCGCCCACAGCTCTTTCTCCTTTTCTCCATACCTCCCTCCCTCCCTCTCTTTTCTTTCACTCAAACACACACACTTTCAAATACACACCCAGTCTTTTTGCCTTTCTTTCTTACAAGCACAGCCTGTCTCTGTCTGACTACTTTAAAAGCAGTAATTATAAATGACGTGGTTATCAGGGCATCTAGGTCTACTCCTTTATCCCATCTCTGTCACACACACACACACACACACACACACACACACACACACACACACACACACACACACACACACACACACACACACACACACACACACACACACACACACACACACACACACACACACACACACACACACACACACACACACACCTTCTATATCTCCCTTTTCTCTCAGCATTATGTCAGGAAAGGAAGTGGCTCTTTCTTGTATAAGGCAGAGTGAGGGCTTGAGTGCTGTCTGAAAGGAAACCAGGGTCAGAATGCTGAGAAACAACCTGAAACTAGTGCTGTGCAATTGTGACTTCTGCTTTCCCACAGAGGGCCAGTTAGTACATATTGCAAGTCCTTCCCTGTGGTTCTACAGTGCTGCTTCCAAAGACAGCGGCACGGACACTTTTGAACCAATATAATTATTATTGCAACTCGATGCATCACTCAGGAATACAAAAAAAAACTCCATCCAATTTCTGCTAGCATCCATCTTCTAGTTGAGGAAGTCCAGTATGGATGCACTATGAGTCAATGAATAAGGAGCTACGGGGCTGATAGCAAAAAGGATGAGGTGATTTTGGGTCAGCCAAGCTGTCCCAGGACCCCACAGGAAGTGTTGAGGACAGAGCACGGAAGCCAGCTTCCTGGTTGGACCAGCATTCCTTGTTATGTCTTATTCTGTGCTCTGTCAAAGGAAGGAAATGTGGAACTAACAAATAAAGAGCAGTCTGAGGGTGTCATCTGATCCAATAAAGTGAATATTTAAATTAAGTTGATTTCATGATTTTGGCCTGCAGGTTTTCCTTCTATATAAACCAGGATGTGGGAGTTTATCTTGATAATGCCTGACTAATGTTTTGTGGGTTTTCTTCAAGGAGGAAGAGAGCGGCTGCTTGGTGCGATCCTTTCCAAAGATGACTGACAGCCAAGTGGATGTGAGCACCCAGACAGAGCCGGTGGTGGTGCTGTCTCTGGCTCAGGCTGCTGTGCTTGGTCTCATCTCCCAAAATGAAATATTTGGTGCCACCATTGCTCCAAATGGCTTTTACACCGGGGAGCCCAGAGAGTGTCCCCCTCATCCACCTGAGTCAGCGGAGTACGAGTATGCGGATCAGCTTATCGGAGCTAATGGTGACTACTTGGCTGATCCGAGTGGGGAGCAGGAGCCACAGCCTCACAGCAGTGAAAGAAGACGACCTGGACCTCGTGGGAGGACAAAGAGGCCTCGGAGTGATGTGGAGTTAGAAGGTCATCCACATCCACAGCCTCAGGTCAAAGGGGAAAGATTGGAGCAGGATAGTCCTCCTTCCTGTACTCACATCAACAGTAGGATCAGCCCTGGCAAGCCAGAGGACTCAGTCCCACAACAAGCTCCTCTAAAAGAAGAGCAGCCCTGTGTAAACTGTATCTCACATGTGAAAAACACACCCAGGCCGCTAACGGATGAACAGTCAGAACAGGAACAAGAACACAGTGCTGCTAAAGAAAGTGACAGAAAAGAGGAAGAGTTAGTCGTCGCAGAAGAGGAAGAGGAGGCGCTAAACTTGAAAACCAGCAGAGCAAGCAGCAGTCCTCTGGAGAACCGATACTACGAGTCCAATGAGGTGGCCTTTGAGTCCACTGACATGGCCATTCCGTCAGAGTTTGAGGAGAATGGGCAGGCCATGCTTTGGTCAGACCCAGAGGGCCTTGCTCGGCGAATGCAGATAGACCGCCTGGATATTAATGTCCAGATCGATGAGTCCTACTGTGTAGACGTGGGAGAGGGCCTGAAACGCTGGAAGTGTCGCATGTGTGAGAAGTCATATACATCTAAATATAACCTGGTCACTCATATCTTGGGCCATAATGGAATTAAACCCCATGAATGTATACACTGCGGGAAGCTTTTTAAGCAGCCGAGCCACCTCCAGACTCACCTGCTCACCCATCAGGGAACAAGACCTCACAAGTGCACAGTGTGTGAGAAGGCCTTCACTCAGACGAGCCACCTGAAGAGGCACATGCTGCAGCATTCAGACGTAAAACCATACAGCTGTCGCTTTTGTGGCCGAGGCTTCGCCTACCCTAGTGAGCTGAGAACTCATGAGAACAAGCACGAGAATGGCCAGTGCCATGTCTGTACCCAATGCGGTCTCGAGTTCCCCACCTACTCACACCTGAAGCGCCACCTGAGTAGCCATCAGGGGCCGACCACGTACCAGTGCACGGAGTGCCACAAATCTTTTGCTTACCGCAGCCAGCTGCAGAACCATTTGATGAAGCACCAGAACGTCCGGCCTTATGTCTGCCCCGAGTGTGGCATGGAGTTTGTACAGATTCATCACCTTCGACAACACGCCCTCACGCACAAGGTACACAGCCATGAAAATCCTTCTGCTAGTTTACACATGCCACATAGAAGGTTAGCCTCAGATAAACTGAAATAGGAGATTTAAAAGTAACAAGAGTATCTTATCCTCTTCTGTATTTTAAGTCCTCATGTAAAAAATGGGTTTGGTGTTACGAAACCAGTCACTTTGTAAACATAGTCTTCAAAGGCTTGAAGTCCTTTTTGTGTGGTTCAACCCCCGTTGGCTCGTAATGTTTATTGTTGTTTGCAGAGCTCATTGTATTTCCATGAATAACACCATTCCATCTCCATTTCATGAATCCATTGGGGGCCTTCCTTTCATTCAGGACATGCATTGAATCAAATAAGCAACCAGGCTAATGAAAAATCTCAATTCTTAATACACATGGTGTGGCCAATTTAATCAACACAAATGGATCAAAACCAGCACAGTACATGAATATATTCACACTGGTGTGTGAGCTTGTATTAAAAGGCTTCCAGTGACACATTTTCACCCAAACCAGATATTTAGCCAAATTAATTAAAGGACCCAAACACTTTTTGTTCCTCTAGGGTATGAAAGAATTCAAGTGCGATGTCTGTGCCAGAGAGTTTACGCTTTCTGCCAACCTGAAGAGACACATGTTGATCCACGCCAGTGTAAGGCCCTTCCAGTGCCATGTGTGCTTCAAGACATTTGTGCAGAAGCAAACCCTCAAAACGCACATGATTGTCCACCTGCCAGTCAAGCCTTTCAAATGCAAGGTGGGGAAAAATTTCTGAGCAATTTTTTTTCTATTAATCAAGGAAAATGGCATTTTTGTGAGAATGTGGTTGTTTTTTTCTTAGGTGTGCGGAAAGTCCTTTAACAGAATGTACAACCTGCTTGGCCACATGCATCTCCACGCTGGTAGCAAGCCCTTCAAGTGTCCTTACTGCACCAGCAAGTTCAACCTGAAGGGCAACCTCAGTAGACACATGAAGGTCAAACACGGCATCGTAGACGGCACAATAGAAGGTCAAGGTTGGTAATTCTAAGTTGTCCTAGACTAAGCTCTGGGTTGGATTATAGACAAATATTTCAGGGCTAGTGATACCACAGCAGGGCCACAAACGTGATTTTATTCAATTCGATAATCAACATTCATGTCAGAATTTAGAATAATGACAAATCTGAGCATTCACGTAGGTTTGTGGTTGTTGCGTCTTTGAATGCATTTTGTGTGTTTTTGTTGCTTTGTGTGATTTTGCATATTTTTGGTGTGTTGTATATTTTTTTGCTATCATAATACCCTAATTTGTTAATTTTTTGTGTATGTGAGTATTTTTTGCTTTCCTTTTTTGTATTTTTGTGAATTTACCTAAGGGGCCACACAAAATTAAACTAAGGGCCACTTGTGGCCCCCGGCCCAACAGTTATCCATGTCTGCCTCAGTGTGACTGCTCCCAGTTTTAATGTCTGTCACTAATGCACTTCATCTTGTAGTGTGTGTTGTAATATTGTGGGGGAGTATTCTGCATTTCTGAGACTGATGCGGAGCAGAAGCAATCAGCGACTGCCATCAGTTTGAGAATACATTTTCATCATGTTTTCTCCACACTTCTTCAGAGCCTACCCAAGGGACAGAAACCCAGGAGGACTATGAAGAGGAGAGCTTTGAGTTCAGCGAGCGAGAAAACCGGGCGAACAACAACACAACGGACATTGGCAAACTTTCCCAAATGGAGTATTACAGCAGCTATGGGAAGGGCGTGGGACGCTTCAGCAATGCCTGAATTACAAAAGTGACCCTGAAACCAATACAAGTGTGAAGCCACTGTTGAAACTGGAGTTTTGTTTATTTCCGACTGTCAGACATCCTGTTTATGTTCATTGTCAGGGTTGCAAAGACGCTCAGCATACTGCACATTGATATGCACTAAAATCTGACCAGAGTACCAACTTTTTAAAGAAATCTAGTGAAATATTTTACCACTCAAAACTATAAATAATGTAAAAAAAACAAAACATGTTTAACAGAGGCATAACATGCATCAAAGATCTTTTGAATAGTTGGTGTGCTCTCTCATTCAGACAACATGCGTTTGTCAGTGTGCTGAGCTAAACCAATGACAAGGCTGTAAGAGGCCATTACTTTCATTACCAAAGCTCAACAAGTCTGAGGTGTTGATTCTCTAAGATTTATACTGTGATGAATATAAAGTGTGTGTAAAACTGTACAGAATGCATCAGTCCTCTTATCCGTTGGCTGGTACTGTGATCAGTGCATTGCACTAAAGGACCGCTGTGTCCGTTTTTTACATTTATGTGTCAACAAGCATCACCCTATTGATCTCCTGACTATGAATGTAACCGTTTCTGCGGAATGTTTCTTGATGTTGGTGATAAATGATACACATTAACCAATAGGATCCCATTACCAAAAAACTGGATCAAACCTCACAGAGGGCTCATTTGATAGTTTTGTTTGCCAAGTTTTCCTTGAGACGTTTACATTCAGCTTACCCTTTCACCAAATCTGTGGCTCATTTCAAAAGATGACTGCAACAAATGTAAACCTGGCAACCACAATGCAGTTTTCACTAGAAAATGGATGATTCACAGCAAATATTGTCCCCAAAAACTCAATGACAAAAATATGAAGTGCCCCCATGTGTCTGGCAGCACATGCCATCCATCATAGTGCTCACCAGTCTCAAATGATGAACGACAACCTCCTAACATGTGACAGGGCCGCACATCTTGTGGAAAAGAATTTGGAAATGTTCAATATATTCAGCTCACCTGCAAACAAGGTACCCACTTGCAATGTTGTCATTTATTTAAAATAAAAAGTCATTAAGGTGAGTTTTGTTTTGTCTTCAGTCTCTGACGTGACAATGAGGGTGGTGAAAGATTGTGTTCTTCCTGTAGTATACAGTCATTTGGATAGAAGTGTGTGTACATTGTTGTGAACCAGACAATACATTTATTTACCTTTAAAAGGTCTTGGCTTCTGTTCTTGGACCAAAAACAAGCCTGCAGACATTACTAGTGGGTCAAACAAAGTTTATTGACAGGTCTGTTTGACATAGCTCAGTCTTGCGCTAGGCATTCCACATTATTGAATACAGTACTTCACATTACAAAAATAAAATAAGAGGACAGAGAGTTAGGTGTGCTTCAGGTGGAGGGATGACGCTCAGCCATTTAATAACACTACACATCCTAGATCAGTACATTGTTTTCCTTCTGACAAAATGCAGCTGAACTGATTGACCTTTAAGTTAAAAATCAGATACAAAAACAGAAGAGTGACACTGCCACCTCTAGGTTAACTTCACTCTTTCAAGTCCTTCACTTTCCCAGGGCTTTATCCAGGTTTGTCTTGATGGCGTCGAGAAAGTCTGTGGTATTGACGTAGTGCTCGTTCAGCTTGACGCTGAGGGAAAAGATGGAGAGAGAAGATTAAGATTCCTTTATATAAAAGAGGAAAAAGTCCTTGCACTTCTACTGGACACTTCATTTTAAATAAAGTTTTTTTGTGCTTAAAACTTTTAAAACAATCCAACATGAATAACAAAACATAATATAATTCCTTGAATAAGAGAGCTGGGTGAAGATCTGTTAAAGTTACAAGAAAAACAAACACTGAGGATGAAGAACATCTTGACAAACAAGGCAACATACCTGGAAGACTAAAGAGTCCTGTCTTGACCACTTCATTATTGTTTGAACATCTTTCCCTGGTCTGATTGGATCTACCTGAAATATCTGTTCACCTTTTTTTTTTAAAAACTCATTCATAAAGTAAAAAAAAAAAAAAAAAAAAAACTTTATACCATTACAGATACAGCAGCAAGCAGTGACAGCAAAGATCTGAAAGAGTGTCTTTGACCTACCACACACAGTAAGAAAACCTAAAGAATGTCCAACAGGACCTGTAGAACCAGTGTCTACAGAGTAAAGATTGATGAATAATGAAGTAAAAAAACAACAATAATATAATTATTTTTAAAACATAGGTAACTGAATGGTTTGCACCATTGTAAATTGAAGATTATTTTTAAATGGAAAATGTGTTAAGGGCTGCAATGATTCTTTAAAGCTGATATCCAGAGTTTCTGAGAAACGTCTTGATGTCCCGCCCTCAACAGCCTCACTTCCTCCCACTGCCTCTGCCAATCTACCGGAAGCCACGCCTCTACTTTTCTGCATGCGCATCGCAGAACAAAACAAGGTCGCATAGGGTCACATTGATATAAGTCTATGGGTCCGGTAAGAGCCAAATCATATTTACATGTTTGCCGTTGTGCTGCATGTTCTGGTTTCTGTGCACAGTTCCACACTCACTTTGATTGACAGACACTGCTACAGGAAGTCGAAGCCTATTGGCTGGGCGATCATTTCCATTTGTATAGGGGTCTAAAGGCTAAAGGATGAAGGCGGGACTTATATACAACAATGACCATCGGCAGTAGGCCATAGTAAAAGACGAGTTAACAACTTTCTTTCGCATTTCAAGGTCCTCAAATACCTTCTTTTTTAAAAAAAATTTTTTTTCTTCAAACATGCCTGTCTGCATTTGTCGCATTAGGTTGACGCCACATGTATTGGTATCTTCTAAATATGCATGTTTTTCTTGTTCTAAACCCAGAGGTTTTGGCTGATGCGCAGTTCGGCTGGAAATTTAACAAAAATACTGCTACCTTAATTATGGGCGGAGCTCCTGGTGCAGTTAAGACACTCCCAGACTATATTATAAAACCTCCAAAAAAACAATCTATGCTATGCTAACTAACAATCACTATACCTATAAAACTTCACAACCATTCTCAGCCAATAGCAAAATTCCATTGTAATTGCTGGTTTTAACCCACAGAGGGCAGTCACTTGTACATTTTCAACTGAAAGAATCGATCAACACTACTTCATACCTAAACATTGTTTTTTAGCAGAAAAAAAAGTGGTGTGGAGTTTAGTTACTCTGTCAAAACTGAAACAAATTAGTTTGGTAATAATAAGTGATGGTCTCATTTTCTAATGTATATTTAGCTTTAATTAAGCAAAAGTATATTTTATCGGATTACTCAATTAACCACTGGAATACTCTGATACCAAAATATTTGCTAGCTGCAACCCTAAATGTGCTACCTGAATAGTAGATTGCTGAGATTGTTGACTCGACACTGCTTTGATTTGGTCTATCCTTTAACTCATCAGTAAACTGGACCAAATATATGGCTTTACAACCTTGCATTCAGTGGAGAAAGAGAGTGACGATTTAATATTGAAAATCATCTCTAGGCTTACCCAATTATTCAATGTAAAAATCTATAAATTAGGTAATGTGACAGTAAATTAACCGCTTTCTCCAAGATACCATTACAGAGTTCAAGCTTCAGAACAAGAAGCTGTAAGACGATGTGACACTAAACGTGGGCTTGATCGCAGAGACAAACTTACTTGGACAAGCCATGAATGCAGCCTGCGAGGTCCTTGGTCATAGTTCCACTCTCAACAGTCTCAACACACACTCTCTCCAGAGTTTGAGAGAACCTGCAGGAAAACAACGACTTTAATAACACATCTATGCAACTTCAGGTCCGTTTGTTTCATCAGCTCTTACTTTATGAGGTCAGGGTTGCCGTCAAGTTTGCCTCTGTGCTCGAGGCCTCTGGTCCAGGCAAAAATACTGGCAATTGGGTTGGTGCTGGTCGGCCTTCCCTGAGAGTGAAATAGCAGTGTTGGCATCTTCACTTTGTACAGTAGTGTTATGGATGTGCATACTTGTTATAGTCATTTTTCTCCACATGATGGCAGCAAATGTTTGACACTGACCTTCTGGTGTTCACGGTAGTGCCTGGTCACAGTGCCATGAGCTGCCTCAGCTTCAATTGTCTTTCCATCAGGACACACAAGAACCGATGTCATCAGACCCAGAGAGCCAAATCCTGAAAGCAGAGACACAATTCAATCTAAGTAACAGCCTGAAATCATGCTAAGGGCTGCAGAAAACAATTCTTTTAGTGTTGTTTTAAACAATTAATCATATAAGAGAAATCACACGTCTTTAAGCGCCTTCATTTATTTCCATAACTTAACAGATTTACATGTAATGAAAATCACTGAGCTTTTTATATTACACCAAACAAATAAACATGCAAAAATCTAACAACATGGCCTGTTCAGTGGGTATTACTTCAAGCTGATATACGGAGGATGAAAAGAGAATGAGAAAATTCAAAAGCAAACGTCTCCCACTGCCTCTGCCAATCTATCAGAAGCCATACCTCTACTTTTGTTGCACCGGGTTGCATTGATATAGGTCTATGGGTCATCGTTATTCTTTTGGCGATGAACATTTGAGGTAAGAGCCAAAATCATGTCTGAGCAGCGATTGATACCCGTTTGCTGTTGTGACACGCAGCCTTGTTGCCGTGCACTATTTACACACGGGCATTCACTATGATTGACAGTCTCGGCTACAGAAGTCGAAGCCTATTGGCTGGGTGATTTTCTATCTGTATAGGGGTCTATAGAGCGAAGGAGGGACTTATATACATTAACGTATATGAATGACCACTGGCAGTAGACCACAGTAAAAGACCAGTTAGGTATTTTCTCAGAAACTCCAGATATCAGCTTTAAATAAAGGCCTAAATAGGGCTGGACGATATGATCTAAAACTCATATCTCAATATCTTTTCTCTGATATCAAATAAAGTCTTACATGTAAAACAATTCAGGGTTAAAATTACTGATACAAAATGCCACACAGGCAGATTTATTAATAAACAGCAGCTCAATATGTGCCACTTTAGGCTTGTTCTCCTCTAAGGGACAGCACGTGTGAGCGAGTTCTGCATTATGGCATGTTTAGGGGTAGGTCTGGGTTAGGACACACTCAGAAATCCATTTAACTGTACATTTCATGCTGTTCTGAGAAGTAGTGAAAGCAGCAACTCCGAAAACAGATATTTTGATACAAACAATTTATCTATATCGCCAAAATAGAAAACTCGATGTATCTTGAATCTCGATATATCGCCAAGCCCACGGCCTAACCCAATGACAAATTGAAGTAAAACAAAAAAGATTTTCCACAAATTTAACAATAGGTACAATTTTAATTTCAATTAAAAAAGTCAAACTAAACAACTTAAACTTTACATTTTACCAATATCTGATAGGGGCGTGTCCCTCCACAAACTAATTCAATAACAAACAGCTTCCTAATCATTAAACAAAATAACATTATTTACCGTCTGTGTCTTATCAATATTTATGCAATGAAAATTCAACAAAAACCAGTAAACCAGATAAAATCCCAGTTGTTATGTTTCCATTTGCTAACTTTTGGTGGTGGTCAGCAAGTGCCATCGAGCACTAATTAGCCAGCGTTTTGTTGACTCATACATGGTTATATTTGAAACCATGGCAACAGTTAAATAGTAAAGGTAAGGGCAGCCATGCTTCATTTAAATTAGAGCACAGCACACCAAATGAGAGCCAGCAGCTCCAGGAACAATAATTAACACTGAATCAATCGGTTAAGTCTGTTTAATCACAGAATCGTTTCAGGCTTGATCTTGTTTAGAGTCCAGGTTTCTGCTTTGTTGATCAATAGCCAAACAGAGCTCACCCTGTGCGAGAATGTCCGACTGGACGTCTCCATCGTAGTTCTTGCAGGCCCACACAAAAGCGCCGGAGGACTTCAGCACTTGGGCGACCATGTCATCAATAAGCCTGTGTTCATACCAGATCTTCAGCTTGTCAAACTCTGGCTTGTAGTTCCTGCAGAATGAACAACATGTTTATTTTAGCTATACAACATCTCGTCTTTAGGTTCAGTTCTTCTTTAGTTAGTGTATACACACAAACAATAGCTGTAGAGGAGACTCACTTCTCAAAGATATCCTGGAAGATGTCCTTAAACCTGCCGTCATAAGCTTTAAGAATAGTGTTCTTGGTGCTCATGTAGAGAGGCCACTTCTTACCAATAGCGTACTGGAAGCAACTGTGTGCAAACCCTGTAATAGACTGACAGGAGCAGAAAAGCAAAGAGGCTTTTATCAGTTGTGAGGGGTTAGCCATGTGCCCTCTGTGAAAAGTTCAAAGTCATCAGCTGTGACCTCTGATGTTGTAAAACCAAACAGAGCAGCACTGATGAAGGTAAACTAAACAGTAGCAGAACAGGTTGCAAAGAATAGTTTAGTGCAGAGGCTGCTGTGTCAACCTCACAGACCATCTCAGGCTGAATGGATCATGGTTGGGATAGTTCACCCTACTTTACATCTTTTCATTCTCTATACAGTTCACAAAGTAGATAAAGTTTAGCATTAATGCATCAACCTCGCACTGTTTTTGTATTTCCTTTCATTGGAACAAATGCATGTATGTGTGGGAACAGCATAATGTACCAGTAGTTAATAATAAAAAACATACACTGGAGTCAGAACGCCTGTGGCACTGAAAAAATACAGTTCTTAACCTGCTCGTCCTGACTCTATGTAAACCTCAGTTACATGTGTCATGCTTAACCAATACATGACTTTGGCTACATTCAGACAGCAGGTCTTATGCACAATTCATATAATTTTTCAGCAAAATCAGGTTTTTTGGGGGGGGTGGGCTCTTTCATATTACACACTAAACACGACTTCTATCAGTTTAGAACAGGGATACTCAAATACAAACTTTAAAAGTTCCACACCGAAATTGTTTAATGAGTCAAAGGTCCATTTATTATATTTGGTCAAGCGTGAAGTCATAATAATGTTCAACTTAAAACAGAATGTAATGTTCATTCAAATTAATATTGCAATAAAAACAAAACATCTCTGACAAGGATATAATAAGAGGGATAAAGGAATACTCTATACATATTAGGGGTGTAGCAATTAATCGTAAGGCAGTTAAAAATCGATTCATACGTATCACGGTTCACATCGATGCTGTGAAAATTTAATCGCAGTACTTTTTTTAACCAGCAGAAGTGTTGAAGGCGGGCAGAATCTGCCACTACTTTCTTTCTGGCCACCTTATACACTTAAACATGTTCATAAATGATTCATTACCCCGTTGGCACTAAAAGAATATCTGTAATATCACTTGAATATCTGTAAAAGTCACATTTTTCTATTAGCTCTGTCTGCTAGCATAGCATCTCTTCTTCACTGCAAGATATCTGCATGCCAACCGACCACTGGGTTACCAGCGCCCTCTGCTGGTCCAAACAATTATCTGACGCAAATACAGTGCAATGATTGTCCAATTGTTAAGGCACAAAATACATTTTAAGTTGCACTTTTAAAAAGAAAAATAACTATTATGCAGCTTTGCATTGTTTACTATAGAACCAGAATTTAAATTAATAGGCTTCTTCTTTTGTATTATTCCTTTATTTATTTCATTCAAGATTTATTTTTAGTTAAATTGCATTGTTTTGAATAGTTTATCAAGGGATTCTTTTGACAATGAAAAATAAAATAAAAATAGTACAGTATTTTTCCAAAAAAATAAAGGAATATTTTTCAGTCAGTTATGTACATTCCCATTTTGTAAAATAAAGCGTGAGAGAATCGTATCGTGAACCCAGTATCGGGAATCAAATTGTATCGGGAGTTGAGTGAATCGTTACATCACTTATATATATATATATATATACACATTTTTTTTTTTTTTAAATGTAAATTATAAAAAAATAATATGTTTCACAAAAAGCCAGTCATTCATAGAATCTTTTGGTTAACAAATAGATCAAGATTTCAATATGTCTTATTAATAAACCGTTTAAATAAACAACAACGCTGTTAAATTTGAGAAATGGCATCTTGTGTGTGGAACTTCTTGTGATGATCAACCTGATAAATATTCATTCAATCAGAGCTCCAACTTATAGGAAAATATCAATTAACAAACCGCAAATGCAACGACTATCGGCTTAGTCATTCTATGGGTCGCCACAGCAGATCACCATTTATCTGGGTTTAGGACCAACACTGCAGGGGAAAACAGGCTAGGGCAGGTCCACACTGAACTTTACATAATCTCTCCTGAGGTGACACGTCTTCAACATGCAGCATGTTTGTTCTGCGTTTACAGTCAACTCAGATTTTCCATACATCATAATCTCCATGCATTCAACTCCATTAAAATGAGTGCAGTCTTCTCTAAATAAAGTCAAGGTCTCAACCACTGCACTATCCTAAAGTAAATAAGTAAAGTACCATTCATGCTGTAGCAGCATTGTTGGCATGGAGATTACAGTGTACTGAAAATCAGAGAGTAAATTGAACACATCACAGACAAGTGAAAACAAGAGACGCAAGAGACGGAGCGGAGACGAGGAACTGTCTCTGCAATTTCAGTGAGAGTTACAGCTGTTTAATGAAAGGAATCTATTCTACACAAGCTGCTATAAAGTGTATGGATGTGTATCTATTAAACATTACAGAGATGATAGCACATTTATACGACCTGACCAAAGCAAAACACACACGTAAAAAAGTAACAGGTTCACGGCCCGCAAATATTATGCAGCTCGGGGGTCGGATCCGGACCAGGGGCCGACTATTGAGTACCCATGGATTAGAGTATGACCTGAATGCGACCCTGACGTAAAACATGACCACGTAGTTACGCACTGTTTTCATTCCATTAGGCTTTACACAATCAGGACTTTTGGACCGATCACCAATCAGTGAGTTTAAAAAAAAAATATATATACAATCATATGAATTCAGGTTGTTTTTTAAGGTACCGACATGAATTCCTTCAGTAATACCTGATACAGATTCACGGAAAATCAAACGGTACCATGTTTTGGCACATAAACGCAGCTTTGTGACTGTGAGGAAGTGGAAGAGGACACTGATCCCTACAGTAGAATTTAAAATGATTTTTAATAATAAATAAAAACTAAAAGTGGGTGTGGAAAAAGAATATAATGAAACATTTTTGAACATGTACTACAAACGCTTTCCCACCTCGTCAGTGTTGTACATTCCCATTCCACATCCACCAGCAGGGAAATCGTACACCTCCCACTCCTTGCCGGCGCTGCCGTCAGCAGGTGTGAAGATCATTTTGAATTTGCCGGGCTGGTCCACGACAAAGTCTGTTGCTCTGTACTGTAGAAAGAAAGGAACAAGAATCTTCAACTTCTGTGCTTTAATGTTGCTGTAAATCTGGATTTCTCAGTGACTGACCTGGTCACCAAAGGCGTGTCTGCCAATGGTGATGGCCTGTGTCCATCCAGGAACAAGTCTTGGAATGTTCTGGCAGATGATCGGCTCACGGAAGACGGTGCCGCCCAGGATGTTCCTGATGGTTCCATTGGGGCTTTTCCACATCTTCTTCAGTCCAAACTCTTTGTGCATAAACAAAATAAAATCAGAACGCAGTGCCAGCTCAACATTCATGACCACCTAACGCATAACTAAAAATTTCATTCAGGGCATGGTCATCTGATGTTTTATTTAATGCTGAAATCAAATTTAAAAAACAGGTAAACAAACCCAAAGAGGAAATGTGAGAAACACTGTCTTGCCTGTTGCAGTCAGTGTTTTGTGAAAACCTATTCATCTTTTTCACTAGCCCTCATTTGTTTTCTTCTTTTGCCATATCCTTTTAAATGCTGACAGAATTATCCACCTTTATGCATCTATATCAGATTTAATACGTGCATTATTGTCTAACTGAAATCAGATATTAAGTACTACAGTTACTTAATTTCAGCTTCATCATTTTTGAATAATTAGATATTTTTTTTAATTTAAATTTTTTTTAAGTGCTTAGGTTTTAAAGCATTATTCCATATTAAATTAATTTAAAAGAAAAAAAAAAAACGTGTCTTGGGCTAAGTTGCAAAAAAATGGTTCAAAGGTAACCAAGTCCTTTGGACAAATTGAAAGAGAATATTGGAAATAGGGATGTAACAATTCACTCAACTCCCGATACGATTCGATTCACGATGCGATTCTCTCATGATTCATTTTACATAATGGGACTGTGCTTAAATGACTGAAAAATATTCCTTTATTTTTTTGGGGAAAATACTGTACTATTTTCCTTTTATTTTTCATTGTCAAAAGAATCACTTGATAAACTATTCAAACAATGCAATTTAACTAAAAATAAATTCTGAATGAAATAAATAAAGGAATAATACAAATGAAGAAGCCTATTCATTTAAATTCTGGTTCCATAGTAAACAATACAAAACTGCATAACAGTTATTTTTCTTTTTAAAAGTGCAACTGAAAATGTATTTTGTGCCTTAACAATTTGGACCTTAAAAAAAAAGAAAACAGTCTGCACTGTATTTGCGTCAGATATTTGTTGGAACCAACAGAGGGTGCTGGTAACCCAGTGGTCGGTTGGCATGCAGCTAAGTGCAGTGAAGAAGAGATGCTATGCTAGCAGACAGAGCTAATAGAAAAACGTGACTTTTACAGATATTCACCTAATATTACAGATATTCTTTTGGTGCTAAAGGGGTAAGGAATCATTTATGAATATGTTTAAGAGTAGAAGGCGGCCAGAAAGAAAGTATTAGCAGATTTCGCCCGCCACCATGACTTCTGGGTAGCGCCCTCTGCTGGTTAAAAAAAGTACTGTGATTCAATTTTCACAGCATCGATGTGAACCTTGATACCTATGAATCGATTTTTAACTGCCTTACGATTAATCGTTACATCCCTAATTGGAAATAATTGAATAATTAGAGCAGCAGATTTTAGATCCTACAGACCTTCCACTCTGGCTTCATCAGGTGTGATGGTGGCACATTTAACTGCCACATGGTATTTCTTAGTTGCCAGAGCAGAGTCGATGGTGACCTGGTCATCGGTCTGGTCACGGTATGGGAGACCCAGGTCGTAGTACTTCAGCTCAACATCCACATTGGACAGGATCAGCTGAAAGAGTGAAAAAGACAAAGCAGAAGTAAAATCTGATGCACACATACTCGTTACTTACAATGCATTATGGGATTGCAGCTGGATCAGTTATTATACAGGGTTAAATCTCCAGTTTCCCACTGCTTTGTTCTGACGTCAACAACATCTGCTCCCTGAGGGGCAGTCAGACAATGTCTGAATGAAACATCACTAAAGCCCCGCCCCCAACACTATGCCAACGTAATCCTAACGTGACGTAACCCGTCAACCTCCCCATGCTCTGAAACCATCTCACCTTCTCCTTAATGAACTCCCAGATAATCCTGGTCATCTCATCTCCGTCCATCTCCACCACCGGCTGTGCCACCTTGATGCGTTTGTCTGCATCTGTTACACACACACACACACATTTGAAGACATGACCTTTCTTGCAATATATTGACTATCGCAAAGTTGATGCATCGCGAGAGTATCGCTATCGTGGGCAAATTATCATGACAGTATCGTATCGTGAGGAACGATACCCTAAGATCTGTATCTTTTAGTCTGCATTCTCCAGCCTGAGCACAGGTGGTCTACTTCCTCCTCACTCATATGGAGTACATATCAATAAGGCTGAATGAATCACTCACACTGAAAGTAACTATAACTCATGCTCAGATCCACTCGCATGAAAGGTAAACATTTTTAACGTGTACTCCTCCTAAAATTAACTGTTGTGTGCTTTGGATGTATCGTTTGTGAGCTGAGATTTCTTTGGCTGACGTTGGGGTCAGGCTGCTGCTCAGACTGCTAAGGTTTCAGCAGCGGTGCTGGTGGGCAGATGGGAAAATCACAAACATTATTGCATTGTCTGGCACTTTTATTACCAGATTTTAGCATGACTAACATGGGGTTAAAAACATAAAATGGCAAAATTGGTGTCATGTGACCTTTAAAAGGTGTTTCTAAACATTAACACTAGAAACATATGTTTTATACTATGTTTCTAGTATTGCCTCAGTTTTGTTTAGTGGACTATTTTTTTATTTAAAACAATTTCTTATTTGCAAGTTTCCACTAGGGCTGGGTGATATGGACCAAAACTCATATCTCAATAATTTTCTTCTCAAAAAATCTTGATATAACTTTCATTGTTTACAAAAAAAAGTAAATTACAGAAAGAAAAAAAAAAAAAATCTAGAAATGTTTTGTCCTCTGACCACAAAGACAATTCAGGGTTCAATTTGCTGATGCAAAAAAGTACGCAGGCACGTTTATTAACAAACAGCTGCAAAATATGTTCTATGTTTGGCTTTTTCATCTCTAAGGGACAGCACGTGTGAGTGAGTTCTGCATATGGCTTGTTTAGGGGAAGGTCTGGGTCAGGACGAGAGCTGCACAACTGATCGAATTTTAATCGTGATCACGCTTTTGGCCTCCACAATTAATTAATAATGATAGACTGCGAATTTTACATTTAAAATGCAGCTCTGCTGCATATCTAATCACGATTTAGTCAAATAAAACCAAACGGATCGGGCCGGGTTCGGACACATATGTTTGTCATGTCAGCTAAGTGTGTGTGAGGAAGTGTGTCCTCATACACACTTCCTGTGTGACTCAGCAACAAGTTGACATGATAATACTTCGTTAACTTAATGTGGAAGTGAATAGGAGTTGAGAAAACTGGAGAGTTTTAAGGTTTTTTGAGATGGGGAAGATGCTCTTGTTGACACGCCCCCATGAGTTGATTGACATATTAAGTACCTAATTATTTAGTATTAATTAATTAATCCAGCGTACACTTAAGACAGAAAATGTTGACAGGCTACTGTTGCTCAAAACCTGCAGGCTTAAGCCTAATATTCTTAACTTTTCTTTAAACGCTGTAATTGGTTTCAGAAAGCTGCACTCTGAGTCTGTAACACCGTATTTATGGTTAGCCCATAGTAAAATTTTAATTTTGGGATAAATTTTGCATTATTCATCATTACTTTTTGTTTAAAACTTTTCTTTTACACTTTAAACTGTTCATATATTGTTTGTTAAAATGTAATTAAATAAAAATCCAGATGTTTTCCCTAACATGATGAATATTTGTGATTAAAATGTATCCAAATAATCGTGATTATCATTTTAGCCATAATCGTGAAGCCCGAGTTAGGACGCACTCAGAAGTCTAACTTTTTTTTTCAAGCTCTTCTGAGAATTAGTTAAAGCAGCGACACCTAAAAGAAGTATTTTAATATAAAATGAGCTATAAAATACAAATATACAGTATATCGATATAGGCAATATTGTCATCTTCCATATCGTCAAAATAGAAAACGCAATATATCATTCTTGAATAGGGATGTAACGATTCACTCTACTCAATACGATTCTCTCACGATTTATTTTACAAAATGAGACAAATAACTGAAAAAAGTTCATTTTTTTTCCTTCGAAAACAAAAATAAAAATATTGTACTATTTTCTCTTTCATTGTCAAAAGAATCCCTTGCTAAGCTATGCAAAACAATGCTATTTAATTAAAAATAAATCCTGAATAAAATAAAGAAATAGTACAAATGAAGAAGAAGCCTATTCATTTAAATTCTGGCTCTACAGTAAACTATGCAAAACTGCATTATAGTTCTTTTTCTTTTTAAAAGTGCAACTGAAAATGTATTTTGTGCCTTAACAATTGGACTTTAAAACAAATCCAATATCAAATTATAATATAAATAAACAAACTCTCTGTGCCCCTCTTACTTTGGATTTCACATTTTCTTTCTCTCTCACCTCTTCATTTTGTCGTGGGGAAACCAAAATGCTTCCACACTTCTGATTTAAAACACGGTGGTGCGTCCTGAATTTCAAATTCTAAATAAAATAGCGGCCTTTGCTGTAAACAAAAAAAAAAAAAAATAATTAAATTACATTTTTATTTTATAAAGTACTGCGATTCAATTTATCAAAGTATCGATGTGAACCGTGACACCTTTGAATCAATTACCTCATGATTAATATTGACATCCCTAATGTTGATTCTCAATATATTACCACGCCCTAGATTCCACCCAACCATAGATTAGTGTAAGTACTCAGTAATGGTATCTTCCCGGTGTGACAGTGCAGGCGGCGCAGGGGGCGGGGCTAAGGATCAGGTAACCCCTCAAACTATGCAGCCAAGTCACAGCTAACGCACAATCACTGTAAGTAAACATTAACAGAGGGACATAATGATGAAGACGTTTAATATCAAACATCCATGTGAGCTCGTGAACATGTTAGTGGTGATGGTTATGACAGCTGTTACAGCGTCCCATAATCCAAGCCTCTGCTCAAACATGACATGAGCCCTGCTGGCTGCAGATGCATGGTGATGCGCTGCTAAAAATACCCTCGTAAAGAAATGTTGGCTGTGACCTTTATTCTACAACTAAATTACCCAACAGCAGAACTCACATTCACATAAAACTTACTGCTGTGTAATAGATTTTAACCATTCTCCGTTTGATGTTTTTGCTCAATTCAGGTTGAGCAGGAGTGTCCAGGAGATTTGTCTTCTCGTCATTGTCCGTCATGTGACAAAGGAAACTATGAGAACCCTTTCGTCAAATGTTTATGTTAGGTTACAGTCTCCAAGACGAATGAAATCGGGTCAAAAGTTTTTACCCTTGCAATGCAACAACCTGATTGTTTAGTCAGGTAATATTTAACATTATTAATATGACCAATGGTGCATATAGTGTGGGATGAATCAATGTTTCATTGTCTACTGAATAGTAAAACTCAGATAATCTACTGTTGTTTAGTCATGTCAGACGATCACCTGTTTCTCTTTTGAATTATATAACAGTAAAATAACCTGAAGCTATCTAAATGTCATTCCTCCTGTCAGTGACTGCAAACAGCTACAAATGGTTTTCTAAAAGGAGAATATGAACAGTAGTTAATCAAACAATGGCATTCCTTTGCCCTCTGCTGTTCAAATAGGAAAATATCTGCTTCTACGTATTTTAATAAAGAATTAAAAACACGCGTTTGACATCATTTCAGACTCTTCTCACCTAAATCTGCATTAACAGGGCTTGCCTAACAGAATTCAGTAAGGGGGGGTGGAGGATAATGATGCAGCATGGAGCTGAGTGGGTTATGTAACTCCCCAGCATAGAAACAAACTGAAAAGAGAAGGACAAGCTAAAACGGTCATGTGAGCCAGCCCGGCTGCCACATCACTCACACATGCAGTGCTGATAGGTTCCTCCAACAGCAGCTCCAAACCATCTTGTGCAATAGTAAGAACATAAATCACAGCGAAAGAGGGCGATTGTGAGATCACATGATATCAGATGAAAAAGACTGAGTTCTGTGTATTAAAGTATCAGGTAAACAAAACTAATGCTATTATCAAAGTTCAGCGCCCAGTTGGAATAAGTAGTATATACTGTACTCTGTCAGTAGAACAACAGACATGCAGTTAATGTTTATAACTCTATTGCAGGGCACTATAATCTACAGTCAGACAATCAAAAATCACCTACAGACGAATCCCAGTGTGCCCTCTGGTTAACTTTCTATAAACACAGAACAGTAAGCTTTATAAGACTTCACCTTTAATCCTTTACTGGATAAGATAGCCACAAGGTACATAAATCGACTTCAGCTAAACTGCAGATGGGACTGTAAACCTTGGTTAAAAAGGTCATTTAATAAACTGCCGAAGCAAAACATGTTAGTAATAATAAATATAGTAGTAGTTAACAGTAACAAACTTCCTCAACTGGAGAAAATACTTTTTATAAAATCAAAGGACAACAATCATTTAAAAAAATTATCCTAAAATCCAATGCCAAACACTGGAAATAATGCCTATATTGTAGGGCTGGGCGGTATACAGGTTCATACCGGATACCAGTATATATTTTTGCTATGATATGAATTTTAATACACCGCCGTACCAGTGTATTTGATTACACAACTTTCAGAATGCTACACTGCACCGCGTTTCAGATCGGACCCTTTTCAACGTTGCACTTCTAAATAGAAAGGTAAACAGTAGCGCTCTGGTGTTAGTTGCGGTGTAAATCATACATGTAAATGGATCAAAAAGACAATTAAAAGCTCTGAAGGTGCATTTCAGCATGTGCCTGCATGCGCATTGGCCTCTGCTATAGGAGAATAACACTCAGACACAGAGTCACGGTTAGCTTAGCATGTTGGCAGTAATACACAAAAAAAAAGAGAGCAAAGGATCCTCAATTTGTAATTCATATAATGCAGAAATAAATCCTGGTGGAGCTGCAAACAAAACACTACCTTATTCACCATAAGAAACCACCACAACACTGAGTATGGAGCATTTAAAGCTAAGCTAGCAAACTTGTATTACTACTAGCGTGGAATTATTCTACAATATTCACTCATCATGACAGTACAATAGACCATCCTTAGTCAATCTACTGCAGTGATTCATCTCTTATCTTTATCCCGTATCCTTATATTTAATTTATCACTAATATCATTATTATTATTACAGCTGGCTTGCGTTTTTGTTTTGCGCAACCGAATACCAAGTCAAATTCCATGTGCTGTTTTTTTTAAAACTGTAACTGCAAAATAAACCGTTCCGACCCCAAGGTAAAAAAAAAGAAGAAAAAAAAAAAGACTGGAATTGAAGTTGTTTGATTATGATAATTTAAACTACTCCTTCAATTCCAGATCAGTGTGGGGTTTTTTTTAAATGGTTTATTGTGTGCAATTATATGTTGTTGTTTTGACCACTACAAGGTGTTGCTACTTCAATGTCATACTAGTTTAATGCCATTAAAAAAAAGACCGTGGCTGTGGATACGTTAAACGTGTCCATACACTGCCACTCTATGCATACGCAGCGCCCCTCATTGGCTAGTTTAGATCACGTGATAGGTGCACCACGTGACTTAAAGTTCCGTCAGTTGTATATTAGCTCATGTTTATTTTTAGCTACCCCGCTAACCCTTTTATTTTTGCCCTATCCTAAACCCTAAAATGTTTATTTTTGTCGGATATGTATTTTCAAAGGTAGAATTTGCCTTGTTAAATATGTTAAAATGAAAAACATACATGTCAAAAGTGGGATTCGAACCCACGTTAGCGGAAAGAAGAATTCTAGAGTGCAGCGTCTCAGACCACTCGGCCATCCTGACATGGCTATATTTAATGTATCTCTAGACACTTTCTTAAATATATATATATATATATTTCTTTTTTTAAATTTATTTCTATTCTAATGCCAACTTGTGAAGCCTCAGTGATGAACTGCTTTGAATGGTTTAATCCCTGGTAGATAGTAGTAGTGTGACGATATCTCGATACAGTGATATATCACAATATTTTTCCGCACGATCGATTATCGATATGCTTGAGCTAAGTATCTTTTTTTTTTTTTTTTAAAAGATTTTCTTGTTTTTCACTAAAATGTGCAGGTAGGTGTTCACATAAATTTGGTCACTGTTTGTTGAAGGAACCAATATATTGTTTACTGGAATATCAGAATCAGAATCAACTTTATTGGCCAGGGGTGTATGAATACACACGAAGAATTTCTTATGGTGACCTGTGCTCTCTCAGGTAGTGTAACGTTAAATAATAACAATCAACTAAAATAAAGAAAAAAATAAAGAAAGTAAAGAAAAATAAATAAATAAAAAAAAAAGAAGTATAAACATAAATATTGCACTATAATGGTGACAGTGGTAAGAAAGACCCTATTTTTTGTTTACAGAAAGCACTATTGGAGATACTTATTCATTTACATTGGTATGTTGACACTTATTTACAGAAATGTTGCACTAATAGTGTCACTGTTCATAGACACGTTTTCACTTTGTCTTTCAGAGATATTAAATAAAAAATGTATTTTTTCACTAAATCTTTTTTTTCTTGTTATGTCAGATTATCGTAGATTGATTTCTGACCAGTATATCGATAATATCAGTATTGTCATATTGTGAGATAATCGTTATCGTGAGCTGTGTATCCCGTATTGTATATCGTGAGGTACCCACCCCTGGTAGATAGTGGACATAATCAGCTCTACACAGCTCAGGTGACTGATTGATTAAATCCTGTGTCCTTCAGGTAACCCAAGCCAGTCCTTAGAAACCCTCTGTCCCTGATGTGTCTGCTGTCAATGTGCAAGAACTTTTCAACTTGTATGTTGTCAATGCAGCTAGTTTATCAGAAATCCAGCATCTTCGTCGCTTTATATTTGAAACGAGTAGAAAAAGTCAGTTAATGCAGATAATGAGAGATGTTTCTGTGTTCAGTCAGTACTGTTCCACTATGCAGACTACAGTACTCAGTATGTAGGACACAGAGACCGCGGCAGCCATTGCTCTCTATGGAGAACCCTCGTCTACAGTGGTTGACCTTGGGAAAACTTTGTGGATGTCATCGGACAGCCACATCGCAATGGCTGCTGAGGTAAAGCGGGTCAAATCAATTGGACTGAGACCCATCTGTAAAATGACCGCAGAACCGCTATGTTTCCTAATAAACCAGCTCACGAGGAATATCTAATATCTACTGTTCATATTTACAGAACTATTTGATTTATATCGCAGTCATCGTTAAACTGCGTTTTTCGTCGTGTCCAGCTGGAGCTCAAAGTTTCAGTGGAGGAAAAAGACAAAAGCGGCTCGGCACCGCAGTGTCCGCGGCCCTCGTCCTACCGTCCTCTAAAGGTCCAAACAACCGACACTTGGCCACTAATAAGTGGCTTCAAACACTGGGATGTGTTTAAATAACTAAAGCCTCTCAGAGCCCAAAGCCATTAAAGCTATTAACAGCATCCTTGTCTGTTAGCTGCTCAAAGCTCGTCCTGTTAGCGCGGGGACAGAGGTGTTACGTACCTGCTAGTGACCGTGCTCACTGATGGCCGACCTCATTTTCTCTCATTTTAACCATGCTAAAATAGTATTTAACGTCTAAATCACAATGTGGGTCTTAGTGTGCGTGAAATCCTCAATTTTCTATACTAAAAATCTCCATGAAATAAGCCACGTCTACTGTCAGACTCAGAAGTCTGTCACAGGCCGACCAGACTACCAACTGACCCATAACACCAGCTCTGAAAGAATGAATGAAAATAGCAGTCTCGCGCTAACATTTTTAATTATGACATCATTTACCTCCACATTAACACAGAGCGGTCAACCTAGCTAAAATTATAAGTTTTGTTTTTTGTTTGTTTTTTGGGTTTTTGTTGTTTTCACTCACAGTTTCTTTGTTGCAAAGTGTGGCTATTTGCAGCCGGAGCGAGCACTGCGGGGTTTCTGGAGAAAGCTGCGCCGGCAGACCTCGACAGAGAGCTCAGGACCTTCAGATAACCAGCCATGTCTCCCCGGCCCGGATTACTAGGCAGTTACTGCACTCGACCGATGTCAGAGCAAAGAGGGGGTTAACTGTTTGGAGGCTCTCTGCGATATAGGCAGCAGAAGCTTCAGCCGCAGTCCCGCCCTTATCCCCGCCCCGCCGGGACACGCTTGACTCTACGTCCATAGACTTCATTTACGTAGACGCCACATCGACTGCTGCAGCCCACTAGAGCGGTGGGTCTACAGGGCGGCCATCTTGGAACGGTGTCAATCGCTCCTACGGTGCATTACATCGATAGAGGAATGATGTGCTCGCACTATTAAAGTTGTCATAAATCACTCAAATTTCAAGCAATTTTCACGGGGTTTGTTTGTAATGAACGTCAGACATGATAGATAGATAGATAGATAGATAGATAGATAGATAGATAGATAGATAGATAGATAGATAGATAGGCTCAGGTTTTTATTGACAACATTGCTTAAGGCTATACATTGCATTTGACAATTATTAATATTGTATAATTGTACTACTATTGTATTACTGTTATTCTTATTCTTATAATTATCATTATATTATCACATTTTCGTATTATTATTATTATTATTATTATTATTATTATTATTATTATTATTATTTAATATTATAGTTACTGGTATTCTCGTATTATTATAATAATTATTATTATCATTTTTATTGCTATATTATTACATTATAGTCTTATTTAATATTGTTTATTATCAACATTATTGTTTTTATTATTGTATTGTAGTTACTGGATTCTTATATTATTTAGTTATTATTATTATTATTATCATTATTATTATTATTATTATTACCATTTTAAATTACTATTACATCCCTATCAGCATCATCTTCATTATTGTTGCAGCTAAAGAACTGAAATATTCAAGAACATAAACAATCCTCACAGAAAACTATCTATAAGACTATTTAGTATTTGACTCTGTCTCAGCCCTGTCCTGTCACAGTGTTCACTGAGGGCACAAACCTCTCAGTTACCATCGTCTCCTGTCTTTGGGAAACCTTAAACATGTGAGCAATGTAACCAGAGATAAAGAATTGTCTACAACAAATATAATTCCATCATTAATTAAGCCTATTATTATCTCTAATAGATGTTGTATTCTTTCTAACCCATTAATTACTGCAGTAAGTCTGTTTTTTTCTGTGTAACAGACTGTTGCTAGGAACGCTAGATTCATATCATTGATGGTTCTGTCTGTCCTGTCTGTGTTTATATCACTATATCTATAACAACCTGCTAACAATATATTATCCCTTACATGTCCGTGCACCGCTGCCTCCAACAGCACCGTTGCAAGATGGCGGCGCTGTAGACGCGTTCCCTCCACAGTCAATGCAGCGTCTATGTATATAATGTCTTTGTCTACGTCAGTCACACATTGCAGACTGTGGGAGGAGCTGCGGTCTAAACAGACGTTGGAGAGCACAGTCTCGTTAGGATCGATGTCCTCACAGAGGTCATCAGCAGCTCCTCAACCTCACTACAAGACATATGGAGGTAGATTTGTGTCTTTATTATAAAAAAATAAATAAAATGAAAAAAATCCCTTCAATTAAAAAATAAATAAAATCAAAGAAAAAATGTATTAAAATTCCAAAAAAAAAAAACATTGAGACCAAAATAATTGCATTTGAAAACTTTTTTCTTTGATTGAAAATGTTTTTTGAAGCCTTAAATTGAAAATATTTGTTTTTGATTGAAGTGAGAAAAAAAAATGATTGAAGTGATTCATTTTTTATTGAAAAGTTTTTTTTTTTTCTCGATTGAATAATAAAGACACAAATCTACCTACATAGAGACAACCCATACACCTTGATTCCTCACATTGCCGTGATCTACACACAATAACCAAATGCAGAGGCAATCAAGTCACTCAGATGTGTTTATGCTGTTAAAATGATGCAGAGCTATTGGTAGCACTAGTTTCTGAAGAAAAGCAGTTACAGAGCTAAAATAAGATAAAGCTTGATTCAGCCCACAGTGGAAGATTTCTTCTTTTTTTACAGCAGCAGGTAAAGTAAAATAAAATAGCACTGCATACATATACATTAATGAAACACGAGTAACAACAAGGGCAGAATAATGATAAAACAATACTATATTAATGTATCACAAAAAAGCAGCAAAATATGGACTTTTATCTACACTTTTTGCACAGACGAACACAAACATAATTATAGTAAGTAAGTAATTTATTTATTTATAAAGTGATTTTTGCAGATAAAATCACAAAGTGCTGTACAGAGCAGTGGAGAAATTAATACAACTACTGCATAGCAATGTTTGGGGCCAGGCAATTTTAGGCAATTCTGATCAAATGGTAAATGGATTTGATTAATTTTGAAAGTAGTTTTCAAAACACTAGTCGACAATTGAGAGCAATTTAAGGTTCAGTGTCTTGCCCAAGGACACTTCATCAGAATCAACACATAGACAGGTATAGCCGTGGGATAAAGCCCTCTACCTCTCGACCTTAGGATACAGTAGAGTGTAAATGAATGAGTGTGAATGAATTTTACATCAGCTGAACTCAATTTCTGGCACAAGACAATGCTCAATGTCACTGTGTTAATTAGCAAGAGACAACTCTACATTATGCGAGAAATACCTGGATGTATACCATATCTGAACATTTTTTCACGGTCAGGCGGAAGGCGGATTTTTGGAGGGGGCTGGGTCTTGGCGGCGTCTTTTAAGCCTCCTCATTGATTTTGTCAAGCGCTGTATATTGGCTTGAGGAATCACTTAAAATAACTCATATGGGTCAACCCTATGTCAAAAAGTCTGCAGTGTGCCTTTAAATCCAGCATGGCTGTGGAACCGAGGACTGGTTTAATGTTTGGGGTTGGGTCTCTTTACACAACAGTCTCCCTTGAGGCCAGAGATTTTTTGATTGGTGCTCGTATGAAAGCAGTTTTCTGATCTTGTCATTTCTGAGAAAACGCTTTTGGGCTACTTTCACACCAGGGTAGTCCCAGAACAGCTGATAATTCTATCACCTTGATTCGGCTCGGTTTGTGTTCACGGCACACTTTTTGTACACCACCCTGGCATCATCAAGTCATTTTTACACCATGATGCATAGCATTTTGTTTAATTTGACAAAAAACAAAACCAACCTTTTTAATTATAAACAACATCACAAAATGATGCGTGCAATTTGCATGGCACATTTTTAAATCAACTGTTAAAGCTGAAGTTTCATGTGCACTAAATAAGAACTGAGGTAAACACACACAGAGCTTTTGATTTGCAGGGTAGGCACAGGATACAAACATGAATTAAAGCCTCTGCAGAGGGCTCTCTAATTTTAGCTGGGGAAAGGTTACCATACTCGGAGACACACAGGGAACTAAGTGCGCAGCTTAATCACATGACAAGCTTGGCAGTGAGCCAGCAGAAAGACAGGCAGGTCACCTCTGACGGACTTCCGGGAAGTACTGAGGCTGCAAACTTACAGAAACTACAAAAGCTGTGGAAGAAACAACTGTAAGTGTCTCAATGACTGTGACACAACACGACTTCACTGCTGTCATGTTTGAACTCTTGGCATGTAAACACTTGCTGTTCACCTCCAGTAACTCAAGAAATCCCAACAGGAGACAAGGTGAAGGTTGGTCTCAGATGTCACCCATTACACAACAAGGTCACATCTGTTCCTTCTTTACACTCCTTTCACCCAGACATGACCTCTGGGCTTTGACAGAGCAACATTTTCAGTCGTTACTAAGGAACAGAGAAGCTACACGTTGCTTTGTGACAAAATCTCAATGGCAAAATCCAAACCATTTTTTTAACCCTCCTATTATCCTCAAATATCACTAGCACATTTTACCCTTGGAGTTAATCTAACCCCAGGGATATATACTGTACCTTCACAAGTTTTTGTGTCAGGCACTTTGTTTCTCTATTGAATACATAAATAACGCCTTAATAATGAAACCTTGACCTGTTCTCTCGTGCCACCACCAGGCCAAACTTTTAAATTATAATTCATTTATCTTGAATAGTTTTCAACCAAATCTCCTCAAATTTACTGACAACATTTATGACCAAAAGAGTAAGAACCCTATGGGTTGTGGTGATGATATGACCTTTAATGCAGCACCACCATCAGAAAAAATACCAGAAATATCAGTTCCACGTTGGCAGGTTTGGGTATGTAAGGTTAAACATGGATCACACGCAGACAAGTTTTACACAGCTAAAATAACTTGGGGTCAAATTGACCCCCAGATAAACACCATTGTGTGCAATATGTGTTCAGTACATTGAAAAAATATCATGATAATGTTATGCTTAATCAATTGAATGTTAAACATTGAATTGGGTCAAATTTACCCAAAGGATAATGGGAGGGTTAAGAAAATTGGACCAAGTCCAGTTTCATGTATTAAAAATATTGACAACAATATTGTGCCCTTATTGTGCAAAACAGCCTATGAAACCTTCTAAATGAAAACATTATGAGACGTGTATATATTATTAACAAACTTACAAATTATATAATGACTAATACATATTTTTTTAAAATTTGTAATATGCTGTTGGAGTAGTGAACAGATCTATTGGTTTTGGTTATTTGTCAAGTAAGGTGGTCTAGAATTTTACCTTTATTGGTTAAGTAATGCAGTTTGAGAAACTGCCCTGAAGGAACAGATTTGGCCCCCGAGCCTTGAGTTTGACACGTGGATTACACCATGAAGCAATTTAAACAACTCATAGTATGATTTTGTAAAACAAAGACTAGAGTTATTTATGAAGCTGTTATTGCGCTATCTAGTGGACTAATGCTGTAAAGTAGCCTGGGCCTGATGTAGCTGACTAAGAGGCCCCTTCTGGACAGTTTAAAGAATGGCTTTTCATGCCTTTGTTGGAATATTGTGTGGAATATGGATGAATAAATATAAGTATTGAATTGGGTTTCTACTGTGTTTTATGCTGGTCTGTTAGTTCTTGTTTAAGCCTGGCAGGGCCAACGAGAGTCTTTTTAGAAAAGTTTGACCATTGTAACAAAGTAACACTTAATATAATTGAATAGATTTTAATTATTAAACTTGGATCAAAAACTATTAATGTTATTATGTAAATTTCAGCAAAACTAACTGTTCAGTACAAAATAATGAAATTGGTTGGAATATTAATACTAAACGAATAATTTTGTGAATTTTGTGTAATTTTAAATCAGTTTTTCAGGGAAAACTGATTAATATTTACTAGGTATCTAAAGCATTTTTTTAATGTCCATCTATCCATCCATCCATTTTCTGACCCAGTTGTTTCTGTTTTCAGGGTTGTGGGGGAAATATTAATGTAATTTATACAGTTTCTATTTACTAATTATTCAGATGAAAATGATTCATATTTACTTACTAAATATGTTGATCATATTGATATATATTTGCTAATGTGAAATTGAAACTCCCTTTCTAAATACGTGGATAAGAATGATTTGTATTCAATAAAAGTTATTTTGCCCCCACCCCAGCCACTATCCAGCAGGACCGCACAGCCCCAGATGGTGCAAAGACGACAGCCCAGGCCCCGCCGCCCACCAAACACCGCAAGAAGGAGTCTGCAGATAGCAGGACAGACCCACCAGGCAATCGACAGTGCTCCCAACCACTGGAACAGGTTTAATCTGATTTAGCTTAGCAGAATATAAAAATGAACAGCATTTTTTCAATGAAAGAAACTGCTGTTCCAAATGTGTCCATTGGATGTTGCAATAGTAATTCTGTTAAGCAGGCAAACTGTTCATACCTGGACAAGTAAGTAATGCTGGTCCCAAGCAGGCGGAACTACCTTCTCTTTTGGCCTGTGCTATTATGTCTTCTACGATACCATCATTTCCCCAAAATGTTGCTGTCAAAAAAGAGAAAAGTGGATGCAGAATATTTCAATAAAAATGGTCATTCTATTCTTTCACGGAAGTGTTTGTTTTGTGTGTTCACTGCATGTTGCAGTGCTGAAATAATATAACCTCCATTGCCATGATGAGACTCTTCATGCCGACAAATACAACAAGTTTCAAGAACAACAGAGAAGAGAGAATGTGAATGAGTTGTTGGCGAGTCTGAAGAAACAGCATTCTGTATTTTCTCAGAGTCGAGACATCAGTGATGCTGCAGTGAAAGCCAGCTACCTTATTACTCATTAAATTGCAGTGGCTTCAAAACCATGGTGAATTTGTGAAAACTTGCATGTTGAAGGCTGTGGAGATTGTGTGTCCTGAAAAGCACCAGGCTTTTTTTTTTTGCAAACATCAGCCTTATGAGGAACACATTTGCACAGAGGATTTCTGATCTTTCAGTGGATTCGAACAGCCAATTGAAGCACAAAGTCAAGTCATTTATTGCATTTTCAGTTGCAGCTGATGAAAGCACTCAACTGGCCATATTCATCAATGGAATTGTCCACACTTTGATCGTCACCGAGGAGTTTGTGGAGTTGGTGTCAATGGCGGATACCACAACTGCAGCTGATATTTTCACCGCACTCGTCGGTGCACTGGACCGTGTCAAAGTGAACTGGTCCCGTGCTGTCAGCCTGGCTACACACGGTGCAACCTCAATGAGCGGAACAAAGACAGGTGTTGAGACAAAGTTCAGAGCTAAAGTGCAGACGGCAAATGGAGGACGTGATTTTTGGACTTTTCACTGCATTTTGCATCAGGAGGCTTTGTGCTGCAAGTCATTAAAGATGGATAATGTCATGAAGGTGGTCGTCCAAACTGTTAATTTCATCCGATCAAGAGGCCTGAATCAACGCCAATTTGACATCTTTCTGAGAGAGAGAGAGAGCACAACTATGGCCTGCTGTACCACACTGAGGTAAGATGGGTAAGCTGAGGTGCTGTGCTGAAGCGTTTCTTTTATTGAAATTGAACAGTTCATGGACAAAAAGGGAAAACCAGTGTTAGAACTTCAGTCAACAGAATTCATGCAGGACCTTGCATTTATGTTGGATGTTAGAGAACCCTTGAATAACTTGAACAAAATGCTACGAGGGTGCAACAAAGTTGTCACAGAATTATGAAAGCATATGTGTGTTTAAACTGAAGCTGTCATTGTGGGAGGAGCAACTGGCAGGTGGTGATGCAGCTCACTTTCCTTGTTTGAAAGATATGTGCGTGGATCAACATGCTGCAGACATGAAGCATCCAACTTGAAATACTAGACTTGCAGTGTGACTCAGATTTGAAGGCCAAATCTGCTGCAGCTGTAAAAATGTCGTGCATGTTTGGAACCACATATCTTTGTGAGCAAGTTTTCTCTGTAATGGGCATCAATTAAAAAAAAAAAAAAAAAGCTGAGCTCAAGACTCACACACAAGCACTTAAATAACATCCTGAAATTGGCTGCCACTCAGGATGTGACGCCTGATATTGATGAACTTGTGAAAGCTAAAAAATGCAAGGTTACTGGAGTAAAATAAGCACTGGGTAACCCTACTTAAAATGCAACACCCTAATATAGTTCTGTGAAAATGATTGTCTTCTGTGGAAATTTAAAGAAAGTGAACAATGTGCATTTACTGTAATGGTGTCAGTCGCTTCAGTTCATACGTTTGGTTTGTTAATATTGTTCATGCATTGCACAGCTTTAATTTTTCTATCAATAAATGGTGGAACTTACAAGGCAGGAAGTAACTCATCTGTCTTGAATAGATTCTACCTCAGTTTGTATGGTTTCTTGAGTTAGCACAGGATTAATATGTGAAAATGACAAATGAGGTATTTGATAGCTACAAGAGTTATTCTATTTATTTGTTTTTTATTTTGTATTTTGTTCAGTCCCAGATAGGATGTGAGAATAGATGGTTGTGTAAATACACTGAGATAAAGTCTTAGTTCCAAACACTGTTTTTGAAATTGCACCATTTTTTTTTAACTAACTTGAAGTGTTTTGTCAAAATTACTTTTCTTGATGTGGTTATTTTCAGAATTTTTTTGTACTATTTTGGACAAAAGTAAAACAAAGAAAAAGATCTGAAGTTGTCATTATTTTTTAAAGTTATTATGCCCTAATTTTACCGGTCCAGTTTATATGGGAATAGATTTTCCTCCATGCGGCCCCCGAGCTAAAATGAGTTTGACGCCCCTGCTCTACAGGTTCTTGAACAGAGGAGGCTGGTAGTCATAGGCACACTGGAAAAGAGTGAGACAAGATGTACTGTTAGGAAACTGTTAGCATACTCAACTCAGCCAATTCACCTGCTATAAGATGCCAGCCTAGAGGACACAGGCACTCCAGGCAGGTCTCCAAGGTCTGATTTATCTGCTCAGTTTGACCGCTAGACAGGGGATGGTATCCAGACAACAGGCTGACCAAGAAAGAGACCAATGCCTGTACAGTCAGGTTTAGCACCAACGACCCCAATGAAGTTTGGACGATTCCACCACAGTAAGTGTTATCAGTAACAACCATCAAACCAACTACAGGAAGGAGAGCGTTCTAGCCAGCTGGTGCAAAAACAACCACAACATTTTGCTCAACTTGAGAAGATGAAAGATCAGGTAATCTGCACAGCATGCCTTGCTGACCATCAACAGCTCCCCACAGTAAACACAATCACTGACGAGGGCTGATCAGCATCGACTCTGCTTTCTCCACAAACTGAGAAGCGCAATATCATGGGCATCCATCATAACAACCTTCTACCAGCACACTATCAAGAGCATCCAAATGCTATGTCTGTCAGGGACAGCAGCTGCACTGCCAACAAGAAGAAGACCCTGCAGTGGATACTGAATAACTAGCAGCGTCATTAGTGTCCTACTCTCCATCCTCACAAACATTGCTACAAACCCAACCCACCCATGTTTAGTTTTCTGTTATCTGGGAGAAGGTGCTGTGAATTCATTTTAGCCACACTAGGATTGGTTTCACATATGCAGAGCATGTAGAGGCCACAAAGATAGATTTCTGTGTTCCTGTGTGTCCTGGTAAGTTTGTTGAGTTTCAAGTTTCAACTGTCAGTCAGAGTCAAGGGGCCAGCTCTTCCAGACTGGGAAACGACTTCATCCATCAGGATGTTCTGACAGTGAACTCATCAGCACTCCCCCACTGATGGATGCACAAATTGCGTTCATTTTAATATCCATCGTCTTACATGTTGTACACTTAAATGCTTTTTTTTTTTTAAATATAATTTTTTATGGTATAGAAGCAATATAGAAGTTTCTATATTTATTTGTTGAGAGCACATGGAGCAGATTCTGTCAGACGAGATAGGACCAAAAATCATGAAAGTCCACTGTACCCCTTTTCACGCCCAGGGTCCTGGACCAGTTTGCCGCACAGCTGGTATGTCTCCAGATTTTGACCAGCAGTTTTTTTTGTTACCGCTCCTGTTTTTATTCAGTCTGTGGTTGTTTCAGATCGTAAAAAGCCTGTTCACGTTTTGTTTTGCATTGTTAAGGCCCAGGTGACTGACTATCACCTGTGTTGCAAGACAAACAATAGATTGGACACTATTACAAAATAATTGCACAGGTTCGTGAGGGCAGTAAAAAAAATATTTTCCATGTTTTATTATCTAGAACTACTGTGACGTGACTCGATGTCCGGAAGGGTTCTGATATACTCCAGCACGCAATGAGGGTGACTTTAAAAGGCTTTATTGCCACTTGCAACACAAACACTTGCTATGTCTGTTGTGTCCAGCGTGCTTCCTGCAGGCTGTCTGATCTCCTGTCCAACAGCTCCCCTGCAAGATGTATAGCTGGTGTGATTAATCACAATGCGCTACACCTGTGATTAGTCAGCAACAGTCCCTCCCATGAATCACATCCCACACAACCCTTCCCCACCATGCCAACCACGACCACAGCTACCAACAGCAGCCGTCACACATGGAAGTTGATGATAAAATAATGACGAGCACCAGTAAGTCATCCCACAAAACCAGGTTCCTTTAATCAGATATGTTTTAATGTTATGTAATCATAAGCTTTTGCCAGTCATGTGACTTTATACATTGTTTCTATTGGCCAGCGAGCTATTCTACAACATGAATACATGCGGAGTGGGTTAAACACCACCACAAAGAGGCAGGATCTGTTCTGAAATATGAAAAAAAATAAATAAATAAATATAATAAAGATGACAGGAAAAACATTGTCATTTTTTTTGCAGGGCTCACAGTTTTCCTGTGCTCATATCGCATGATGGCAGCCATGTTTTAATTGCAAATTGCTGAAAGTTATTTTCCTCAAAATAATCCACAAAATTCCTCAACTCAAATAGTAGTTGGTCAGAAAACCAATTGACCTTGCATGGACTGACATCTGTCATTTATTGCTTGGATATTGTGCCTTAAATACTTTCATTTACTCTTGCACATTATTGTTATCTGCCAGTCATTTGAGATCTAACTGGTCTGTGTTTGACCCGTGAACTAAAACGAGTTCTACACCCTCCTAAATTCAACAAAAAGCTAAAAGAAAGAAACAAGTTATCCATGTTATAGCTAATCCTGCTGATTGGTTCCAGCTGAGGAGGCAGCAGACAGAACACAGGACTACTCTCTGATTCCCTGATACCGTTTCTTTTAATGTAAAACTGTCGCTAAGGCCCACTACAAAGGTCTCTGAGACTGTTTTTAATGTATCCTTGGCACGCTCAGCATTATTTAGCAAAGAGCGATGATGACAATAGAGTATATTTAAGTTTTATACATAAGGCTGTCATTAAGTGTCGTTCACTGACACCTTTGGAGCTATTTTGGCATTTTTGGGTTAGGTGGTGGGATCTATAGGATTAGGTAGGGTGAGGGTTAGAGTTCAGCGTTAGGGTTAGGGTAAGGAACGACACTTAATGACATCCTTCATGAAGCCTTATTCATGCTAATGACAGGTATCATGTCATAATAATGACAGTGTAATGTCAGCCTTTATGTATTAAACTTTAAGTAAAGTGTTACCTATTTATCTCTACCTTCTGTTTAGCAGTGGGTGAATATACATGCCACATACCACAACAGTAGGGCTTATTGTTACAATAGCTTTATAACTGGAAAACACTCATAATGTGCTAAACAACAAAAAATCACCCCATTTATTTATTTATTTATTTTATATCAACTTTCAGCTATGTGCAGGTCACTGACTGACACTCTCTCTAAAAATAAATTAATAAGAAATAAAATAAAATAAAATAAATTAATGATGTAGAGATAAGTAACCTTTGACACAATATTTGGAACTATTGTATTAGTTTGTTACATTTTTTAATAAATTGATATGTTTTGTGATTAACTATGGACTAGTTGCAATTAATTCTGTTAAACGTGTAAAAATCAAACATTCATTTTCAGAAAGAAATCATTCCTGTTTCATGACTTGTTTCTTTTTATTTTATAATACAAATGCTATGTGTTATATTATCCACTAGATGACGCTGTCTTCAATGGATATTACTGATGTGAATTATAACCAGTAATTCATCAAGCCATAGTTTCTAAATATTCTTTCTTATCTGCTACTGTATGATCTCTCACTCCTTCAAATCTTCACATTTGTTCCATTTTGTGTTTTAAACTTTTTTTTTTTCATGCACCACCTGATTCAGTATTATTTTGACACCCATGGTTTCCATCAGTGGTGTTAATTTGCATCTGTTTGTTCACAATAATGACCCCAATACATGTTTTATGTTTTGGCCTTGCAAGTTTATTATTGATTGGTATTTGGTTTCACTCTAAAGGGGTGATTAAGATCACAAAAAATCCACACGAGATACTTACTCAGAAGATGTCACAAATTACTTTTTAAAAAAAACCAGCTTGACTCACAGGTGTTTGTTAAACTGGAGCAGTGTCATTTACCAGAAACTGACCAATGTGTGTTCACTTCTTGTCTCTCTCTCTCTCTTTATATATATATATGGGAGAATTTACTCAAACAAATGTTGAATGATAAAATTGCTGCTTGCAAGATTGTTTTTGACTTTATCACAAACAATGACAAACGGTCATGTGACTTGAATTTTGGAAAAGATTTCCATATTGCATTGTAGAGCTGTGAATCATGTAGAAGAATGTAAAGATGGTGTTTCTTATGATATGACGTCACTCTGCCCAACAAAACATGTCGGACGTATTTTTGTGTTTTCGCTGCAAGCCAGAAAATATACATCTACCATTGTTTTGGCCCAACTTTCAATCAGTGAATAAGGCGGTGTTTTCAGGGTCCCACTGCCGTCAGTAGCAATTATAACAACTTTTGGATGACATGAATCATTCTCCCTAGCAACTTTGAAGTGTTGCAAATAGCAACACCTTTTTCAAGCTCTCTGGTCAATCTTGTTTCCATATTTCATAGTTCATCATGTGAAGTTAATGTGTTGTTTGTTACATCTACAGTATGTGATTATAGCCCTATTTACGCAGGATTAGTTTTACCTAGGGACCACATGCTATTTGTAATAATTGCGTAGAATGTCTGTGATGTTAATCTTGTGCGAATCGCCCATGACAGTAATTTGAAAAGTAAAATTTCTCAGGCAAATTACCTACAATATTTTGCTGAACTCCGAGGTCCTGTGATAATACTAATTCAATGTGAATAGGCATCTCTGTGATTTGGATAGAAATGGGCAGGATCTGATGCGTGATTACGTGTTGTTTTGTATCCGGTGTCACTGTCTGAGTTTACCTCGTACTGAGATCAATTATGAGGGACACATGTTTATTCACTTTTGGCGAAGAATGAAGGCTGCATTGGAGTGTTTGGGAAACCTTTTGGGTCCTGGGCCAGCAAAACCTTATCGGCCAGTAACGTACGACAACAAAAGGAGAAGGTTGAAGAGAAGGAGCAATATCAGAAGCAAATGGTAGATCACATCCTGCTTTGCACTGTACGGTAAGAATCTTTTTTCCTGTCTGTAGCCTTTCATTTAATAAAGCTGGCTAGCGCTAGCAGTAACACAGCACCGACCTGTGGTCAAAAGCCTGCAAAGTGGTTTTAACATCAACTCACACACTGTTTCATGTTTTCAGATGTTTTCAGCAAAATTTCAGGCTTCGGTTACCCCATGCGAATGTGCCACATAAAAAGCAGACGTTGGGGGCTCATTTATTTATTACATGTGGTCCCCAGGTAAAACTAATAATCCCATGCGAATAGAGCTTATGATACAAAGAAAAAAGACCCCACACTTCCTTTTTAAAAATCTCTTTATGTCAAAGGCACTTTGTACAGAATTGCTACAAACAGTCAAAGTTCATCCTACTCAAAGCTACATCTCAGACAAGTGCATCACATTTTTCTGTTCCAGAGATAATCCATTAACGCTAATGCTAATTACATATGCACAAAGTGCACACAGGAGGCCTGCTGGCTACCAACGAACCCTGTATATTCCCTATATGTTACATTATGTTTGAGCTAGATCAGTGGAAAAGTACCATGTCATGGCGTTTACATTCAAAACTGAAACATATACAGCTCAGAAACAATAATCCTCAAGGTGGGGTGAAACACAGGGAGTAAAACTATATATTGCTCAGCTTCTGTATACATATTCATAGAAATGTGACAAATTACATGTTCTTCCACACCAAGGTGGCTGATGGTCTAACCTTCCCTTTCCTAATGCTCACTGAATAAATGCTATCCCTAACTAATGAGCAAGCTCCTCAAAATCTGAAAGCTGTTTCATCTGCTCCACTTGCATAGAGTGCCTTCGTATAAGTTTCTTCTTGGACTTCAGGCCACCTCTCTTTGGTGTGTTTGGTGCTACTGGAGCTATAGATCTAATACCTGTGGCCAGCGGTGAGCAGCACTTGTTACTTGCGCCAATATCTGGAATGGGAGGGTTTGGGTTGAAGTTGAGGGGAGGCAGATGGCCAGGCCTGGTGTGTGAAATGTGGTCAAGCAGCAGTGTGCCGGAGCCTCGCCTCTCCAGGAGGCCTGGTGCACGCCGGCGTGCAGTGCTGGGAGATGACGTGCTGGTGTTGCTGTCCAGAGATTCTCTGGAACTGGTCAGCAACGCCAAAGGAGAAGTGTTCAGTTTCCGTCGCTCCATGGGGACCTTAGGGGAATCCAACATGGCGGAGTCTGAGTAGAGCTGTGAGTCTGAGTCATAGTGATCATTTTCCAAACGCCTTCGATACATGGTGTCTCTGAGACTGGCTACACCACTGGTGCTGCTGGTTTCCTGCTCTGTGGGCACAGTGCTGCGCCGTGCCAGTGGTTGGTGCTGACTGTACGATGCTTTGGATGTTGGAGGGACTGATAAGGAAGCTGTCATTTTGCAGGGCTGTTCACCTACTAAAGGGAATAAACTGTCCTTCCCATCTACGCTGTTCTGACGGGATAAAGCTGACCTCTTATTCAGAGTGAGTCCATTTACCCCTGCCACTACTACCTCTTCATCAGAGCTGGACTTTTTGCTCTCCTCATGAGCGGCAGCAGCAGCTGCCGCAGCTAGGACTGAGGGAGCAATCAAGCCCCAGGGCTCTGATTGCAGCCGCTTGAGTTGAGGCAGACGTGCACGTTTGGGATTGGCAGGTCGGCGACTCGGAGATGTCGGCCCGTTAGCGAGCTTGGATGCCACGCTGGGGGTTTTCAGCTTGGTCTGGAAACTGAAGACTTTTTCTTGCTCTTGTTCAGAGATGGGACACGCACTAACCTCTATATCAGAGGGAGAGGTGCAGTATGTTGGGGAAGACCTCTCCACCAGCTCTGGAGATGGAGGGACATTTAGATACTGTTTGGTAGTTTTCATGCCACATGGTGACTTGTCTGTGGTGATTATAATCACCTCTTTGCCTTTGGCTTTGCAGGCATCCAAAAGTAGTTTGAGGGTCTCCTTGTCATCTGCATTAATAGCATAAACCAGAGCTGAGGCTCCACTTCTGTCATCCAGACTGGGATCGGCCCCGTTGCTCAGCAGGTGATCCACCACTTCATGCCCAGCCTTGTGGATGCATGCGTGCATCAGAGCTGTTCTTCCTAACTTGTCCTGGATGTTGGGATCCGCCTCGTTATCCAGCAGATACTTGACCAGCTTGGACTTGCTCACACTCTGCTGGTCAGTGTGAGTGGACATGCAGGCCACCATGAGCGGCGTCTCTCCCCGCTCGTTGCTCTCATTTATATATGCTCCTCCTTCCAAGAGGAGCCTGGTGAGTCTCAGGCGTTTGAGCCACACTGCTTTTAGAAGTGAGTTTCCATCAGTCCGCAGCTCCAGAATATCTGCCATTTCACAGCGACTCACAGACTGTCTTGGTTGGAACTTAAAGCTCAGAGCCCTTTGAACAAATAGTGGAAGCAAGTCAGCTTATAAAGCAAAATACCATTTTCAACACAGTTTTTTTTCCTTCTTCTTCTACTGTTTAGTGAAAATAACACAGCCAGCAGGTGGCAGTATGTGACAACATAAAGATATAATCAGATCTATTACAGCTCTCTGCTTTAAATAACATATTAATTAATAAATTAATGTAGTTTATACAACATACACTTTTTCTGTTTTTCTAAATGCCCCCCCTCCTCCCCACAGATAAATAAATAAATCAAAAATAAAAGAAATAAAATATAAATAGTCTTGTCCAAGTGAACTATGCACGTGGACACGCAGGTGGTGTATCACCATACTGGGAAATGTAACATTTACTCCAACACAGTAGCTTGTGCGTCATTCCTGTTATTTCCATAGAGCCTCTTTCATTCCCCCATGAGCGCGCAAAACGCGAGTTTGATTGATATTTCATAGCATAAAAGCAAAAAAATAGACTACAATTCTGCATGAGGGTGTAGTACTTTATGACTGGTGGTGGTGTTGGAGGACAGGCGCACAGTGCGCAGCAGGGTCGCTGTCTGTGGTCCTTATTTTGGATAAGTTACAGACACACATCAGCACAAACAGTGACGCTGATTGTGTCACAGCTGATCAACACCGCTTTTTAATCACGTTATCATTATGTCAAGTTGCTGGTGAATTTGAAACTATAGCCAGAGCAGTAGCTACTACTGATACTGTGAGAAATATCAGAGGGACATGTCCTTTCTATAAGCGAAAGGAATGAGCTGTAAGTTGAAATAATGAAATCATATTTGTAAGAATCCAACCCCAATAAAGAAAATGTGTAATCCGCTTACCTTTTGTGAAAAGGTTGTTTCCATAATGTGGCAAAGGAACCATTGAAAGCTGAAAGTTGGGGGCAGCTCCTCACAGGGATCTCCGTTTCTTTTGGTTACGTGCTCCCATCAATGCGTCCTTGTGCCGAACCTCTGTGGCACCATGGCGCACGAGCCGTGGTGCTTTTGTTAGGGAGGCACACTACATCAGTCCAATGGGGAGTATTGCTTTCACTGCGCACTCAAGGATCACAACCTGGAGATGCTGCGAGGGTAAAAATAGCTCCAACTTTCTTTCTCGCCTGTTGAATGAAACGTGTATGTTCTTTGACGTCAGAGTGGACCAAAAATAATCTGATGTAAACCTCTGCAGGACCCGACACACACACACACACACACACACACACACACACACACACACACACACACACACACACACACACACACACACACACACACACACACACACACACACACACACAGGTGGATTTTTTCACTCTATTAAAAATCTTAATTTGAAAGCAATTGTTCACTTTGTTCATGTTGTTGTCTTTGTGATGGTGATGTAGAGTAAATAACACTGGACATGTGCGCCAAAAATATGTATTTCATAGGGAAGACATCTTCTATATAGATCATTATCACATCATCTTAGAGGAAATTCCACTGCGTGGACTGGAGATGTTAAAGCAGATCTATTCTGGTTTATGTGCGCCAAAAAAATGTTAGGAGAAGGCACTAATTCATCTTTCACCTGTATGTATATATGCAATTAAAAAAAACCCAACTTACAGCAGCCATCACAGCTATATACAGCCTAATAGGGACATTTCTATTTTTAGGTTGCTATGAGACAGCACAGAAGCAGTTTCTAATGAGAACAGTGATGTTTCCAGCTCTGCTAAGAACAGGTAAATCAGACGCGTAACATTCCTCCAAGGACAGGAGGGGCTCTAATGGCATTTATGCAAATCATTATATAGGCTTTGGGTGTATTTCGGACTCATGCATGTACGTCATAACCTACAGCATTCAACCATTGGTCCTCCATTGGCTGCTCTGTTCCTTTGAGCCAAGAACTAATCACTTTATTACCTAACCAAACACTCAACGTCTCAGGACTCAAGATGTCAATGCTGGCAGTGATTTCTCACCTGTGATTGCCTTCTCAGACGTTGGGGACATGATGTTTATGAGGCACATGGAGGAGGCTGTTTCACACAACAACGTGTGCCTATATACCTCCACCCTCTATCTGGTATAGATGTGAATAAATTAGAAATGACAACTCATACATAATGATTATACTTTTTATAGAAATACTACTAAAATAAATCCATTGTTACTATATATGAATTAAGTGGAATTATGTCATTTCTTGTGTTCAGGGATAAGTGATGGACCAGGATGAGACTAACTCCAAAATAAACTGGTTTGGACACATTCATTAGCAAAGGAGCCACAGGGACATCAGCAGGACCCACAGAGTGTGATCTTTGCCCCGACAATGCTGTCATCAGCGATATATTTAAAGGATGAAATAAATAATTAAAGTAGAGAGAATAAGAACTGTCACCCCTGGGAGCACTTTCCATTTTCAGATATCTTCCATTGCAGCTGCTGCTCTTCCTCTCCTCCGTGCTAAATATAGCACTTTTTCCTCCGTTTGCATTGTGAGGTTTTTTACTCATCAGACCACATTTGCTCCAAGATTTTTCCTATAATTTGACAAAGGACACGAGAAAGTCACCAATTTCTAAGATGCGGTCTGATCACAATGGGTAGCGAGGAAAAGGGATCTGATGCTTGGCTTTAATCATACAACGTGTCAACGGTTGAAGATGAAGTAATGGATGTGAAAGGAACACAACAACCCGCAAAAGAATATTTTGGTAGCACACTATAAGGCAAGCCTATTAAACGCCTGCCTTTGCTGGCATGTCAGACAGGGTGACAACTCTGCAGAGATGGAAAAAGCTGTAACATTGTATTTTTAGTTCTCGCTAGTTATGCATGCTGCTTGTATTTGTTACTTTGCACACAAATATGATAATGGACTTAAAATATAATTGTAACAGTTGATTTTGTGTACAATTTCCTGCCCCAGTTCATGTTTTTTACCTTATTTTCAAACTTAATGTTGTATTTTCAAACAGTTCTGAAGCAGCTGATAATGTATTAAGATCATCTGTGATACTTTTCTGACTCTTATTGCTATACGCTGGAAATTAATGTGAAGATTTTTAGACTATATTAACAAGAAACATCAGCAAAATCTCAAAAATATACAGCAAATGTGACAAAAACTGCAAAATTTCACAAATAATCTTTAAGTAAAAATGTTGAAATAAGCTGTACGGCAGAGGTAGACAACTTTGTTTGATCGAAGGGCCACATGATCAACAGTCAGGTCAGCATATAGAATAATGGCCATTATACATGAAAGAACAAATCGGTTTTTTTTGTTTTTCTGTCATTCTTGTTGTTGTCTATGCTCATTGTGAGGCATTTGTGCATTTTTGTGGTTCTTTTGTGTATTTTCCCTGTAAAATATATGTTTTTTGGAGTCATATTGTGTATTTGTGCAGCAATTTTGCGTTTTTTGGAGTAATTCTTGTGTATTTCGATTGTCATTTTGCTTGTTTGTTATGACTGTGGGTATGCAGTCATTTTTTTTGTTTTTCTTGTGCTGTTGTAATTCTTTGTATTTCTATTTTTTTTTTTGTATTCTTGCTCTTGTGTTGTTGATTTTTCTGTCATTTTGTACATTTACTTTGGGGCCGCATAAAATTAGACCGAGGGCCGCATCTGGCCCCCGGGCCGCCAGTTGCTTATATCTGCTGTACTGTATCCCTCTTTAAAACCTCACAAAAAACGTCAAACGAAAACCAAACAGAATATATTTCCAAATTATATCAATACACATTGGTGGATTTATTATTGTTTCACATGCTGATCAAAAAGCAAGGTGGAATAAGCAAATACTGGTCTTTTCTTTGACAGCTGCATTTGCTTTTCGATACTCGGGAGGTTGATTTCTGTTTGTGGTGCTGTTCAGTTTCTTCCTCTGTGGTGTTTGTCTCTTTAAAGGCTGGCTTTGACATTCTCATGGCATTTGGTGTCTCTGCGATTGTATCAAGCAAATGTGTGGGCTGCAACAGCAATAAACTGGAACGAACTCTGGTGCAGCTTTGCACAGGACTACTCTCTGCAGATTCAGGGGGAAAAAGCCTCTGTGCAGCTAAAACATTACCCAAAACCTCTCACATGGACGACATGTTTTTTTCCCCGTTTTTTTTCTTCCCTCATCACGTACAACACCATTTTCAGAGACTTTGATCTTTTCATATTGAAAAGTGTGACTTTCTCAAGCTTTGATTCTCCAACTGGTCCCACTCTCCCTCTGCCTCCATCTTCTTCATCACTCCTTCTGTTCTTTCACATCTTGTGTCGAGAAACTGTCACCTGCTCTTCCACTGAACAGTAACTGAGCCCAGCATTATTCCAGGGTATTATACAGGAGGCAGTTTAAGCTGGGCAGTTATTGTGTATGTCAGCTGTATCCTAGGAGATTGGTGCATATCTAATAAAGAGTTTGTTTCTCATTTTGCAGAGTGGCCACTTTGATGTCAGCCATGGTGATTTTTGTGTTTTAACTCAACATCCTCCTAATGAAGCAGTGGGCTTCAAGCCTCAGAAACAAGTTGCTTACCAACTCTGTACCTCACTCATTTGGGAGTTCTTGTGCAGCTTTTTAATTGGCTACTGGTATATGCAGTGATAAGAGGTCAATACATACATATACACAGATGACTGAAATGTTGACGTCAATAAGAATTTAATCACCAACACCCAAATGAGGGATTGTGTTTAATGATCATGTATTCTCTTACCCTCTAAAGCAGTTCTGTGTAGCCCCGAAGCCTTTTCGTCATATCAGAAATAGCACCTCAATGTGTAATCAGATTCCCCTGAATCCTTCCTCGTTAACAGTAATGACTTTCCACTTATGTATTGTAACACATGGTTTTAAACCATTGTTTACACAAAATGTTCGTGCGTCCAGATTACATACAAAGTCAATGGATAGATACATCCCGGATGCGAAATCTTTCCTGTGTGGCGGTGCGGTCCGATTTACATGTCAAGTGCAAAGGCTGTGCGAGCACGCTCCCGATTTTACGCATATTTACATATTCGCAAGAGTTGAAAATATTCAACTCCTGCGACTGTTTCGCATGATGAAAGCAATTAGAGTCTTTTTTGATGATGACGTCTGGCCGTCAACACAAACACCAGTCTGTTCACCTATTCAACCATGGAGTAGAAGCTGTGTGTGACCACCTGGAGCGGACTAGGAAGGATTTGGCGTGGAGGAGAATCAGCGAGGAGGTGGTGGTAGCAGGTAAAAGTTCTCTCTGTAGTTTTCATCTTTGAAAGTCGGCACTGAGCTAGGATAGCATTAGCCGCTAATCACACCGGCTTTTTCCACTGGTGGTTTATGTTTATGAGAGGAGAAAGAGGAGCACAGCTCCTCACTTCAGCAGGCAGTGAAACTTACCGAGTTGGATGTGTCCCTGGTGGGCGGGGCTTTGCTTCAGATGTGCGTGGGAAGCGAATGGGGACATTTTTTGATCCTGCGGACCCTGCAGTACATTTTGTGTGGCAAATGCGTCCGCAGCATAAGTTCTGTTTCCTACAGGCAAACCATGTTAAAGCTGTTCTTAAGTCATTTTGCAACTTCTCTTGTCCCATTTTTGCCCCTTTTTGATTTTTTCATTTTTGGCGTTCTTTTGTCAATAAACATTAATTTTTCCTAATTTTTGTCCATTCTTAACACCTTTCATCTAAATAAGCTCCCTTTTGCCCAATAAATAACCCCTTTTTGTTCCACATCCTTTTTCACTATTGTTTGCCATATTTTCCTCATTTTAGCTACTGTACCTTTTGTCATTACATACCACCTGTTTCTGCTTTTTTGTAGTTTTTTTGCCACTCTTGACTGCTTTTGGCCCATTTAAGACACTTTTTATTCTTTTCTTGCCACTTTTTTGCCATCTGTTTCTAATTTTTTTGTCACTTTACTTACACTCATCGCTGTTAACTCTTTTTTTTACCTTCTTAGAACAGCAGTTTCATCAAATGGCTGGTAATTGAACTGATCACCATTCAATTAATCTTACCAATACGTTTTCAAAAATAAATCCCTCTGTAAAAAGTGAGGGGCATGAATTTTTTGTTTTTATAAAAGTGTGGGTGTAGCATCCCCCATGGGTGAGATGCTCCTGCCTTCAGGTCACACTAACTTTTTCAAATTTGCAACCGATTGAACAAAGTTGTTTCTGAATTAATTCAGTCATTTCTTTGTGGAAACGTTGTCATGTCATCGTAATCAAATGTCTCTTGCAATTAATTTAATTATGAATTATTTATGGAATGATTTAACACTGGCTTAAACTCTGGTATGGAGCAAAAGTTACTTCATACCAAGGGCATTTATTCATGTTGCTACGCATAATTTAAAGTTGACTATGGAAATATGATGATGTGAGCAAGGAGCATGTAAGAAATTAGCTTTTACAATGACTGAAGTGTTTTTACATACCTCTCGTAATCACTGGTCCATTTAGAAAAGTACTTTCAAATTCACTACAGACGCCTCAGTAACTGCTGAGGCAATTAGAGGCTAAATGAATGTTTTAGTGGGACATGTCACGCCTCTGTTGACACCACAAAAGCAAACGCTTTCCTCTCTAATGAAAAAAAAAAAAAGAGTACAAGCTCTTTCTGTTAACATAAAAACTGTGCTCGTTCAGTTCACAACATATATGTTGTCTACAAGTCCATTAGACGGGTAATTAAAGGTGGATTATTCATGTTGGTGTGGCCTGAAATAGATTGAATGTGAACACTGTTTCAGAGCTGAATCTGTGAGAGCGTCGGCACTGTCACATCATGTGGATGACAGGGAGTTAGTGAACATCACTCCGCTCGAGGTTCACACCCCTGAGACCGTGACGTCTTTGACACCATAAGACACTCTGACCAAAATACACCTCCTCTGCAGCACGAGGTGAAGAACGAGCATCTTCCATGTATGTTGTGGGTGACGTCAAATGTGTGTTGTCTCTCCTTGAGGACGTCTGCAGATGAGCACGATCAGACATGACAGGCTCTGCCATTGTGTAACAACAATAGATCTGAAACTTCATCAACATGGCTGCAAGGCAAAACCTGATCGTTTCATTAATACTCGGAGGTTATCGCCTGTTTTACGTATGTTATAATTCCCAGGCTGGTGAATAAAGTTTCTCAGGATTGCAGGCCACTGCTTCAGATGTGCGTGGGAAGCAAATGGGGACATTTTTTGATCCTGCGGACCCTGCAGTACATTTTGTGTGGCAGATGCGTCCGCAGCATAAGTTCTGTTTCCTACAGGCAAACCATGTTAAAGCTGTTCTTAAGTCATTTTGCAACTTCTCTTGTCCCATTTTTGCCCCTTTTTGATTTTTTCATTTTTGGCGTCCTTTTGTCAATAAACATTAATTTTTCCTAATTTTTGTCCATTCTTAACACCTTTCATCTAAATAAGCTCCCTTTTGCCCAATAAATAACCCCTTTTTGTTCCACATCCTTTTTCACTATTGTTTGCCATATTTTCCTCATTTTAGCTACTGTACCTTTTGTCATTACATACCACCTGTTTAAGCTTTTTTGTAGTTTTTTTGCCACTCTTGACTGCTTTTGGCCCATTTAAGACACTTTTTATTCTTTTCTTGACACGTTTTTGCCACTTTTGGACCATTTTTCAACGGACATTGTGAAACTACAAAAAATGAAATGACCAGACTACAATCCAATGGCTGCATCTTTCGGACATATTTGCATTCAAACAAAGGAAAGGCGACAGTCTCATGATGAAATATATAGTATACAGTATATACAATTAAGTTCCAATTGTGCAATAATTCCTCGCTTCCTTTTTAAGTTTATACATGAAATGTTTACTCTAGCAAGGGAACCGTACCAAGATTTGCCAAAAAAAAAAGTGGGGGGGTGAAAGTAACTAGTTACTTTTACTTTGAATACTATTTAATTGAGCTACTTTTTATATGTACTTGAGTATTTTATGTAGGATTTACTTGTACCTGTACTTGAATACAATTTCAATCAAGTAACAGTACTTCTACTGGAGTAGAATATACTGTGTCAGTACTCTTTACACCTCTGTTGTCAGTAGGTGGAAAAACTGTAGTGTCAGTCATTACTCATGGTAAAATAAATTTGTGAATGTTTCCAAGTACTGAGTACACGTACCCCTGGTTGGGAACCACTGGGCTTTCATATCTTATGGTGAACTCTATTGTCCCACCAACTATTCAATAACACAATGCCTCCTCCAGATAGTTCTGCAGCTAACCCAGGGGTCTGCAACCTGCGGCTCTGGAGCCTCATGTGACTCTTTGACTCTTTTGCAATGGCTCTTTGTAGCTTTTAATAATAATAATAATAATAATAATAATAATAATAATAATAATAATAATAATGAATTGTTATTTCTTACAGAGGGTGTTGATGATTAATCAACATCTACTGACCATCAAATTTCCTTGCACCTGTGGCTAACCTTAAGTTTTAAATCCCTTGTAAGATAACTAAACTAACAAAAAAAGAATTTTGGAAGAAAATAGATATCGTATTTGTGAGGGAAAGATGTATTTAATTGCCAACATGAAGCCTTAATATGCATGCTTTATGTGTTGCAAGAAATTAGCAATTAACATGTATTGACCAACATGATCATGTGCTATCAAATTCAAGTTATTTTTTGTAGCCCTTCAAATGCATTAACTCGTATTTGATATTATTTTAACAGTGTAGAATTGAATGCACTATTTTCTTCATTGAGAAGGTATTTTTTTTTTGGCTCCGGAAGGACTTTAATCCAGGCGAGATGAGGCAAAACGGCTCTATTGAGAGTAAAGGTTGCAGACTCCTAAACTAACCTCTGTTCCATTGTTAAAGCTGTTGGAGACAGTATTTTTTTTTAAAATATGACAAAGATCTAGTGTAGGTCTCATAGAATAGTAAATCGAAGATTATTTTTGCTTGAAAAAAAGATGTAAAAGGTTGTCACTTGGAAGTTTGTTTTCACCTTTGCTGTAAACACAAATCACAGTAAGAATGAAGTAAAACATTTGGGTGCTTACAGTGGACATGATCAAAGTGAACTCTCCATCTGCAATTTCAACCTTACACGTTTTTGGAGCAAATGATCTTGGAATTTTTTTTTTTTTTTAATCTACGAGGCCCAGACTATGCCTTTATCTGATCAAAGATGATCATCTCTATCACTGATTTTGTATCAAAGTTAATAATGCACTTTAGTCCCTTCTTTGTTCAAGACATCTATGACGGCATCTAATTATTTCTACTCTTGTACAGCTGTAATCACTGCTCTTTGATAACTTGTAGTTATGAAAGTTGTCAGAAGAGGACACAGAACAAATAATACATTCTTGTCATGGCAAGTAATATACGTCATTAAAAATGTCTAATTATGATCTTAGAGTCTGGTAAAAAAAAAAAAAAAGAAAATGTCTATTTGTACAGTTGCTGTATGGACAACCCCCAGTGCTATTGGTACGTTTACCAAAGTATACATTGACGTGCCGTCAGGGTAGGCAAGGTAGGCAGTGCCTAGCCAAGGGTGAATTGATATTTTGATTATTTGTTTTAATTATAACATAATTACAAATTATTTATTTTTCCATTTCCAATAGCCTACAGTGTAAGTTTGAAAGTGTCCGCATTTTGTGCGTTTCATAGCCCAAATTACTAAACAGCGCTATTTCCTGGAACAGCTGCACAGTCTCACTCCGCTGTTTTTATGTGTTTTTCGCATGCGCAGTCAGGTCCCCAAGATGACAACCATTTACGTCCAAAGGCAGCTTAGAGAGCTGCCTTTGGACGTAACCACGCTATGCTAAATGCTATACGTAAGTTCACAGTACATTAGTGAATTGATGCCATGTGACCGCTGCTGCTGCATTCTTTAGCTAGTGGGCGGGATAACACTACAGGCAGGATGACAGCGCTAGAGACGATAGAGAATTTTTTTTTCTGAGGAAAAACGACAGCTTTTAAAAGATGGGAGACCAACACCTGAGCTACCAGAGCTTCAGCAAAGGTAAGGTCAGAAAATGTTTCATACTTTCTACAGTGAATGGTACAAAAGGAAGGATTGGCTTTGTGGATGTGCTTCACTGAGGCTGTTCCGAGTTGTTGTTGTTGTCTTTTTCTCCTTGTTTCTGTGTTTCCAACACAAACAACGGATGTGCTGCCGTGTCATGAGATATATCTTGTTGGGAGAGTATGGAGGCTATAATAAAAAATTGTTTAGGTTTTGTTAATGGTGTTCATGATGTTGATTTTGTTAGATGGCTAAATACTTGTTCATGTGGATCTTGTTGGGTTTTGTCTTTCTTATTATGATTTTTTTATTATGATAAGTGCATTGAGATGACTTTGTTGTAAATTGCTTCATACAAATAAAATTGATTTGAATTGAATTAACACTTGCCAGCAGAAACATATGAAATTGTCATTGGTTGTCTTGATTTGCAACGTGCCTACCCTAGTGGTCACGGCATATGACTGAAACTACACGTACGAAGCGTCTTAGGGTTTGGTTTAGTCTTAGTCACGTGACCTAAACTGGTCAAATAGGGGTGCTGCGTATGGTTAGAATGTCGGTATATTGATACTGCCTAAAAACAAATATAGGCAATGTAAAAAACAAATAATGTCCACCTTATGATGTAGGCTAACTGAGTTCTATACTGAATGCAGCATGTTCCTTCAGTAGTTAGCCTGGTGATAAGCCACACCCACTTCCTTACTTTTTTATAAGAAAGTGGGTATGTTAATGCCTCGTTTCTGCTCATTTCTTCTGGTTTCTTTTGAACCGAGGAAGAACGTCATATCTCCTGCATTAAGCAGTGTCAAAACAAACATGGCACCCACCATGGAGCAGCATTTTGGAGCTGCTCTCTGCTTTGTTTGAAAACACCTGGATATGTTGTTGAAGCCACAATAAGAAAATCTTTTAAAACTGTGAGTCTGTACCATACTACACGCCATTTTCCTCTGCCGGTTTAGTTAAGTGAACCATCTTAGCTTGTCGCGCTATGATCGTCCCACCCCCAGAACTCAAATGCCTGGTGAGTGCTTCCAGACTAATCGCCGCTTTAAACATTGACTACAGGAATGGAAACACGTCTGTGCTGTAATAAAGTGAAACTGACTGATCAGAGTGCTGTGCTTTTATTGTCCAATCAGTTAATTTTGTATAATCTCACAATTTCACTTATTAACAGTGTTGGCAGCTTCAAGCCTGCATTCCTTCCTTCCTGCTTTTTCTCCTGCAACAGTGTTACTTTAGACCTGGATAGTAGATATTCATTATTCCTATTTAGTCCTAGTTTTATGCAATCGTGCATGCATAGGTGTTGATAACCAGCTTCGTAGTACAGCTGCTCTTATATTGTGAATGTTTGGTTAGGTGAAGCCCACAAACAGAGATATATCCTGCATTATTCCAGCTTTGTACAGGCCAATCATCATGCTTGGTATTCATTTTCTGATTGATTTAAATTTTCAATAATTTATCATAATTTATAACTTTCATTTATTATTTTTATTACAACTCTTTTTTCTGTTGGACAAAATACTAATGTTACTTTGACAGTATACAAGATTGCTACTAAATAAAAAACTGTATTTCATTTTCAGGTATGGGATTATATAGTGGTTTTATTGTTATAATTAATATTGATGACATATGAAAGGTGGTTAAAGCTGTTTTTAGAAGAGAAAATCCATCCTCATTCTGGTTCAGGAGGCCCATCACTGATGTTCCCCTGGGTCAAGAGCTCTTCTACCTGGCTGCGCAGATAGAGATAAAAACCAGTTATCTTTGCCTCACAGCACTCCACCTCCCAGAGGGAGATCACCTCTCGGAGTAGACTCAGTGAAACCAGAACATTAGTTCCCTCTGTGGACGTCTGACTTTCATTTACACTCAGTCAAAGAGGAAGAAGTGCATTACGTAATACTCTGATTTTTGGTGACTGCGTTGATATTCTCATTCTCTATTTTGTCGAGATCTGTAATCAAGGAAGGCAGTGCAGGTGGCAATGAAAACAGTAAAACATAACAAGAAAGTTTTTTAATTCGATGTCTTTTAATTTTTATTGTTATTTGTATCTTCTATCAATTAATTAGAAATGTTGTATTGCTTTACTACTGACTGTGAAACAAATGGATTCTGGGAGATGATAGGTTTAATAACTTGTGGCTCCAGCCCACTAAGTGGCCATAATGTGTCTGTAAATGTCAACGTTTACTGATCAAAAAGGAAAAGAAACATACAACAAATGTAAAAATTATTTAATCTTTAAAGCATATTTTTTCATAAAAGAAAAAAGATCAAAGTTGAAATGTCACTGGAAGAAGGCTTTTGGAAGCATCAGCACTAGCTACTTGGTCAGATGTAGCTTAGCTACATATATTAAGCACAACATACTTCACCTGAATATATTTTTCATGCAAACAACCCTTGGGCAACTGGCGGCCCAAGGACTGCACACAGCCTTTGGTCTAATTTTGTGAGGCCACCAAAGTAGATGAAGAAAATGACTTAAAATTACATTAAAGGGAAAAATACACAAAAAGACAACAAAAATATATAAGATGACATAAGAGTATAACACACTACAGAACAACAACAATACACATAATGGCAACAAAAACACAGAAAATGACTCTTAAAACATAGGGAAATACACAGAACAACCACAAAAATACACATAATGACCTCAAAAACACAAATGTATTCCAGAATTACACAAAATGAAAGAAACATACATAATTACAAAAATACAATAAATGACACATTGGCCTCTGCGATAAATTACATTTGGCGATATATCAAGTTTTCTATTTTAAGCGACAGATAAAATGACACTTTCGCCAAAAACAATAACATGTTATTTAAAAGATTATTTTGCTAAAACACATAAAACGACAACAAAAACACACAAAAGGGCTCCAAAATAACAGAAAATGACTCTAAAGCCCTATTTGCACGGGATTAGTTTTAACTAGGGACCACATGCAACTGGATGTTTGTGATGTTAATCCTGTGTGAATCGGCCATGTCAGTATTAAGTAAAATAGAAATTCCCCCACCAATTACCTACTACATTTTGCTGAACTCTGAGGTCCTGTGATAATACTAATTCAATGCGAATAGGCATATCTGTGATTTGGACAGAAATGGGCGGGATCTAAATCCCTGTTCCCTTGGTTCTTTGGGTATTCCGTTTTAAAACCAAATCAAAAAAACAAATAAACAATGATTGATCTGATGCGTTATTACGCATTGTTTTATTTCTGGAACGCATGTTTATTTCTTCTTAGCACCCGCCATGTTGAAAACAATGTGAATGAATGTTACGCAATACGCAGCCCTTTGACATCATATATGGGAGATGTCCGTAAATTTCAGCAAAATCTCAGGCTTCGGCTATCCCTTGCGAATGTGCCACATAAAAAACAGTTGTTGGGGGGTCATTTATATATTACATGGGGTCCCCAGATAATACTTAACCCCGTTCGAATGGGCCTTAAAACACACAAAATTACAAAAAAAATACCAAGCACAAAACAACAACAAAAACCCATAACTCCACAAATACAATGACTCCAAAAACACTTCTGCAAAATGCCAACTCAAATCTACAGTAAATGAAACATTGTGTTGTTTCCTGTGTTAATGCTCCTACTGGTCCCCATTCTAAATACTGATATGAATATTGACAAGGTGAACGTCAGATCAGACAATCTGATTTCTGTGACCCACTGTGTTCACATTTGCCCATCTGGTATAGACTTCCAAAATAAGTAAGAAACCATCAATATAAATTGGCAAGGATCTCATATCATTTTGCAAAATGGTACAGTTTGATACGGTTAAGGGACTTAACAGGGTTTTTTTTTCAGTGATCAGGGCTTTGTTTTGGTTCATGTTTTAACAACCAGTTAACAGGAAGGCACAGAGTCACTGCTCATCCCTGGGGGGCTAGGGGAACAAAGTGTTAACCTCAATCTCTGTTGGTCTTAGGAAGAAATTCAAGTTTACTTCAAGACAATTAGAACATCTCTTCTCTTGTCTTACTTTTATCATGTGTCTTTTCTCATTTGACAATATTTTGGCATACAAACAAGTGTAAATCTATGACACAATGTGGTAAATCATGCTTATCTTCTCTGTGTTGTGCCCCCTCCTAATGAGAAACAAACACATGAATAGATCTAGAAACACAAATCTCGTAAGTCTTTTAATGTTAGAATCAAACAACACTGTATTGTCCTCTGACATAATCTACAGCGTAGTCTGTGTTCAGTCAGGCTCAATAAACTGTTGATGGAGAGTCCGTCTGATCAAAAGATTGGAGATGCATTTCATTGTCATTCAGTGTGTGGGTCCTGCACAGTGTGTGGTAGCTGAAAGAGAAGAGGGAGTTGTGTTTTCACAGGAAATGATGTGGCACCAAAAGCTTTACTGAACAAAAATCAGAACATGTCATTTTCAGTTGAAAATAAAATTGTATAAATAGCTTTGTTCCTGAGTCAGCAATTTATCATCCTTTGTCTTGTCCTTTTCAGTGTAATTATATCGGGTGTAGATTAAAGTGATAGAAGGACACGATCCCAATGCTGGTTTAACTAAACAACATGTCGACATACAGACTGTCAGGTACACACCAGCAGGTCAGACATGGGGCCACATGCAACACTCGGTTCAATTTTGTGCGTCCCCCAAAGAAAATTTACAAAATAACTTGAAAACACACGAAATGACAAACATTCAAAATACACAAACGGCAAAATGAGAGTGAAAATATAACAGCAACAAAAATAACTTACAGAAAAAAAATACACAAAAATCACTCCATAAACAAATTGACAACTTAAAACCACACAAAATGACTCATAACACACAAAACAGCAAAATGTTACAGGATAGCAGAGCAACAGACAAATAGCATTCCTGTGCTCATGCTCAGATTGGTCATTATTTCTAAATGCTGACAGGAATGTCAATAATGTGACTTTTAGCTTTGATACAATCATATGTTTGTGGCCCAGCTGTGATAAAGGTTGCCCATCTCTGCATTAAGTTCTCTATACAATAAAATAGACAACCAGATATGAAATATACTGTACATACACCCCAAAAGGGAACAAGGCACAATTGTCTACAAGAGGACCAATGCAAACCCATGAACTGCTGGTTGTTTATACCAGTACAGTCCCACTCCCAAGCTGGTTGAAATTGACTTACATTACTGCCTTTCAGTGATGTGCCGTCAAGGTAGGCAGTATTTTGATTATTTGTTTTAATTGTATTATAATTATAAATTATTTATTTTTCATTTCCAATAGCCTACAGTACCTATAAGTTTGAAAGTGTCCGCATTTTGTGCGTTTCATAGCCCAAATTACTAAACAGCACTATTTCCTGGAACAGCTGCACAGTCTCACTCCGCTGTAAGGCAGAGGGAGGCCACGCCCCCTCCCAAAGGCACATTGCTCCTCTGCCTTCGTTCCCATAGCGTGTTTTTACGTGTTTGCGCATGCGCAGTCAGGTCCCCAAGATGACAACCATTTACGTCCAAAGGCAGCGTAGAGAGCTGCCTTTGGACGTAACCGAGCTGTGCTAAATGCTATACCTAAGTTCACAGTGCATTAGTGAATAGATGCCATGTGACCACTGCTGCTACGTTCTCTAGCTAGTGGGCGGGATAACACTACAGGCAGGACGACAGCGCTAGAGATGATAGAGAAACTTTTTTCTGAGGAAAAACGACAGCTTTTAAAAGATGGGAGACCAACACCTGAGCTACCAGAGCTTCAGCAAAGGTAAGGTCAGAACATGTTTCATACTTTCTACAGTGAATGGTACAAAAGGAAGGATTGGCTTTGTGGATGTTCCTCACTGAGGCTGTTCTGAGTTGTTGTTGTCATTTTCTCTGTGTTTCCAACACAAACAACGGATGCGCTGCCGTGTCATGAGATATACTGTATCTTGTTGGGAGAGTATGGAGGCTGCTATTGAATAATTGTTTATGTTTCTTTAATAGTGTTTATGATGTTGATTTTGTTAGATGACTAAATGCTTGTTCATGTGGATCTTGTTGGGTTTTTTTTTTCTTATTATGAATTTTATATTTTGATAAGTGCATTGAGATGACTTTGTTGGAAATTGCTTTATACAAATACAAATGATATGAATTGAATTAACACTTGACAGCAGAAACATATGAAATTGTTATTGGCGGTCTCGATTTGCAACATGCCTACCCAACCCTAGTGGTCACGGCACGTCACTGCTGCCTTTAATATAGAGAGGGAAAATGTTCTTTATTTTGGAGAAGTAGATGCTGCATCTCAGTGGAGCCTAAAATGAAGCCAGAGTGTGGTGGCAAAGCAGAACCTTTTGAATATTTACATCAATCTGTACAAAATGGTGTGATTTATAAATTTGACTTACCTGACACCAATCTATTGGCTCATTTTGTCAGGTTAGTGTAGGAGGGTGAGGTGTTAAAGGAAATAGGAGGATACAGAAAGGCAGGGATAGTATTTTAAAGGGACAGTATTGTGAAAAAAATCCCTTTATAATGGTTTTGCTAAAATGATATGCATCCCTTTAGCCTCGTTGAAAAAGTTCTGTTTCCTCCCTCCCTTGTTATTCCATTATTATTGTAAAAAGTCAGCTTCAAAGTTGGATTTTTCGCGCTACTTGATGTCACGTAGCAGAAATTCCTCCTCCTGACAATCCTGGCTCCTCCTACCCTATAAGTATGTGAGCTGCTTCCTCTCAAACTACCTTACAGCTAAAGGCATGTTCACACCAAACGCTTCCAAAGCGTTAACAGCATCGGGTTTACATAGACAATATATGGTGGACGCGCTTCTAGGGAGCGTCAGAGGTCCCGCTGCGGTTCCCGCGCCTTGTGCGCGGTGCGTTTTGAAGCTTTTCACACGGCGGATGCTGTACGTTTTGAGATTTCAAGCTTTTGACGTGCGCCTCCAATCAGGCCGATGCTGGAGTTGGGATTGTTGAACTTTTGGGGCATATCGCGGTGCGTCAACCAATCAGGAGCTTTCTCCAACCGTGAAGTATTCAGAAAAATGAGTAGAAAAAAAACACTGACTGGAGGTGCAGACAGATGGACAGGCACTCTTCTGCTGGAATAGTGCGCCTGTAGTTGGTGTCCTGGTAGGAGATGCGAACACCGATGCTGGTCAGCAGGTCGTCAAACTGGGCACAGGAGAGATGGAAGTAGCACTGAAAGCAACTCTCGTCCGAGCGCAGCTCTGATGAATCCAGAAACGGCGCCGAGGTGCAAATAAAACCAAGCCACTCTCTGGATAATGTAGAGCCGATGAACGGGGGGCGGAGGCAGCGTGTTCAGCAAGGAACTTCAAACTTTATTCTCCATTCACCCACACTTCTCTATAGCCCTCTAACATCACAGTGCACACACTGAGTCACACCAAAATACATCCGACCGGAAAAACCGCATTCTCAACACAATGTTCCCCACCACTTCACAGTCACTGGGTGAATTATTAACGTAACTGATGAGGCACGATTTTGACGCCAGGAATGCGTTTGGTGTGAATGTAACATAAGACAAACACTGTGGTTTAATACAAAATATAAATTATACTTTATTGTCATATATGTAAAGCTACATACACAAAATGTGTTCTCTGCATTTAACCCCTCCCTGAGGAGCAGTCGGTAGCAACGGTGTAGCACCCGGAGCAGTTCCATTTTTAGTATCCGTTATACCGCCTCGTTTTGCCATTTTCCCTCACCTCTCCTCCTGTTGTTCTCCCATTTTTTCATCTAAAATACAAGGCACCACCCTTTGTGACCGATACTGTCCTCTCATGTTATATGTGTTATTTGTGATTGTCTTTTCATGTTTTCTTGGACGGGATGAAACTGAAATATAATTTTGTTGCTCTGTTGCTCCGTAACATGTGCAATGACAAATAAAGATTAGAGATGATCTGACGTTTTTGTGACGTAATGCGATGCAGTGGTTGGACAAAACAGTGGACTATCACCTTGAATGGACTATTCCTGTAATAAGAAGTGGAGAGGATGACAGGAAAGCGACGAAGCAGCTCCAGTAAGTGTTTGAACCAGCTGACTCAGGTTATTGACTCCGTTGCTGCTGACACACACACACGCCCACGCACACGCACACACACACACACACACACACACACACACACACTGAAACAGTGTTTTTCTGACTCACAATCACAATAGCCACTTAAATAGCCAAGTATTTTACTGAAATGTGCATTTTTGGCTGAAAAAAATAACAAAAGTGTGGGAATAGCAAAAGAAAATTGTGATCAGCTTTTGTGTGGAGTCAGCATCTACAGACACGCCTACTCATGAATATGCATCAGTAGGCCCCAAAACAGCCTGTTTATAGAACTACTCTGAAAGTGACTTTTCAGAGGCTAAAACTCTGGAAAACAGGCGAGTTTGGGAAAATAAACCTCAAATATTATGTTGTTGGGATTCTTAGAACAAATGGAGATCGGTGAAAAATAGCATAATATTGGACCTTTAAAGCATTTAAAGTCCATTGAATTAAAAAAAATCAAAATCCAACAAAGTACCAAACTTATAATAATAATGTCAGAAAACCCCATAGAAGTAGAAAACAAACTGACGGGAAGACCTGAGAGTTAACAATCCATTGGACCAGCAAATACTCAGGGTCTGATTCCAAAGAAAATGTGCAAACTAAGCACATTAACTGATGCTGAGTGATTATGATTTTAAGTTTAATTCTCTAATCTACGAAAGCAAATTAGGGTCAATTTTGATAGAGAAAATAATTTAAAATTTGGAGAATTTGGAAAAAAAATCTGAAAATACAATATCATAATAAAAGTCGAAGGTCTGCTAATAAAGTCAAATCTACGGAAGCTGACGAGGGCCATTCACCATGGGCCCTATTCCCCAGTCTGGATTTAAGCGCTATTTTATGTGCATGCAGTTACGCGCCTCTCTTCTGCGCTTATTCTCTGGTCCAGGTTCCTGACACGCCCACCGCCCGTAAATCAACCAAAAGTGTGTAGTCTGTGAATGAAGGCATTCTGAAGTAAAGGAGGCGGACTGGGCCATGATGTCATTATTTTTGGGCTGTTTAGAAATCACGGAACATGGAATTTTCCTAACGCTTGTAAATGTCATTGAAATCCGTGAAAATTATAGAGTACAAAGATGAAACGCCTTTGTTAATAAACAATGCAACGGGACGATTTAATCAGATTATTGATTTGATTATTGCAGTGTGAGGATCGGCTGCATTTTTCTGTTCGAGTCACAGTTAAAATCTTTCCTTTTTTCCTCTCATATCATCAATAGATTAATGTTTGTTTGTGTGGAAAACCTGATTTTATTAACTTATTCCATTCCTGCATTCAGAAATTATCAGCGCATCAGCATCATCGGTCATCAATACATAGCTCTAAAGCGTGACCGAGTGTGATGCACTGGAGGTTTGAGGAAATAATCCTCAGAGTGCCTTGCTTTAATACAGAGGAGACAGCGATGTTTGCAGTAAAACAGAACCAGTGGCTTCCTACATAATGCACAGTTTTAAATATAAATAGTTTAAAGCCTTATGGAGCTGATGTGAGCGAGTCTGAACTGAAGCTGAGCCCCATTGAAATATGTATGGGAACAGTTTCTGGTCCATCCTCTCATGAGCATTTCACCAACCTCCACATATGACAGCTTCACTTATTATTTACTCTGTAGTGGATCAAACTGTGGCTTTACGTTGGACATAGTATGAAAATAGTTGGACATCACTGTGACCAACGTGGACAGAAGTCTAACGTCTGTCAGAGTATCATTTATTGAGCAGAAGCAGCCGAGACTCAACTCGGGTTCACACAGCTGATCAGCTCCATGGCGCAGCACCTACAGTCTCTGCAGAACAAAGAGTGGACGGCACAGATAAAATACAATTAAATAAAAAACATTTTGTCCCATCAATAACTATTAAATGTGAACAGAATGAACCCTGTAACAGTGTAACAGTGTCAGTTTGGATAGATTCTTTTGGGAGTCTTTTTTGCAATATTATGAGTCAGTGTGGCTTAAAATGTAACAAAGTCCAAAATTCTAGTGCAATACAATGTTTCACCTTATCGGGGCGCTGTACCAGGTTCAGATACGCATGAGGAAAAGAACTTAAGCAGACGGGAGAATGTGTGTAAGGCCAGATTTGAATGGGAATGCCCACATTTCCAGGCCACTACACCCAGAGTGCGTAACTGAGTCGAAGGCTTGCAGCAACGGAAGGGGAGAATATCGCACAGCCAAAAACAGCGCCACTGCGCGGCTTTTATGACTTACGCGCATGGGAAAATAGACCCCCATATGACAAGAAACAGCAGATCATGGCCGTCTACAAAATGGCTTTACGTCGAAGAATGCGTTAAAATCTACTTCAAAGTTGAGTTTAATGACAAAGAGATTATTTCTCTTTTACCTCATAAAAGAGTTAAAAGAGAAATTAGCTCTCTTTGAAAACTTTGAAGGGTTAATGACAAAAACGGAATCTGTTCAGAAGGAAAAACCAGTGAAGTTTGGAAGAGGTGGAACATTCAGCCCAGACTGTCGCGATTGAGGAGCTACAAAAACAGATTAGGAGCAGTTTTGATGGAGACTGTTGTCGTATATAATGAATTGGCTCTCGTCCATTTCCGTAGATTTCACTTTAATTGCAAACCTTCCACTTTTATCACAATATTGTAATTTGATTTTATTTTCAAATTTTCATCTTTATTCTCGACATTAATCTTAACTTTAATTTTGATTTGCCCAAAAATATTTTCTTCATCGAAACTGGCCCAGCCACTTATCATCGACAAATATTTGCCGTTTTTACAAATTTCCCCCTCGTAATTTTAAACATTTAAATATTGTAGTTGGGCATGATCTGTATTTTATTCCCACTGATTCAAAACGTGTGCACAATATACACAGAGATCACCAAATCAATGGTGTGAAACACTCGTCTCTGCAGTGCTATTATGACTGAACAACAAACCCAGGCTTGTTCTACGCCCACACACACATACAGGCTGAGATATAAAAAGGAAACATTTGGGGTCATCCCTATAAAATGATGAACACGCTCTGCAACAACAGCGCTCCAAAGCTCTGATTTATCCACTGCAACCTGCTCTGTATTTGTGCCACTGCAGAAGAAGAAGAAGCAGTGGCGTCTATTTTTAAGCTGCAATGATCTCACATATGGCTTCTTGTTACGAGGGAAATTTGTCCGAGCTGCTAAAATCTAAATCAAGTGTTTTCTGTGTGACTAGCAGCGGGTTTCTCTGCTTTACATTTGTTGCACCTTTGCTGTCATGGAGTATGAGTGAGTGTGTTTCACAGTGTCACTAAAGACACAGATGGACGGGTGGCGCCCTAAATAAATATGTAAGTAGCCACGCTGAGCTTTTGGTCCTCCTGCTGTTTCCACTCACTATTGATCAAATTGCTAATTTAAAGCTAGAAAGGCTCAGCTGAGCTTTTCCTGGTGTACACTGTAAACTGTAAATGACATTCTCAATGCGAGCTGTTCATGTGATCACTGGACTTATAGGAACAACCCTTTGATCCCCACAGTCATAAAACCCAAGAACTATTTTTTTTTCTTCATGTCTTTTTCCCTTCTAAAAAAGGAAAGAAAAAAAGAAAAACAAAAAAAAGACGGGGGAAAGATATTTTTTACAAAAGAGGAGGGTCAAAGCAAGAAGAAACAGGAGCACTACAGCACAAACCTCCACCAAGCTCCAAATATCCTCTTTACCAAATATTGGCGGTAATCTGGATCAGTGATCTGATCATGGTACCATGATCATTCACACTTTAAAAGCATGGAAAAAAAAAAAATCAGTTATAACCATACAATAGGTCCAAATGTATGGACAGCCCAATTTTTTCCTGGAAAAAAAAAATCACGATTAAGATCTGATCTGGATGAAACACATTGGGGTAATGGATTAACCAACTTGACATAACTCAAATTTTATAAATATTGGTCAATTACGAACTGAGATATACATTTATGAAATTTTGCCAATGATGAGAGAGAAGGATTATTTATTTATTTTTTTAGCTATCTAGAATCAGGGGATCCAGATCCCCTTCAAAATGTATTTGAATCTTCCATGCCGTGAGGTCTACATTTGGTTAAAATTTTATCAGGTAATTCTGCAAACAGCCAAGCAAAAACTTAAACACTGATGAAAATATTACATTCTTGGTGGAGGTGATAAAACCTTCTTAGATCGCAAGTTTGTTATTTGTCCTTTTATTTTCTTGTTTTTTCTCTTTTTTAAAAAAGGAAAGAACAAAATGAGAAATAGGAGAGGGGAAAACTAAAGAACGTTTCCTTTCTTATTGAGAGCGCAAGGTAGAGAAGATAAGACATGGATTTATATCTTTGTGTATTTTTAGAGATTATTAATGTGACTCCTGATCCAGGACAGGTAGCTGGAGAATACAGTCCATGGGGAGATGCATGGAGAACTGAATGGGCTCATAACCCACAAAAGACAATAAAAAATCCTTCTCGAATGTTCTGGAGCGGGGAATATGTCTCCTCCCTGCTTTACATTGCCTTTGACCAGTAATGGGAGCCAATGGGAGTGCAAGGACGACACTCTGATACATAAATCCAGATAAATCAATCGACTTTATTGAGTTAGTTATGAATTAGGTGTATCCGTCTTTCTTTAAGCCCATTCTCCTGGAAATTCAAGCCAATTACCCAATTTGGTCTCTAAAGAATTATTCAAAAGAACAGTCTGTCTCGTTGTTGGTCAAACATCAGCAAAAAAAAAAAAACTAGGGGATGTTAGTTGACCCTCAAATCTTAGTAAAATCCTACATACAACAACATACAAATTGTATACATTGTTGCTTGAAGGTGTTGGAAAAAAAACGTTGGCAATCTCACATTACTACCAGTGCAACATATTGTGTTTGACAGTCACAGTCTCTGTCTAGTAGCCCAACGATGCAAGTTCAAGGAGAGCCGTGAAATCTAAACAGAACTCTCATATCCATTAGTTTCCCAAATGACCAATTTAAGAAAGACTTTCTTCCAATCATTTAACAGCTAACACACTGCTCTTCAACCGAAACCTTAAAACTGCTGGAGACAATAATTCTTATAATCAGATAAAGACATAGTGTGGGCCTCATAGATCAATAAATCAAGATCATTTGCTGGAAAAAAAATGAAAAAGTTTTAAATTTGCTGGTCTAAAGTCATAAAGCACCATATTCAGGGGCTAGCAAACACAAACACCATATACAGGACGTGTATGATGTCTATGCTAGCAAATGCGTGGTGTGATCAAACAGAGCTTTCAGTTAGAACCAAAGGTAGTACCGGTAGTTCACTAGGGACCACTGACAGAGGAGGTAGACATGGAGAGCCAGGATCAACAGGAGCAACTATGAGCCCACCAGACACACACAATAATTCTTCTGATCATTTTCTTGAAGGAAAAGTATTTATTTACCGGAAAAAAATATTTTATATGTTCTTTAAAGTAGCAGGGGAAGGGAGGGGGATGGTGAGGAACATGTTGACAGGGGGAAACTGTCAATCACTGAGCGTTCTTGTGCTGAGCCCAAACCAGGACACGTGCAGAGGGTTGTGTTAACAAGAATATCTGACGTTACCTGATATTCTGCAAAAAGTTATGTAATTTAATCTCATTTTCATGAGAAACATGTTAGACATGGAACATCACCATTCGAATAAAGTATTTCTCATACTGTGTTGAAGTTAGGATAATGTTTATATTTAGCAGGAAAACCATCCTGTTTGGCCAAACTTGTCCTAATTGGTCCTCATCACAGAAGTTGTGCTGAATCAGCATCTACCTCCAGCCCAAACAACAGAAAAATAAAATTATAACCTGCAGGCTCAAAATAGAAAGAAGGTAAAGGAGCAGAAGGGTGTTGTCAAGACTGTCTTGAATTTGTCATGGACTTTGTGGGAAGCTAATGAAGCTAAAGTTCAAAGTAAGAGTTACTTTTTTGTTTGACAGATGAGCAAATCTGTGGTTCGTTTTAACTAAGAAATGTTAACAACAGTGCTAATGAGTTTGATAATACATTTATATATATATATATATATATATATATATATATATATATATATATATATAGGGTGTAAGATGCTGGCAGGGAAAGCTTACATGGAGCGCCACAACCAAGTGACTGGTATAGTGTACAGGAACATCTGTGCAGAGTATGGGCTGGAAACCCCAAGGTCAAAGTGGGAAACACCTCCAAAGGTGGTAGAGAATGACTGAGCCAAGATCCTGTGGGACTTCCAGATACAGACGGACAGAATGGTAATGGCGAACCAACCAGACATTGTGGTGGTGGACAAAGAGCAGAGGAAAGCCGTTGTGGTCGACATAGCAATACCAAGCGACTTCAACATCAGGAAAAAGAAACACGAGAAACTAGAAAAATACCAGGGGCTCAGAGAAAAGTTGGAGAAAATCTGGAGGGTGAAGGCATCAGTGGTGCCCGTGGTCATTGGGGCACTCGGGGCAGTGACCCCCAAACTGGAATAGTGGCTCCAGCAGATCCCAGGAAATACATCAGACATCTTGGTCCAGAAAAGTGCAGTTCTAGGAACAGCAAAGATACTGCGCAGAACCCTCAAGCTCCCAGGCCTCTGGTAGAGGACCCGAGCTTGGAGGAAAAAAGAGACCGCCAGCGGAGGGTGAGGAAGAGTTTTTATATATATATATATATATATATATATATATATATATATATATATATATATATATATATATATACTGGCTAGCTCAAATCCCTTGTTCAAATCCCCGCTGGGGAAAATGAGCAACATACCATCTGCCAGTGTGGATCCTTGGGCAAGACCATTCACGCTACTGCCTACCTCATTCAATGATGAGAGACAATAAAATGAATGACATGCCGGCTCAGACGTCCAAACAAGGTCTGCGTCAGGTGCTGAGGAACCTGAGCACCTTGATGAAAAATGGGCTACTGGAACAAGACTGAAATGGGCGAGGTGCGATAACATTGTAATGCTACTAGTCCAGTAACCCTAGTCAGAGGGGCTACATGCAAAGGATGTGGGAGAAATGGTTACTATTAAACCCACACTCCAAACTCACGGCAAAACACTTAGTAGCTCAGTGTTCCAACATCCACAAAATCACAACTTGAGATTGACGAGGTACAACACCAATGCTACAGCAAGGTGTATATATATATATATATATATATATATATATATATATATATACATAGCATGAATCTATTCATACAGCACCTGAATTGTAATTTAATTTAAATTTTGTCCAAAAATACACAATTTTTTTTTTTTTTTAATGAAAATAATCATTAGAGTTGTCGTCCGACTGTCATTGTCCATTATCATAGATTATGTAGCTCTCTCAAGATAAGTTCATGTGTATATGCTGCTGTGTGTGGTGTGTTTTTATAGAATAGAATACATCTTCATTGTCATTGATTTAAAAACAACAAAAAAACTGTTTAGCAGCTGTTCTATTAAAATACAATAAAAACACCAACAGGGTAAATATACATCTTTAAGAAATAGAAAGTGGTTATGTGGTTATAGCAGAATATGGTCCGCAGAATAGTGTTAATCAATTGCCAATGAAATAACCTGTAACTCAGATGGTAATATTTATTCTTCGCCAGACAAGGAGGACAGAGATTCGCTTGGCATCATTTTTGTTCTAGTTTGTTGTTTGGCATGTGTATTCCCTGTGATATCACCTCATTCCACAAGATATTCAATTTTTGATTTGGATCTTCCAGTGAAAGCCCCAAAGAAAACATCTGCCATTGTTTTGCCACAATTTTCAGTCTGTGAAAACATCAGAAATGTATTGGAAAGTAACTGGAAATTGCTTGTTACCTTCAATTCTGTGTGCTAAAGCAATGTGTTCTCAATTGGTAGACAGTGTTTATGATGCGTTTCAGTCAGACAGTAATAATTGCTGCTGAGACTGGAAAGTGTTTTTAGGATTAAAGAAACAGCACTTTTTTGGTTTAAATCCTATTTATCAGACAGGACCCACTTTGTTAATATTAATAATCTCTCCTTAAAGCACGCCAGAGTTAATCATGGAATTCCACAAGGTACAGTTTTAGGGTCAATGCTCTTAATATTATATATATACTATCAATAGGTAACATTAACAAATAATATAAATTTTCATTGCTATTCGGATGATACACAGCTCTAATTGTCAATGAAACACCTCTGAGACAAATTATCAGAGTAAATAGTGTCTTAATTTGAGCCGGATCTTGTCGGAGCAGGTCCGGCACTTATTTGATTGGATCCAGCTGTAATGAAGCAAGTCCATTACTTGTATACAAAAGACGCATGCATATTATCTTTGTAAAACAGATGTTTATTGATTGTCTTTCCCATGGTTGTGGACCTGCAACAGAGAGTAAAGTATGAGTGAAACTAAATATAAAATGTAGAATTGTCTGACAAATGAACTTACTTTGTATCTCTGGTCTGGTCCCAGGTGTTCCGGCTAAAAGATTCCCCAGAGAGCCGGAGCACTTTAGGAAGGTTCCAGGAGGGACCATTGTGTGAGGAGCAGGAGGGGTGTTTAATTTAAATGTTGTGCTAAATTAGATGTTTGTTTTAATATAGATATCGTTAACTTAATAAAACATAATATTTGGTAGAGGTAATGAAATGTTTTTACATTGTTAGATTTGTAATGTATAGTGTGGAAGAATAAAATTGTTGTTTTTAAGAACTTTCCTGTGCTGCAGAATAGGCTGGGACTTAATCATCTGTCGGCCTATAAAAGCTGCTCAGCTGCATTGTTGGGGAAGAGTGCTGCATGATGTGAGCTATGTTTGGAGCTCTGCACATGTTTTAACCTTGTTTTTGCCTATTTCTTTGTAAATACTTTTCTACTTGGAAGTCATTAATAAATACACTTTGGTCTGCACCTGGAAACGTGGCCTTAGCTCTACTCTGTTCCTCCAACCGCTTAAATGAAACGGCCTACCCATGACACCAACATATAAAAAAAATGAGGTAAATAATAAAAATTTCAACCCCTTTTTCATTTTTAGGTGTTTATTTACATTTTTGTAGTATTGTATTGGACAGGTGTCTTTTTTGTTGAAATCACTGGAAAGTTCATTGTAAACACAAAATTGAATATAGACGTGAGATGTGAGAAGAGAGAAGAAAGTCAAGCCACGCCCCCACACTAAGGGTAATTTTGCGCAAAAGTAGTTTCTCTGTCAGCGCTGAAGATGGTAGAAAATGGCTAAAAAAGAGCTCTTTTAAGCCAATAAGTGAAGCTAAGCCTGAGGTAAAAGTTGTTTCTGTGGAAATCAAGGAGAAGAGCAGCAAGTTAGCTTAGCAACTAGCAGCACCTGTCCTGCACCTATCCAGTGGACATGAGGAGGACTCTTAGCCTATGAAAGACAAGGCCGGCCTCGGCTGTTAAATATGTTAAAAAGTTGCGAGGATGCAAAGTTCTCCGTGGCTGTTTTTTTTGGCTATTTTGACAAATAAATGGTTAGCATGCATTTCATTTTCATTTTCTGCTCTGCTGCTGATTCATTAGATGAGTTGTGGCCTTATGTTATGGGTGTATAAGTTTGTAAATATTTAGTATTTGTGGGTTTTTGCGTTCTGAAAGTTTAGTGACCTTTGTGGCTAAATTAGCAGTGATCTTGTGATGTCCTTGTTGCTGAAACCTGGCAGATTTTGACTGCTGTCACTCATAGAGTGATATACAGATGCTCTGTAACAGGCGATTGTCTGTGCTTCTTTAACGCTGATTGGTTGTTTGTGTTCATGTGATATTTTTGGCCCATTTAGTTAGCAAAAGGCGCTTCTAAAAATGTATATGTGACATTTTTGTCTCTCTTTTAGTGCCGGAACAACACTCAGCGTTTGCTCTGGGACCTGATGATTTACAAATTAACTCACTCAATGCCATTGACGTACATATACGTCATTTTTAAATCCGAACATTCACTGCCATTGACGCATGTGTGTCAATTGTGTTTTTCAACTGCGGTTGCGAGAAGACAGTGTGACAGAGTTCTCCCAGAAATATCAGGCTTGTACCATGATGTAGTGACCAACTGGTGCCATGTAGGTGTCAACAGCGCACCTTTGGATAAGATATTAGCTATGATTATCACCATCGCTGGAGAGGGAGAAGCCAGGGACGAGGCAGAAAATGGCGCTACAAGGGAAGATTGTGAAGTTCCCACCAGCTCACAGCAGCTCCCACTCGACCAGAGCATGTGTGGAACTAAGTGGACTATTGAGAGTGTTGCTATCGTGAGAGAAAACGATCAACAAACTGGGGCAAGTGGTGAGACTCGCCATGTCCGGGAGGAGGAGGAAGTTGCGAGGGACAGACTTGGAGGAAGTAGTATCAATTCCAATGCTTTATCGATCCCGTTTTTTAGCCATTCTCTTTTCGATTCCCAAATAGGCTGAAAAACAAGTAGTACATGAGTACAGAAAATAATACAACCTAGTTTATTAAAATAAAAATCAGGTTTATTAATATAAATCTTTATTATTCACTGCTCCCTGCTCTACTTTGCATATTGCTCATTGTATGGATTTGTGTTTGCTGTACTAATGGATCTGCGATGCTTGTGTATGACCGTCAAACATTGTTGAACATTCGAGCATCTCATGAAGCTTTCTTGAGGAACTGTACAGCTAGACAGTCTTCATGTCCTCCACCGCCACTCCTCGCGTCTCCAACGGGCGTTCTGCGCACACCTTCTGCTGTGCCCTGGAGGAGACGCTCCCGCAGAAGACGGAAGCGTGGAGGTATTTTGATTAAAATCAGAGCTTACCTTCGATCCGGAAAGAAAGGCGGCTATGGAAACCCAGCTACATCTCGGGGAAGTGAGCGTTGTCTCGTCCCTGTATTGCCCAGTGGTATCCAGGAGGGGCATCAGCTGATGCCGTCGCAACTCTCGGAGCGGCTCCGCACCCGGCGCCCCAGAGCTGCTAACCACCGCGGCGTCAACCAGGAAAACCTTCGCTTGCTAGCACGAGCTTCTTCACCGAAAAACGTGGATATACTTCGCATGGCACTGCTTAATGTCAGGTCGCTGGCAAACAAGACCTTCGTACTCAACGGTTTCTTCCTTTCCAGCATTTGGATATCATGTTTCTGACAGAGACATGGTTACATCCTGGTGAGTCTTCAGCTTTCTCTGAACTTCTTCCTCCAGGCGGCTCGTTTTTTTAGCTCTCCCCGTACCTCTGGAAAGGGCGGAGGGCTAGCGTCGGTGTTAAAATCTAGTCTTAAACGTCCAGCAACAACTTTCTCAAGTTTTGAACTGCAGTTGATTGAAATACAGAACACTGTGCCTGTTCTGTGCGCGCTGGTATATCGACCTCCAAAGTTTAACAAAGACTTCATTGCAGACTTTTCCGACTTCGTAGCAGGAACCGTTCTTAAATGTGATCATTTCTTAATAGTGGGTGATTATAATTCACATGTTTGCTGTGACTCAAAGCCTCTGGTAAAGGACTTTTTAAGTGCCATCGATTCTTTTAATCTTACACAGTGGGTTACTGGCCCTACGCATGAAAAGGGGCATACACTTGATCTCGTGCTGTCTCATGGTTTAAATGTAGGCATTGATAATCTCTGTAGCACGCAGATATCGGACCATTTGCCAGTTTTGTTTTCACTAACACTTCCGTGTGCTCCAGCTAAACCGTGCACCGCGGCGCGTATGCGGCGCGCCATGAGCCCTGTCGACAGCAGAAGAATTCTCAAATGCTTTTACTCATCTGGTGCCCACACTGGTCTTATCACCTTGTTCTGTTGAAGAGGCCACTAGCATGTTTAATTCTACATGCTCCTCCATTTTAGACCAGATTGCTCCTTTGAAAATGGTTAAATCCAAGTCTGTGTCTGAGCCATGGTTGAATGACTCTACTCGTGCACTTAGGCGTGAATGTAGACGTGCAGAAAGGAGGTGGAAAAATGACAAGCTTCACGTTTCTTTGGGCATTTTGCGAGACTGTTTATCAAATTATCAGAAAGCTGTGAAGTGTGCTAAAGCTGAGTACATGTCAAACTTAATTTCTGCAAATTATAACAGACCCCAAGTTCTGTTTAATGTTTTAAATAGACTTGTGAAACCTCCTGACTCAAACTATCTTGTACATTCTCAAACTTTGTGTGAAAGTTTTCTGAAATTTTTTGTTGACAAGATTACTGCTATTAGGGACTCAACCTCTTCTTTCAAAGTAGTTGATCCCTGTGTTACTTCTGTGTGTTCTGCGACTTTTGAACATTTTGAACCTGTGTCCCTTAGCGACCTGTCCGTTGTTGTGCATAAATTAAGAGCTTCTAACTGTCCGCTTGATTGTCTCCCTCCTAAACTGTTCAAAGATGTTTTGGGCGCGATTGGGCCTAATATACTGGCGATTATAAATTCCTCGCTGATATCAGGCTGCGTTCCAAGTTCCTTTAAACATGCTGTTGTTCAGCCTCTGCTTAAGAAGCAAAACCTGGACTTTGAAGTCCTGGCAAACTACAGGCCAATTTCTAAATTGCCTTTCTTATCAAAAATCTTGGAAAAACTGGTTTTTGCTCAAATACAAACTTATCTGGATGTAAATGGTATTTTAGAAAAATTTCAATCTGGCTTTAAGTTACGTCACAGCACTGAGACTGCACTCTTAAGAGTTTTTAATGACCTTATTTTAACTGTTGATTCAGGCTGCTCTACTGTTTTGGTTCTTTTAGATTTAACGGTAGCATTTGACACTGTCAACCATGAAATATTGCTTTCACGCCTCAAAAATCATGTTGGCATTAAAGGTACTGCCTTAAGTTGGTTTAGATCATACCTTGAAAATCGATCTTTTGCCGTCCAACTTGGTCCTTACGTTTCTGGAGTTGCCCCACTCAGCTGTGGTGTGCCGCAGGGCTCCATTTTGGGCCCCTTATTGTTTTCAATGTATATGTTGCCCATTGGGTCAATTTTCAGAAAATATAAAATTGACTTTCATTGTTTTGCAGACGACCTGCAAATTTATCTGCCTTTGAAGCCAGACACAGACAATGCTCAAGTTTTGTTTGACTGTTTACAGGAAGTAAAGGACTGGATGGCTCAAAATTGCCTAAAGCTTAATGACTCTAAAACTGAAATTGTTGTATTTGGTAACTCATGTGATGTCACTGCTCTGGGCCCTTTGAGTATCTATTTCCACGACTCTGATAGGAATCTTGGGGTTGTTTTGGACAGTTCATTTAAGTTTGACAGACAAATAAGTTCAGTCGTCAAAAATAGCTTTTTTCAGCTGCGTTTGCTTCGCAAAATCAAATCCTATTTGCCTCACGCCGACCTGGAGCGTGTCATTCATGCTTTTATTACGTGTCGTTTAGATTATTGTAACTCTCTGTACTGTGGGCTCGATCAAACTTCCATCCGGCGTCTGCAGTTGGTTCAAAACGCAGCGGCGCGTTTGCTCACGGCAACGAGGAAACGTGAGCACATAACTCCTGTGTTGGCCTCTCTGCACTGGCTTCCAGTCAGTTTTAGGATTCAGTTCAAGATACTGTTGATGGTTTTTAAATGTCTGAATGGGTTGGCTCCATCCTACCTTTCGGAGCTTTTGTTGTTTCGTGATCCAGGTCGAACACTGAGATCCTCCAATCAAATGACTCTGGTGGTGCCTATAGCTAAGCGCAAAACCAGAGGAGACCGGGCTTTTGCCGTAGCGGCTCCGAGTCTCTGGAACAGCCTTCCTCTGAATGTCAAAATGGCCCAGTCCATCCATGTTTTTAAGTCATTGTTGAAAACCCATCTTTTTGCTTTGGCTTTCAACACAAGTTCAGCAGATCCCATGTATTTTATTATTATTGTTTTATGCTGTATATCTTGTGACTGCTTTTACATTGTATTTTATAATGTTTGCTGTACAGCACTTTGGGCAGTTGTAGCTGTTTTGAAATGTGCTATATAAATAAAGTTGACATTGACATTGACATTGACAATACTAAAATGATTCCTCAATAAACAAATAAACAATACTCAAATTAGTACAATTAGTCCACAAGTCAAGTCGCTATTAGCTTAGGATAATAAATTAAGCTCATTTTTTAATCATTATCACGCAACGTAAAGTAAGTATTCATATAGCGCCTTTCATAGATAGAAATCATAAAATGCTTTACAGTAAAAACACAGTGCTTTACAAAACAGAATAAACAGTGATTTACAAGGATACAATACAAGACTTTCCTTCAAAATAAGGAAAAAGAAAATACAATGTTAACACCAAGTTAATAAAAGAGGTTAATTAAAAGCTTGTCTGTATAAAAATGTCTGTAGCTGCATTTTAAAGGAGTCAATGGAGTTAGTGCAGCGTAGAGCCAGCGGCAGAGTTGTTTAATTTTACCTGCCGTGCTAGTGCTAGCACTGGTGCTGCTAAGTGCTCCTACCCTCTCCACCTTTAAGTCAAAACCTACTTATTTGCAAAATTGTTAATCGCATAACAGGGACTAAAAACTAAGATTATATAGTCGAACACCAACATTACAATCAAACATCATCCACCATCACCAGTGGTGAAGGGTGAATAATAGCTGGTGAAGTGGTTAATATGTGGCCTCATCTACCGCACCTGACCCTTGCCATTCAGGCGCGTTTCTACACCTAGTCCTGTGGCAGGTGCTGTCCAGACAGACACAGTAGTGACGGGGTTGTAGTTCATCCCCCACTTCTGATTCCTGTAATATACCAACCGCACTGCTTACACACCATTCACACTAATGTGCACGCCATACTAGTTCTCATTCCACTCACACAGTCTAGCACCAGGTGTTTCCATGCAGACAGACCTGCTAATGCTGTATCATGTGTTTCTGCAGTCAGTGTCTTCTCCTCGCCCTTTTCTCTCTGCTCTTTCAGCTGTTTTGAAGCTGATGATGACGGTTCCTGATCTGTGGTTCACGGCTCAACTAGTCTGAGACACTCTGATGTTCTACCTATCTATCCTGTTCTGTTGGTCCTTCTGTCCATTAAACCCACCTAGTTGAGGCACATGGCTGACACCTCTGAACCTGGTTCTGCTGGAGATTTCTTCCTGTTAAAGGGAGTTTTTTCTCTCCACTGTAGCTGATGCATGTTTATGTGGATTTGTTGGGTATATTCTTAAGAATTTTACATTTTAATAAGTGGTAAGAGATGACTTGTTGTAATTTGCACTATATAGATAAAGTTGAATTAAATTGAATTAATATCTAAGATCATTGTTCTTTTTTCTTCTACCTAGCTCACTGGCTAACCACTGAGCTAATGTTAACTCGCTAGCTATGCTATTGCTTTTAATGGGGCATCACATTAAAAGGTTGCTCAACCTGTTATTTCCAGGAATATATACAGTATATATAAATATATACACACGCATTATGTACATGTATGCATATACATATACATAATATGACCTAAAATTGTGTTGTTGAGGGGTCTATAAGGGCTGGACTAGAACCAAAAAGTAGCTCTGACATTTTCAGCAATAGTGGCCCACCACCATACAATATGCAGAAGCACACGACATACGAGAAGATATATCAGCACATTGTATTGTTTCAAAAATTTAAATAGGGTGTAGCAGCCTACATGGAAAAGAGTAACTAGTTAAAAGTTTAATATGCTGTGTTAATACTTTAAATATGCTTATCTTGGGAGAGCTGACCACAGTGTCACGATTCCATCTTGAATGGAAAGTGGATGTCAAAGGAACACTGCTAGAGATGTCTTGTTATAATTTACAAAGTTGAGTATTTGAACACTTCAGCCTAAAATTTACCAAATTATTATTATTATTATTATTATTATTATTATTATTATTATTATTATTATTATTATTACAAACATCCCAAAAAAAGTGTTTTATTGTTAATTCCACAAGCTATCATCATCTAGAGTGTCCAGACAGTTTTTCTGCTTGGATTTGAGCTCTTCTGCCAAAAAATATTCTTTCCCCCTATTTTTTTTTTACATTTTTATCCAATTTATGCCCTTTCTTTAATTTTTTTTTTTTTTTTTTTTTACCTCCCCTTTCTAAGAAATATACAGTTTTCTTTTTTCCCTATAGTTAGCCTCTTTTTGTTCCACATTTTTGCTCTTTTTCACTATTGTTTGCCACATTTTGCTCATTTAAACTACTACATAGCTGTTTCCTCTTTTTGCTATACTCTTGACTATTTTGGCCCATTTTAGTAACTTTTCACTATTTTCTTGCAACGTTTTTGCCACTTTTGGACAATTTTATGCCATTTGTTACTTTTTTTTGTCACTTTACTTACTCTTTACTTGTTGCTGAGTCGGCCCCTCCTCGCTTGTCTCTCAGCCCAGCAGCAGCGGTGCTGCCTGGCAGCGTTGTCAGCAGCAGTGCCGGGTGGTGACTTTAGTGAATTTATCTTTTTATCCCGCTGTTTCTCAGTGTCACCCAACCTTTTTTCCTCCTTTCTTTACAGCACTGTCAAGACTCTCTGAGCCCATGATTGATTGACAATGGACCAATATGTGTTGATAGCCACTGGCCACACACTACTCGCCAATGATGAGTGGCCCATTTGGAGGGAATTTAGAAAATGAAAATGAAGAAACTTGCACCGCCCCACATATGCCGTCTAATGGGTCATGTCAAAATAATCATTAATAAAACGCAGGCCCGCTTCGGGTCGACGGCCCACCAGGCATTGCCCGGTATGCCTGACGGCCACTCCATGTGTAAAGGACTTAAAGACTATCCTTTTTTGAAGGTATTGTGTTATTTTATTTGTGCCCCTTTTTTGATTACGACGGGTCTTTTATTTTGGTAAAAACCGGAAGTGACTGTCTCACCTGACAGTATGCAAATTTACATCAGGAAGGAAAACGGTAAAATGGAGTGGAGAAGAGAATAAAGTAATAAAACAAAGTTTTCTGTGAAATAAGCGCCCAGCTGGAATCGGGAACAAGGTATTTCATGTCTTTTAAGTGTTAAATATTGTATTTGTAAACTAGTAATGTTCTAAATGAGTGATATTTGAGTTTTCTTCATTGTAGCCACACAAGCTTGTTAGCACTTAGCATGTTGTATTTATCTGTGTTGTAAGAGCTAACTGTATTGTTATTTATTTGTCTTTTAGCTCTTACGGTGTTTCAAGGAAACATTTATGTTCAAAATAAGGACAAAGGCCGAACATAAATAAAAAACTTTAAAACATCAGTAAGCTTCACCATTGTCTGGCTGGGGTTCGCTACAGTAAGAGCTTGACCCGCACCGATCCTGACTGACTGACGCCATTACGGAGGGTCTGCGCACGTGCCTGCGTCGTCGCCTACGCCATTGCCGTGGATCGTCGAGCAGCCGGTTTCCACACGGAGCAGCCTAATCTACCTCAGCAGTGCAGCGACGGTCACAATGGATTCAGTGCAATGGTCAAGTACAGCCACGTTTACTGAAATTGATTCAGAACTGTGAGTATTGCCTCCTCAAAAAAAAAAAAAAAAAAAAAAAGAAAAGAGAGAGAGCTACGGACAACGGTCTTTCGAAATAAGTTCAGTAAAGGACATACTGTTTCTTGAGCTAACAGACATTTAATAGTTTACGTACCTGCTCATTTCAAGTAAAGAAAATACATTGTTGTCTCATCCAAATTCTCTTTTGATAAATGGACCCTTAATTAAGGACTTTTCTCAATTTTTGGATTTTTGTCTCATATACTGTGAGAGTTGTTCTTGTTGTGCTGCTTAGATAGACACTTACCTTTTGAAGTGTATTTACATTCCTGCATCTGTGATTGTTAATTTGTGCTAACATGCTATGTTTATGGTGCTCACTGTAAAGGCTAACCACATCTGCTAAAAGGCTTTTCCAAAAAAAAATAAATAAATAAATAAATAAATAAAATAAAATAAATTAAAAAAAAAAAAAAAAAAAATATATATATATATATATAAAAGTTAAATAAAAGAAAATAAATGCAATTATAAAAATAAAAAAAATAAAAATTACATAAATTAGTAAAATTATAATAAAATAAAATACAATTCCTGTTTATAATTTCACAGTCAGCAGACATGACAGAATTAGAGCAGCACATAGCTGAAGTAAATCAGGAAATTGAAGATTTACACAGTGAGCTTCAGGTAGCTACAGATATATCTGAAGGACAACATCTAAAGGCAGCTATTGAGGCAAAGCAACACAGATTAGCTGACCTCCAGGGTCTCGTTCAGAGAGAAAATGAACAAACTGAAGGTCCCAGACGCTCAGAACGCACACGAAATCCTACTGAGAAGATGCGTGAGTTCCAAGAGGAAGAAGCCAAGAAAAGGGAGAAAAGGCTGCAGTCCATGTATGAACAATGGAAGCTCCAGGTGCGTAAAGCAAGAGATCAATTGAAGACATACATGCCAGATGAGCAGCTTTGGGTTCTCATCGATGAACTCAAGAAAGAAAAGGGAGACATAATGAACATGTACAGTCAAATTCGAGACCTCATCACACCATCGACTGACATAAGAAGACGAGTCGATACGTGTGAGTCAGTAACTGCAGAAATAATAGGCATTGCCTATGACAGAACAATAGATGAGGTAGGCGAGTTCAATGAGGAAAAGGAAAGACGCCGACTTCATGAACTGCGCTGCCGTGATTATGCAACATCAGTCTACGGATCTGCATCTTCCTTGATGAGCCACAGAACATCTGGCCGCCACTCCATAGCCTCGTCGATTGCAGCCAAGCGTGTAGATGCAGCAGCCGATTTAGCAGCAAAGGAAGCAAATTACATTATGATGTTTGAGGAAGAAAGACAAAGGGAGTCCATACGGGAGTTGGAGGAACAACAACGGAAAGTCATAGAAGCACAAAAGCGTGAGTTAGAGCGACTGCAGGCAGAAAAGGAAGTGCGGGCAGCGCAAGCTAAGCTGAAGGTCTACGAGAAGGAAACGGAACGCGAAGCTGCTAACCTCGCTAATGAAAGGATCGAGGAAACAAAAAACACCCCAAATTTCCACACTGCAGTCCCCATCTCAAATGGCACGACTTCCACTCACACGGACATTTCCTCCCTCGCCCAGGTCCTTCAAGATAATCTAACCTTGAATCGCCTGCCTGTTCCTGAGCCTTTTGTCTTCAATGGTGATTCTATACGATTCATTGAATGGAAGTCATTGTTTACATCGCTCATCGACCAACGGGCAATCACTCCAGCCGAAAAACTGTTCTATCTGAAGAAATACGTTAGTGGCCCAGCACGCCAGGCTCTAGATGGTACCTTCTACCGAAATGACAATGAAGCTTACCAAGATGCCTGGAACAAGCTAAATCGCCGCTTTGGCCAGCCATTCATCATTCAGAGAGCATTCAGACAGAAGCTCACCAATTGGCCAAGGATTCAACCTAAGGATGCAGAAGGACTCAGAAACTTCTCTGACTTTCTCAATGCCTGTCTCGATGCCATGCCTCATGTCAAGGGTCTCGACATATTAAATGACTGTGAAGAGAACCAGAAGCTTGTCCACAAACTGCCAGACTGGGCAGCTTCACGCTGGAATCGTCAAGTCACACACAGTCTGAATGAGAACCAAGAATTCCCCAGTTTCAAGGACTTCGCTAGATTCACGTCTGCTGAAGCTGACATTGCATGCAACCCAATCACGTCCTTTCATGCCCTTCGTCCTTCAGACTCTGACCCTGAAAGGAGAAATCCCAGAGACCCAAAGCGAAACAAGGCCAGTGTTTTCACCACTCAAACAGCTGTAGACAATGTTTGCCTAAGGTCAGATCAAAAAAGGGTTAAGACTTCATGTATTCTTTGCCAAGATAACGGACACTATCTTCACGCGTGCTCCAAGTTTAAAGAGATGTCGTTGATTGATAGACGGAACTACGTAAGGGAAAAGAAACTCTGCTACGGGTGCCTCAAACCTGGCCACAGCGCAAAAGAATGTCGTCATCGTCATGCCTGTGATACCTGCAAAGGGAAGCATCCTACAGCCCTCCATGACCAAAACTATAAAAGGGAATGGTCCTCAGCAGAAACAAGACCAAGTCAAGGTAACACTGCTACATCACTCAGCGTAGCAAGTGAAGGCTCATCCAACACATCGATGGTGATACCAGTGTGGTTGTCTTCTAAAAATAATCCAACTGTAGAGAAACTTGTCTATGCTCTACTTGATACTCAAAGTGATACTACATTCATCGAACAAGAAGTAAGCAATGGTCTAAATGCGGAAAGGTATCCAGTGAAGCTGAAGTTGACTACCATGAGCGGAAAAGACGCAGTTCTTACAAGTGAAAGAGTTTCCGGTCTTTGTGTAAGGGGATACAGTTCAAACATTCAAGTCGACCTTCCTGCTACTTACACGAAAGAATCTATACCTTTGAACCGCGCTCACATCCCTACTTGTGAGACAGCCAAGAAATGGAGTCATCTCGCTGAAATAGTAGATGAAATTCAACCCCTGAAAGACTGTGAAGTAGGTCTCCTCATAGGCTATAATTGCTCCAGAGCGATGGCACCAAAACAAGTAATTCTGGGAGGAGATGAAGAACCCTACGCAGTGCGAACAGATTTGGGATGGAGCATTGTGGGCCGCTCATCACAAAGCCATGACATGCTGACCACAAGTCATCTGTGTCACAGAGTCTCAGTTAAAGAACTACCCCAAGCCACTCCAGCAGATGTTATCCGCATTCTCGAATCAGACTTTAAAGATGGAAGTGAAAGAGACAAAACGGTGTCACAGGATGACATCACATTCCTCAATAAGCTGGATGACGGCATACGAAAAAATGCACAGGGCCACTACGAAATGCCTCTTCCCTTCAAAAGGAGACCAAGCCTGCCGGACAATAGAGACTCAGCCATGATTCGACTCAATCATCTGAAAAGGAAATTGCAACGAGATGAACGGTATAAGAAGCATTACGTCGAGTTCATGGAAGATGTCATCGAAAAGGGCGATGCAGAGCCGATCGAGGATGATGGGAGTGAAGGTGAGAGATGGTACATTCCTCATCATGGTGTATACCATGAAAGGAAGCCTGATAAACTTCGTGTAGTGTTTGACTGCTCAGCCAGATATAAAGGTTCTAGCCTGAATGATCACCTCCTCTCTGGTCCCGACATGTTGAACAACTTGAATGGAGTCCTCATCCGCTTTCGTTTGCATCCTGTTGCATTAATATGTGACATCGAAAAAATGTTCCATCAATTCCATGTGAATGAAGCAGATCGTGATTACCTGCGCTTTCTTTGGTGGAAGCAAGGAGACTTCAATGCAAAGCCCTGCGAGTTTCGCATGAAGGTACATCTGTTTGGTGCAGCTTCCTCTCCTGGATGCGCAAACTATGGGCTAAAACACCTAGCTAAGGAAAATGCTGACATCTATCCCCAAGGCTCACGGTTCATAATGCGTGATTTCTATGTAGACGATGGGCTGACAAGCGTTGAAAGCACTGGAGATGCCATTCAACTTGCCAGGGAAGCTTGTGAACTCTGTGCCATGGGCGGTCTGAGACTACATAAGTTTGTGTCGAACGACAGAGATGTCTTAGAGAGTATCCCACTCTCTGAACGAGCAACCAATGTGAAGGATATGGACCTCGTGTTCGACGATCTGCCACTTGAGAGAGCACTTGGTATTCAATGGGACGTTGAGTCTGACCACTTTCGGCTTAACGTCACCCTCAAAGAACAGCCTGCCACACGCCGAGGCATTCTCTCGACAGTAGCGTCCCTGTATGATCCTCTCGGATTTGTGGCACCTGTCCTCCTTAAAGCAAAGATCATCCTTCAGGAGATGTGTAGACGTGGTACAGGTTGGGACGATCCTCTCACTGATGAGCTTCTTCCTAAATGGGAACAGTGGAGAAACAATTTAACTCAACTGGATAATGTCGCCATATCCCGCACTTACTCACCTGCTAGTTTCGGAACGATCTCAAAAACTGAGCTGCATCATTTCTCGGACGCTAGCACAAAGGGTTATGGACAGTGTTCGTATCTGAGATTACAAAATGAAGAGGGAGATGTTCACTGTGCTTTGGTTGTAGGAAAATCCAGAGTATCACCAACCAAACTCACAACTATTCCAAGATTGGAACTGACAGCGGCGGTAGTTTCCATTAAGATAAGCGATATGCTGAAGGAGGAACTGGGATCTACTGACACTGAGGAGTTCTACTGGACAGATTCTAAAGTGATCCTGGGATATATCAAAAATGAAGCCCGACGATTCCACACCTTTGTGGCCAACCGCGTTCAGAAGATTCATCTCAGTTCAGACCCAAAACAATGGAGATACGTCCCTACGGCTGAGAATCCAGCTGACCACGCTTCTCGAGGCTTGACTCCCAGCGAGCTTCTGACATCTACCTGGTTCACTGGACCCAAGTTTTTATGGGAAAAGGAAATAAATCTGCCAGCGGATGAAATTCCAGAGCTAACGATCGGAGATCCAGAGGTCAGAAGCGCCCTTACACTTAGCACAGGAGCTACAGAGCGAGTAAGTCTGGTTGATCGTTTGTCGAAATTCTCATCCTGGTCGCTGGCTACTCGAGCTATTGCACGCATTCTAAGACGCATCAAGAAGAACCGATCCAACAGCCTTACTACAGTGACGGAACGAGAAGAGGCGGAACACTGCATAATCAAAATTCTGCAGAAAGATGTGTATCAAGACCAGCTGAAGCTGTTGGTCAAAGGAGCCCCCCTACCATGCCACGATTCACTGTACTCTCTTGATGCTTTCCTGGGCAAGGACGGTGTTCTCAGGGTGGGAGGAAGACTGCACAACTCCTCTCTTCCTAACTCTATCAAGCACCCTGCAATCATCCCCAAAGACCATCACGTCACAAAGATGTTGATTGCCCATCACCATAAAAGGATGACACATCAAGGTAAAGGTCTCACCATCAATGCAATCAGGTCCAGTGGCTACTGGATACCAGGGATAAACCGGGCAGTCGCATCCTACATTCGTCAATGCGTTACCTGCAGACGGCACCGGAAACCAACAGAAGAGCAAAGGATGGCTGATCTGCCCCCTGAACGCGTGGAACCATCGCCCCCTTTCACCTTCTGCGGTATGGACTGCTTCGGCCCATTCTTTACGAAGCAGGGGAGAAAAGAGAACAAGAGGTACGGTCTTCTCTTCACTTGCTTAAGTTCCCGTGCCGTCCATATAGAGATGCTGGAAGATATGACAACGGATGCTCTTATAAATGGCCTGAGATGCTTCATTGCCATACGTGGCGCTGTTCGTCAGATTAAGTCAGATCAAGGGACCAACTTCGTCGGAGCAAAAAACGAACTCAAAGAAGCTCTAAAAGAAGTCGATGCTAACCGACTGGTCGTGTTTCTTGCAGAGAAGCAGTGTGATTTTAAAATGAATGCACCATATTCAAGTCATGTTGGAGGAGTGTGGGAAAGACAGATTAGAACAGTGAGAAACATCCTGAGGTCCACACTTTCCCTATCTTCTGGAAGGCTAAATGATGCTTCGCTACGGGCTTTCCTCTATGAAGCTATGACAATCGTTAACAGCCGCCCACTGACCGTTGACAACCTCAGTGATCCTCATAGTCTTGAGCCACTCACTCCTAACCACCTTCTGACTATGAAATCTGTCAAGGCCTTACCTCCCCCAGGTGAATTCGTCAGAGAAGACATATATGGCAGAAAAAGGTGGCGACATGTTCAATACCTTGCAGAGCAGTTCTGGAGTCGATGGCGAAAGGAGTACCTTGCCAACATCACTCTCAGACAACGTTGGAATGCCCCAAGAAGAAATCTGCAAATCGGAGATATTGTGTTGATAAAGGGGGAAGATGCACACAGAAATGAGTGGAGATTGGGAAGAGTTTCGAAGACTACTACTGACAAGGACGGATTAGTAAGGAGAGTGAAGGTCTGTCTCGGCGACAGGGAGCTTGGCAAGAAAGGGGAGCGTCTCCATAAAGTGTCTGAGGTTGAGCGTCCTGTTCAGAAGTTAGTCCTGCTGCTGGAAATGGACTAAATCTGCTCTCTTCTTTCCTTCCTTTTTATTATTATTTTTATGATGTAGGATACCCCTCCTTACAGATAGTTATTTCAAAATGGTTATTAAGGTTTCTACTTAAGGTGTTCTCCACATGAGTTCTCTGTACCTTTCAAGATGTATGTCATCTCTTGTTTGAAAATCACTCGTTCATAATGCATTCTGAACCATTACATTATTTACTCATGATTGGTGGGAGTGTAAAGGACTTAAAGACTATCCTTTTTTGAAGGTATTGTGTTATTTTATTTGTGCCCCTTTTTTGATTACGACGGGTCTTTTATTTTGGTAAAAACCGGAAGTGACTGTCTCACCTGACAGTATGCAAATTTACATCAGGAAGGAAAACGGTAAAATGGAGTGGAGAAGAGAATAAAGTAATAAAACAAAGTTTTCTGTGAAATAAGCGCCCAGCTGGAATCGGGAACAAGGTATTTCATGTCTTTTAAGTGTTAAATATTGTATTTGTAAACTAGTAATGTTCTAAATGAGTGATATTTGAGTTTTCTTCATTGTAGCCACACAAGCTTGTTAGCACTTAGCATGTTGTATTTATCTGTGTTGTAAGAGCTAACTGTATTGTTATTTATTTGTCTTTTAGCTCTTACGGTGTTTCAAGGAAACATTTATGTTCAAAATAAGGACAAAGGCCGAACATAAATAAAAAACTTTAAAACATCAGTAAGCTTCACCATTGTCTGGCTGGGGTTCGCTACACCATGGCTGGGTTTATGTATGTATATCTGTTCATATCTGAAATTGGAAATTATGTGTTGGACAATATCAGCAGATTGGATAACGGCAGAAAGGTCATATCAACCATCTCTGTATGTAAATAAAGTCCAAGTTATATGAGCAAATACTTTTCTTTGTAGGTTACTTTGTGACACATTGATGTGCATGGCTGATTACTTATAAAAAGCTGAGTAAAGAACAGCTAAACATAGGTACACTTGAAACCATACATAAAAAACCTTGATTGCCAAATATAGAAAATTGCATTTGGTTCCATAAATAAAAGTGTAGAGTTGCTTCCACCTGTCTATGACCAATTCATTCATATTAAAAAGGAACATACTCCACTCTCTCTTTTCTTTCTACGTGTCACCTTTGGCCTATATTTATCAACAATTGTACAAAAAGGTTTGTCTGTGTTTTGTTATTTTTTTTAATTAATCTGTTCCCCAACAGCAGAAGCTGAGCCCGTGGCATTTTTGACAAGAAATCCATAATTGCCATTTAGTATGCCGTCACCTAAAGACGATCAGATATTGGATTGGAAGTATTCAGGGCACAGCGCTGCTGTCGTGGAGTGCTCACTGTGACTGTAGGTTGGCCTTGATCAATCTGATCAGCCATGCACAGTCAGGTGTGTGGCACAGGGAGCGGCTTTATAAATAAACCAAGGAAAGGACAACGCCGCTAGTGACCCTCGAGATGTAGCTTTGGTAGAGATAGAAAGGTAGACGTTTATTTCTGGAGAAACCAATAAAAGCACTGTCTGTCAGCTGAGCGAGGAATCAGCCCATAGTATAGCGTCATTAGAGAGAAGCAGTGCTCTGAACATGCAGCGTCGCAGAGAAATGCAAACAAAAAACTGCTTTGCAATGCAGTGCCTTCCAAAGACAGCTCTGAAGCTGGTACGTTGGAAAAAAAAGAATTACTTATGGGATTGGTGGCTGATTGTCATGGTGACAGTCTCTAAATACAAAACTGGAAGGGAAAAACATCTTATGAAGCAGCTTTTGTTGGTTGATTATGTGTTAGCGTCCACCGGCTATCATTACACTTGTCTGACACAAAGAATTATTCACAGTTGCGTTTTACCAGGACATCCTTTATCACTGTGCTGTGACATTTGGCAAGTCATGAGAAGATTGCTGAATTTCAATAGAGCAACAGTTATGTTTCCTGAAATAGAAAATAAAACATGTCTTTATCTGACACTGATCAGAACGATGGATGTTTGTACTGTCAACAAATCTTTACACAGTAAGACAGGCTGATGTCCCTCAAAAAGCCATGTGGTTTAATGGTTCTTTTAATAAGGAACTAAACCCCCAAACCATGTTTTCCCCTGCTGAAAACACATATATTTGGGAATGAAGCAGTTGATCCTAGTGCAACTCTTGACTTTTTACTCAAAGTATAAAATTTGGCATATTTTGTAGAAAAATGTAAAAGTGACAGCCTTCTCTGATTACTTTTGGCTCCACCCCTCATAAAACTATCACCTGTGGACTCTCCAGTCTCTGGTCAGTAGGTTAGATAGATAATTTGTAAATAGAGTGATATAGTGAGTATTGAGTAGCAGTGATGGGCAGTAACGCGTTAGAAGTAACGTGTTACTGTAATCTGATTACTTTTTCCAATTAATGAGTAAAGTAAGGGATCATAATTGAAGACAGTAATTAGAATACAGTTATTTTCCTGCAAGCACACTGCATTACTGACTGACTAAATTAAATCATCTCGCTACTGTTTGTTGGTTGTCTTGTGTTTTATAGCACATTATAACCCAGTCGGCCACCATATTCTCAAGCCAATGATGTAAGCAGCGCGATATAACTGTTAAACAACACACACTAAAATTGAGCATGAGAGCAAGCAGGTCCAAGCAGCATTTAATGCTTGGAAGTACTGACATTGCTTTGAGTTTGACTGCATAAAAGATGACAAAGACATTAGCATCTGATTTGCACTCTACGTGGGAAGAAAACTTGTATCTACATCGAAGAATTCCACCTCAAATCAAGCACCTAGCAAGCCAGCGCAGACAACAAACTGAGAAAACCCCAAATCCTGCTGCTGCTACAACATCCACTTATACTGAGTGAAACTCCGAGGGCCAATCTCCTGTTAAACAGGTGAAAATAGGTTTAAGAGCGAATGGAGTCAGTACTGCTGAACGAGCTCGTTGTTGGCTATGTTCCCAAAGACATATTGCCAATTTCTGTTTTATTAAACTCATTTCCTCTGCACTTTACCTACTGTTAAAATAATTCAATGTTAATCATTTTAAATAGCCAGAACTCAGAAGAGACTTTAATTATTTCATTGCTGTATTTTATTTACTTTTTATTTACCTATTCAATCGAAGGAGTATTTTTTTTTCCAACATGCTGGAATAAGCAGAAATATAAGTTAATAGAAGAAATAAAGTAATTTTATTTCATTAAATTTTGGTGGAATGTGCAGTAAATAAGTTGAAATGTTCAACAATGTTCTTCAAGTCAGAATCTGTTGCATTTAATTTATGCTTGATGCAATATGCATAATTTTAAAAAAAATTAAAAACTCAATAAAACATTTGAATTTTTTTTAATGAACATGCCAAAAGAATAGAATATGGCTCAAAGATTTACTGATTATTATTTTGTGCATCACATTTTTAAAAAGTAATTTAGTTTTATTACGTAAAGTAAGAAAAATACAAATTACTTTAAAAAAAAAAAAGTAGTCAGTAAAGTAACTGGATTATTTCCTTTGTGGAATAATCACTAATTCCTGAATAATTACTATTTCCAAGTGACTTGACCAACACTGTTGAGTAGTTAGTTAACATAACATAGATTGTTCTTTGGAGTGTTTATAGTATAGACTACATCTTAACTTCTCCAGGAGCCCTGCCCATAAGCAAGGCATTTTTTTCCCTTAAGGCAGGCATGCACTGTGCCATTCTTGGCCCATTTTGAGTCAATTTTTCACTTGTACGTCTATTTTTGGGATCGGGCCGAGTCTCAGCTAAATCGTGTGTCATGCATTGTGTAGTATACATGGTGTAGTATACATCAGTTCATGAGAAGCGATTAACACCTCATGACCAGCTCCCGATCAGCATTTTGTATGATAGCAAGAAAATCAAACCTGTTTGAAATCCTGGTCACTCCTCGTGAGGAGTTACCTCAAACTCTCACACTGTGCATGCGTGAACACCCTTAGACCGCTGTAGAATTGACGAACCGTACTGCCCACGTCTGACCAGCTAATTTCTGGTCCATCACATTTCCACCTTCTTCTTCTTCATCTTCTGTTTTAATGGCAACGCTTCAGAGTTCTTCTTGTTTTTCTATATTGTACGTTGCATTTCCGGAAACAAGACCCCAACGCAGGGCTGGCTCTGGGCATAGGTGAACCAGGCAGTCGCCTGGGGTGCCATCTGCTGGAGGGGCACAAAAATGGAATTCCCAAAGTTAAATTTAAAAAAATTAAAATAATTAAAAGATAAGAATAGTACATTTACACAGATCCTTCACATTTACTTGACATGTTTGCTTTTAAATAAATAATAAAAAGAACAGAAAAGCTCAATATGAAAAATCTATGTACTGACCAGGTCAGTCCAGAGCCTCTGGACTTCCTGGTCCGGGACCATGGAGGCTTTCTGCTCCTGCAACACCGGGAACCAACTCGTAGGACGGACCGGCAGCAAGGTGAGCCTCTGCTTTGTCAGTGAGTTGTGGCGGATTTAGTGTTAGCTGGGACTGCGTCGTTACCCCGGGGGCCGAATGATGCCAAAGGACCGCTACAGCCGAGCTCCGCTGCTTCACGGCCTCCGCGAGGTCTGAGCTCCAGGGTTCACCTTACAGACGGTTCCCCATGCACAAGCTTTGGGTTTATTATTTAAACTTTGTGCTTAATTGTATTCACCTGAAGGCCTACCCCGCCTTTAGTGGCAGGTCAGCAAAACCATGGGTTTAGTCACTCTTTAAATATCACCAGATAACCCCTTTTTCCACTCTAATTTTGAATTGAAATCATTCAATTAATCAATTAATAAAGTATTCAATCATCAACGTGACACAATATCATTAAGTTACAATGATATTTTGCACAAGAAAAAGATGTTTGCCGGTAAGAAGTTAAATGTAAAAGGGAAAGTGTAACACTTTGACAAATTGATATATTTTGATTGATAGGTAATAAAACATTCAGGTTTCATTGTTAGTTTTGTGGTTTATTTGTAAATTAGAGTAAGGTTAGCATCGTCCCTAGTATGAAATAATGTAGGCCATGATGTTGTAACAAGGTATGATGATAGTAGACTTCACACATTACATTTAAAACAGATGATTATTATGAGAATGTGTTATGGTGATTACTGTGAAGTGTAATGTCATCAGCACTGAGGATGTTGCATTTACAGTAGTTCTCGTTATTCTTTCCATTGATGGCTGCCGTTTACGTTACTCAGATTGTGTCATGTATGGGATTACGTCACAATATGTTAATTAGAGGTTTTTTTATTAAGGTTTTTCAGGGTTTTTATCTCCTGACATGTTTCAACTGTCAACTGCCAGTCTTCATCGGAGGAGTTCTGCTGATAGCCTTTGATTGCCTCTGAACTAACTAACTGACTATTACATGGAAGTCAAGTGAAACTTCAAAGTAACCACCAAAGGCAATCAGCAGAATTCCTCTGACCAAGACTGGCATTTGACACTCGAAACATGTCGGGAGATAAACATTTCCTGGAAAACCTAGTCTGAATAAACAAAACCTCAATTTAACATACTGTTAAAAAAGAAGACAAAATTAATCTTGCTTGAAAGATTACATTAAAAAAAATAAATTTGGAGGCATATAATCTGTAATCTGTAACGTATAACATTATGAAAGTATCCTTCCCAACAGTGAATGTATCCATCCACTCCTATGTGTGAACAAGTGTTTAGTGTAATTCCTGTAGTTATTTAGCTTATGGTGGATTTATTATTGCAGCCTTAGCGCCTGTCACAGGTTCCTCCTGTGAGTAAAACTCTGACGTAGGAGCTCATAGCAATTACTGTCAGCAGTCACTTTGCCACATGTCAGCCATAGTAACTGCTGAGCATCACATGGATACAAACCAGTCCCAACATGCAGCGCTGCTTTATCACACGGAACAAGCAAGCTCCTCCTCCGCGTGTCCTGAACCTGTTTGATTTCATCCAGGCCCACCAGGTGCTGCGTCTCCTGCAGCTTTGAAAAGACAATTTGCAGCGTTCCAAGTTGAGGCAGTGGCTCCTCTGCACACATTCGGCCCATAGCAACAGATGGTGCACTAAGGATCAGTGGGGGAATTGGAGATAATAGGGGAGAGTTGCCCACTCAATTAACAGTGTGCTTAGACCAATTCTCCTTTTAATGCAATTACCAGCTGCAAAGACTCTCCTGCACATTGCTGCTCTGTTGTGTTTTAATCTGTGAAGCTTTCATTTGTTTGAAGCGGTGTGTGATTTTACAGAAAAGCCGTGTCACAAATGAATGGAAGCAGCAATCCCAGCACATGATGAGAAGAGAAGCCGTGCTCTAAGGATATGCGGTGCCCTTTCTGCCTCTTCGAGATGTACGCCAACCCGCCTTCTTCTGCCTCCATCTCTTTTTATTGTGTCGTCATGGTGATGGGATTTTGTCTTTGTGCCTAATTAAAGCAGAGCTTTGGGTGTATTGACGATGTCAGATTGCAGAACACTTCTCCTCTGATACCTATCCTCGTGTCGTCATCAAGCAGCCAATCTTTAATTAGAAGTGTCCATGTGCAGCAGCAGCAGCAGCAGCAGCAACATGAGTGCATGTGAACACAATCAAATAGCATCAGAGGAAGAGACGAGGCTTTCTCTTTCACAAATAAACTCTGCGTGACCCTCGCTGACAGACACAAGCATTAGGAATACATCTCCAGGACCGTGAAAAGTAACAAATTTATCCAACGGTATGTCAGCAATCTAAAGCATCAAGTTCCTAATTAAAAAACAGTTTCCATAGCTACCGGGAGTATAGGAAGTGGTGAGCCAAAGCTTATTGTATGGCTTTTTCCTCACATGTTTACCATGGCTCCTATTAGTAGCAATATTATGCAACACAGGGTTTTTAATCATAACAGTGACATTTAGGGACAGTTTTTCAAAGTTGATCACTTTTTTTAATTGGTTTCTAGCACATCAGACTGATGCCTAGCTGAGATTTTTGACTAGCAAACAATCAAAGGTGCCGTGGGAGAAAAAGACTCAGAGATGAGAGAGGAGGGTCAGCGATGAGAGAGATGAACTTGCTCTTGTTATGTAAATGCAAACACCTTCATAAGTGTCTCCGAAAGACACCATATAATGGCTCCATAATGACAGCCAGCTAAAAGAAAGACTTCAAAGCACTCATCATTGTCTCTATTATCTTTAAATAAAGTGAGACATCTTGGTTTGTCCTGCTGGAGCAGCTTGTACATACTTTAATCTTCCTCTCCTCTGGAGCTAATTTAAGCTTCACATTAAGTGCCACATGCACATATTATTCCCTTTGGCTTGGTTGTAAATATAATTAGAATTGTGTTATTTGAAAATCTTTACTTGTCAGGCAACAGAAGACTGTTCCCTCAAAGAAATCAAGCCAAACCAAACTAAAGGGCTCTTTATTCAACTTGTGAGGATGCTTGACCTGCAGCTTAATAATGTGTGCACAGGTACACTGTTCAACTCCAGCTGACATTGGCTGACCTCTCATTGTGGACTCAGTGAAGAGTCATTGCATTATCTTCTGACTAATCTGAGCTGATTGCATTCACTGCTCTTAAGAATATAGTAATATAAAGAGCTTAGGGGGCAGTTTTGGTGTCACTTCACTGCAAAAGTGGTGGAACAATACCATCTTGTGTTCAGTTAAAAGGCTGCAAAATGATGTGAGTAGATCTCGAGCTCACTTACTTTCTAATATTTAACATCATTTAAATCAGAGATGGGCACATGGTGTGACCGTAAGAACAAATGCACAAAATTATTCAAAAAACACACAAAAATGCACGACTCCTAAAAATAGCAACAAAAACACAACAAGAATGCAATAAAGGACTCCAAAGGAAAAAAAAAAAAAAGTAGACAAAATGGATCTAGAAACACATGAAACATCAATAATACACTAAATGTTTTTTTTCTTCTTAAAAACAGATGAAAAACACAATCACAAAATTAAAGAAAAGTGCATAAAACTTCAATAATAATCAAATAAATGTTTAGGTTTTTTTTTTAGATAAAAAGCTAAATTAAGGAAAGAATAACAAATAATAAAAATAATAACTAATTATTAATAAAATAATAACAAATAACAAAATACAAAGCACACAAAACAACAAGATAACTACACAAAATGACAAAAAAAACACACACACAAAAGGAGAATAAATACATAAATTGTCAACCAAAATACACAAGACTTCAATACAACAAAAACACAAAATGACAACAAGAAAAGAAAAAATGATGTAACCCTCGCATCAGCTTAAATCACATTTTTCTCAGCCCTGCCTTGATTAAAAAAAAAAAAAAAAAAACGAATTGCCCATCTCTGATTTAGATATAGTCTTAGAGCCCATCCTGATGCTTTTGATACATAACACAAAGATGAACTATCTTCTAGTCTTTTGCATCGATACATACGTTACAGACATGCAGGAAAGGTCTTTCAGACCCTTCATTGGTGTGTTTGTTTATCATGAACTGGAGTCTTCCCCTCTCTTTGTGCAAAGCGATAGTTTGAATTTCTAACATAAAGTGAATTTCCAGGTTCTCCAATAACAATCAAAGTGTTTATTGTCATGTGCACAGTAAAGAAACATGTTTCCCTGTACAATGAAATTTATATTTTGCTCACCACACTGGATGCCACAAAAAACAAAAACAAACAATGAAAACAAATAAAGAGAAAGTATAACAATAACTATGATAATTTAAAAAATAATAAAGATAACTATAAATATGTGCAAGGTAGAAAAGATAGAATAGTCAAATATAAATATAAAGTGTGCATTGTGCATAGTGAAATATATACAATCCTATTGGCTGTTGAGGAGTCTAATGACAGAAGGGAAGAAGGAATTCCTCGGTCTGGTGGTCCTGTGTGAACAGACCGTGTTGGGGGTGTGTGGGGTCTTTGATGATGGAGCCTGCTCTCCTGTGAACTCTGCACTTGTAGATACTCTGCAGAGAGGGGAGTGGAGTCCTGGTGATCTTAGATGCTGTCTTCACCACTCTCTGCAGGCGTTTGTGGTCCATAGGGGTGATGTTGCTGTACCACACGGCGATACAGCTGGTGAGGATGGACTCACCGGTAGACGTTGGTGAGGACTTTTGGTGGCATGTCAGTTAATACGTTTGCACCTTTTCAGTTGAGACAGATTCCAAGATATTTTTGTACATCAGACATGGACAAGTGGGGATCAGGGGATGAATGTGGCCCTCAGACAAATTTTGTGCACCACCCCCAAAGTTAACACTGCAAAAAATAACTCCAAGACACACAAAACAAGAGCCCTCAGAGAGCACAAACCTCCACCAAACTCCAAATCTCCTTTTTGCCAGATATTAGCAGTTATCTGTATCAGGGATCATCGTACCAGGATCATTCACACGTTAAAGGCTCAGAAGAAATTAATAATTAATAACTTTACAGTAGGTCAAAATGTATGAGCAATATATGAGAGAGAATGATTTTTTGCTTTTTCAAACTACCGGAGTAAGTCGTGTGATTTGGTTCCGCTCCAAAATGAAATTGAATCTTCCATGGCCTATAAGGCAGGGTTTTTCAACCTTGGGGTTGTGACCTCATGTGGGATCACCTGGAAATAGAATTTGATTCATTTATTTATTTTATGTCAATGATAATTATTCTTTTTCAATTTAAAACACCACACACAATCTCAAACAACTGTATTCTATACTTTGATTTTCTCAAAGATAAATGTAGTTGAAATAGAATGCACTATAAACATTTCTGAGCTGGTGCAGATTGTCACTGTGCACTTTTTTTCTTTTCTTTTTTTTTATTCTTCAGTACAAAGTTTTGCTCTAATTATTCTGTAATTCATTGAGCTGTATCAGAATTCTCTTTACGTGTAGTGAGCCCCATCGTCCCATTTATTCTACGCAGCTTTTTGGTGCAGGTTTTACAGGTTTTTACAGGTTTTTTTTTTTTTTTTTCTCAATCAAAGCTACTCTACTCCTGTGAAGTTTGATTTATCACAGCAGGGTGGGTCCACCACAGAACAGGAGAAATCTGACCCTTGTTTTGGGACCGAACATTGTATATTCAGACTGTTGGATGGTGTGTTTTTGGACTCAAAAATCATAAAACTGGATGGCCACTTGTATTTGTTTATGCAACTGAAGTCATGTTAATGTTTTTGTCCATTCCAAATAAAAGATAGAATGAAAAATTAATAAATAAATAAAAAAAAACCTGTGTTACGATACTTTCACTTTCTCAAAGATAAAGTTAAAATAAAATACAATATAAAAGTATCTGAGCTGGTGTACATTGTCTCTGTGCACTATACTGGCTACTCAGTATTTGTAACCACAAACATGATGAAACAAATAAGTTAGAGAAATAAAGCCAGAAATTTGTGATATAAAAATGGAATCAAGAGGTCAAAAATGATGACAAGAAAAATGCTGGAAACCACTGGCCTAAGGTTTTTCTTTGGTTAAAGTTTTTGTCAAAATAAAATTAATGTCAGTGAAAATATTAGCTCTTTGGCGGAGGTAATTCCTAGTGTTGGGTTGTTTTGGGCCGAAACTCTTTTATTCAACAAAACAACCCAGCCGAAGCTATATGTGATGCGAACAAGCACCGTGGTCAGAGCAGGCTTGTCTGCAAACGGCCATTTTTGTACGTGGAAAAGTACCCACTCAAGTGTGATTTATGTTTCTGTCTCGACACTATGCACCACAATGTGTGTGTACATCAGCAGCATGAATTCAGCTTTAGTCTGTCAGTGCACGTTTCACATCACTTCATCACTTCATCACAAATGTACTTGATCCGCATTATAAAGACCATTACTTGGATGGGATTAAAGCAGCTCGCACAAGAAATGATGCACGCCGCAATGAATGTCAAGCACCTGCGGAGACAGATATATATATAGTAATAAAGCAAAGAAGCTGCACTTTATCAACCACTTTAATGCACTTTGTGTTATGATGAAATAACACATTTACTTTGACTCTCTTTCAGCAGCCCAGTCACTTACATTATTTTAAATGAATGAGTTGAAGATTATTATTATTATTATTATTATTATTATTATTATTATTATTATTATTATTATTATTATTATTATTATTATTATTATTGTTGGATTAGTGCTAAATACATCTTTTTATATATTCTAAACTTAGTACACGTTCATATCATACATTTGATTATACTAGTAATTGGCATAATCATTTTTTTTGCGTTTTCTCTGCCTTGGTATTCTCATTTTCAGTTTTCGGTTTCAACAAAGAATTTTCATTTCTGTGCATTCCTAGTAATTACAAAAAATTTTAAAAAAACAAAAACGAAACAAAAAAAAAAACATACAATATGATAATAAAAAGATTCAAAATGACTTTATAAACACACAAAACAACAACAAGAACACACAAAAATACTCAAATTCACAAGATGACCACATAAATAACAGCAAAAACAAAGTGAATAAAAAACAAAATCACACTCAAAACAACCACAAAAACAGACCAAACCCTCTGTTATTTCCTGTATTAATATTCAGATTGGTTTCAATTTTGATTTGATCTAAAATCAAAGTTTAGATGTTTTTTTAGCATATTTTAAAATGAAGCAGAGGGAAATTTACTGTGTTGCCATGTGATCAGTTTCATAGGATATGAAAAAACATGAAAAAATTATGAAACAACTTAATCACACACTAATAATTAAAAACATAGATTCAAAATCAATGTATAAATAAAAACTAGGCTTATGACTGTAGATGTAAGGGTTCAGAAGACAGTAATTACACACGTACAGTTATCAACAGTATTTATTTGGAACAAGAACCAATGCAGCATTCCAGCCTAATACACGTTAAAGTTTATAATTAGAAACAATGCCCCTGCAAAGTTTTCACCAGATTGATATTTTCAATAAAAATTTACTTTAAAAAGTTTAGATGTTGATAAAAAATAAAATAATGAAAATACGGAAATAAAAACTTGGCGATACAAAATACAAACCCAGCCCTAAAAAAGCTATGGGGCTTTGATAAAGCATTGTTGTTTATAGGAAGATGTGTGACCTGCCAAGATAACAAACGTTTTCCTCCAATGCAACATCTCCAGACGTGGTTTAAGAACATGTTGAACACATTCCCTTATCAGTTCTCCGTCCAACACCTCATGAAAAGCCGGGCTGGAAAAGTGATAAGGAGATGGGCTCAACAAGAGAAAAACGACTCCAGCAAAGCCAAAAACCCAAGAGTGATTTCTTCACAAGTCCAGCTGAAAACAAGTGTCCAAAGTTTTACCAATCACTTCATTTTGGAGAGAATTTAACGTCCATCTAAATCCCACAGGATGAACTACCATTGTCCATGTGTCCCATGCAGGAGCACATTTATGGTGCTGTGGCTCCACCTCATCCCCAGTGTCCCACTACTTCCAACTGAATAAACAGATTATCCTGTTGGATGGCTTTTCCCACAGTATGCAGTCTGAAACAATAAAAACAGTCCTATATTACACTTGATTACACTTCATTAATTGCAGACATAAAAAGTGGATATATTAGTATTTAATGTTTAGATCAGACATGGGCAACTGGCTACCTGAAGGGGCCACGTGTGGCCCTTGTTCTAATTATGTGAAGCCGGATAAAACCTGGTGGGATGATAGAGGAACCGACCCTACATGTGTGAATCAAATTTCATAAACATCAGTTGATTACAAATCAAAATACAAATTTTTTAAATTTTGCAAATGTCAATCCACACTTCAGATCCAATCCAAATGAAACATAGTAGGGTAAAGTAGGGACCAACCCTATATGTCTGACTCAAATTATCATTAATGAACCGAGATATGAACTTAGAAGGGTTTTTTTTATTTATTTAAAGCTGATTCAGATTTGTGATATGGATTCATATCATCCCCAAAATCAAATCACTTATTCCTTATCCCATTTTGGGTATCAATTTATCAATTTTCTGACCCATTTGCTCCTTTTCAGGGTTGCAGGGGTCTGCTGGTGCCCATCTCCACCTTTCTTCAGGAACTAGGCAGGGGTACACCCAGGACAGGGCGGCAGTCCATTGCAGGGCAACACGTATACAAAGAGAACCACTGACACTCCCATTCACTCCTACAGGCAATTCATAGACTCCAATCGTACTAACAGTTATGTGTTTAGATTGTGGGAAGAAGCTGTAGTACCACGCACCATAAATCCTCTTTGACAGATATTGGCAGTTATCTGGATCAGTGATCATCACCTTAAAGGCTTAGAAGACATTTCTAGCATGTGGCTGTACTCTTGCATCTTTAAAAAAGAAGGTGAAACGGAATTTATGACTAGAGCATGTAAAGCTGGAAGTCACCAGCAGGAGGTGTTGTAGAAGCAGCTGAAAGAGCTGAACATAGGGATTCATCAAACTGGTCCAGAATCGATTGATCCAAATCATTCCAATAATCAAGTCAGTTCCTCCTCATCCCATTTTGGATATTTCTTGAAAATAGAGTGTTCACAGACAAACAAACAACGAATAAATGAATGGAATAATGAAATAACTCAGACAAAGACATAACCTCACTAGTGGAGATAATCAGGGCATATTTCATAACTAATCTTTTGTTACTATAGGGTTAGGAAACTTCAAACGTAGCTGCACTGGCAACACTTCCTAACGTAAATGTTACAAAGAATTCAAATAAATAGAAAATAGAACTCAATAATATTAACAAAAAAAGAATCAGAGTATTCTTTAAAACAGCAAATATCTTCAAATGTGCAACATCGAGTTTCCTATCATTTTTAATGGGGTTGGGGCACATTATATATATATATATATATATATAAAATATAAATATAATTAAATTATATTGTGTGTAGAAAATTGTAGTGTTTAATTCTGTTACAATTCTGTTACAATATATTACAATATAAAAAAGGCAAAGTGGGAGGTTGGGGTTAGGGTCAGGAAAACAGGAAATGGGTATGGTGTAACAAGTTACAGTCAATGTTAATGGTTTCAAAATTAACCTAAATTGCATATGATTATTACCAGCAGTGATGAATAAGGTTACTTGATGTGTAAGTTGAGAAAACTGTCTAACCTTCATTTGGAAAGAACAACAACCTTGAAAACAAACAGCCAGGTTTTACAAATTCATTTCAATCCAACTTTATTTATAGCTAAAGTTACAACAAGTCGTTTTGTGGCACTCAGCACAACATATAAAGTTGTTTTAATGGACAAAACCAGACATTTCCACCTGAGCAGCATCAGAGAGGATGGAGAGGACAAACTCTCTTTAACAGAAAGAAACTTCCAGCAGAACCAGACTCAGACATGGAGAACATCTGCAGCACTGGTAGGAGTTTAGTAGGCAGGAAGAGGACAACGGAACCAGACAGACATCAGAGGATCACAGACTGGTTATACTGAAAACCACAGATCAAGCACCATCAGCTACAAAACAACGCCTAATCAGTCTATGGTGTGTGTTTATTGTTTAAAGAGTGGACGCATTTTGAGAATAAACTTTTCATGAGTCTGGTGGTTATCATGAAAATAAGGATGGCTTGACCTAACGTGAAGAGAGAATACACAGCATTAGGTACTGGTTCTTTAGCACTGATTCCTTGGATTTTACCTCTAAAAATACTAAAGAGTACCTGATACCTTTGCAAAGCAGCAAACCAACACAGGCAGATGTAATAATATGTCATTAGTTTTATAATTCTGAGTCTAAACTTCTTACAAATGTGATTAACAGTAGCAGTGAGCATTAAAGAGATTTATTATGGAGTGCTTTAACATTTTTAAAAAGTGATGACTGATGTTATCTCCACAGTTGGCTCCTAATCTTGTGACTGACATGAGGTTCAGAGGTTGGATGTTCTGACCCCTCAGTTATCTCATCACTCCTGCAGCTCGTATCTAACAGAGGAAGGACAACAGACGTCTCTTTGTGCTTTGGAGCCGCTTATCATTCCTCTTTCCTTCCCTCAGTGTGAAAAGTCCTGCTCAAATTAGACACGGTTGATTTGCTCTCTGATCCAGTTCCGGATTTCTTCTCCACACCAGCTGCCAACAGCGCTCACACGGATGAGGGGAGATCTGCCAAGTGTCTCCTCTGTAGTGCTCTGCTCTGCTCCCCTCTGGGATTAGCCCCTCTGCATTCCCCCCGTCAGCAGCACCAGGGGCCATCGCATGGACACAGCAAGTCAGAGTCAGCAGGGCCAGGCCTGTCACACACACAAAGAGGAACACAATGGTGTCACAAATAGATGTACCTTTTCTGGTTCTCAGTAGTCCTCAAAATGTAGCTTTTTCATCCTAAGCTGCCTAACACACAAACTCAAGATGAAGCCTACATTTAATGTGATTTGAACATTTGATATACAGTAGTTTAATGCATGATTACTTTTATACTACCTTTGAAATTATCACCAGACCTTTTTCCAGCTTGGGATCTAAGACAAAAAAAGCCATTGTTTAAAACACAATTTGAATATATCTTTAAAAAAACACATGTTAACATGCTTCATTCATTCATTATTCACACCTTGTTATCCTAATGGTGTGACTGGAATCTGCTGGTTTGTATCGAGACAGTGGCCACTATGGACAGGACACCAGTGGCTTTCCCAGAGATGGTCAACTTTTCTTTTGTATATATTTGTTGTTGTTTTGTATATCTTTCTCTTATTTTGTGCGATTTTGTTTGTGTTTTGAAGTCATGTTTCAGTATGTCTGTGTTTTTCTGTATTTTCTGTAACATTTATCTTATTTAGCGTGGTTTTGTTGTCATTTTGTGTATTTCTGTTTTGTGTAATTTTCTTTCATTGTGTAATTTTCTTTCATTGTGTATGTTTTCGGGGTTCAGAGGGGTATTCCATAAAGCGGGTTATGTTCAAACTCTGAGTATGTTCAGGCTGAAATGAGAGAAACTCTGAGTATCCCATTCCAAAAAGCGAGGTATGTTCTTCTCTGAGTATGTTACCATGGCAACATTGTCCATGAACTAAACCTGGTCGCTGGCAGGTTTTACCAAAGAAACCCTGGGTTTCTACCTGGCTCCGCCCACCTGAACACCATTTCTTAACACTTAAATTAACCTTAACACTCTTCTCTGAAACACATTAGTAACATCACACACCACAGACGTGTTCACATCATCACTAATGTTGTGTTGCTTTACGTCTTTTTTTTTTTTTGTGATAACGGTCATTTTCTTTCTAACATTGTAGATGTAGATCATTAAGTGAAAGTTACTGAGAGGTTGATCTGCATTAAAACATTTACTGACGTCTGTAGTAAAGTTCACTGAATACAAACCTGTAGATTATATAAAGGAGGAGATGATAATTTAAATAAATCAACTTTTAAGGCTCGATTGTTGTTTTATATTGTTATACAGTTAAATCTGTAGATCATACATCTTTGAAGTTATGATGGCTCAGTGAAGTGTGACACTGCTCTTGAAAGCGATGGGTCGTGGCTTCGCGTCCTGTTCAGTGTTTTTTTATGACATTTTTAGGACGTTGAGATGACTCTGGCGACAATATTACATTAAGAATCAATATAAATGATGTGATATGAAGCAGCAGTCACTGTCTTTATATCCAGTGTAACAGGAGGACTCTCTATGCAGACATCCTATGCTGCTGACACGTCTCTTCAGACACACTTTATTCATATTATTCACCGCTCGTCACGTCACTGAAGCAATAAAGTGATGAAGCGACCAAAAAGTGTGACTAATTATGTGTGATTTAAGCCACTATAGTCACTGAAGACTGAACGCAACTTTAGAACAGGCTCATATTCCTCAAACACCGACTTATTTCACCATTAGGGTGAATAAATCACTATCTTCCGTTTGGTTGTCATGGCAGTTTGAGTATTCTTTGATCCATTGATGATGGCTTTTTATCGCGCGCTTGCACGTCAGTAACCCAAGGTTTACATACTCAGGGTTGATTAACCCACTTCATACCAGCTGTAATGGAATCAGATACCCAGAGTTTCCCATCGCGGGGTATGTTGACCCAGAGTTTATGGATAGACTCAGAGTTTGTTAACCCTCCTTTATGGAATACTCCTCTGGATTTCTTGTTTTGTTTTGTGCATTTTTGTGATCATTATATTTCCTTCTCATTTTGTGATTTTAAGTTGTTAATTTGTGTTATTTTTTTTTTTGATTTGTTGTGTTTTTGTTGTTGTCCTTTTTCATTTTGTAGAAATTTTTGTGTTTGTTTGATTTAGTTTTTGTGAACTGTTGTTGTTTTTAATGTTGTAGTGTTTTTTGGAGTCATTTTGTGCATTTACCTTGAGGGCAGCACAACATTTGGCCGAGGGTTATTGGGCGCCGATTGTAAAGTTGTGCAGGCTAAAATAAATAGCAAATTTTTTTTGCAAAATTTTGCAACAAACCACATTTAAATGTCACGGGTGAAACTAAATGTTTAGCTAAATATATAGTTTCACCCATGACATTAAAATAAAGATTTAGATTCAACATTTACATTTAATATTCAGATTTAACATTAACATTTAATATTTAGATTTAACAAGTAAATTTAGATTTAACAAGTAAATTTAGATTTAACAAGTAAATTTAGATTTAACAAGTAAATTTAGATTCAGTATTTAACAATGACATTATATTTTTAGGAGAGAAAAAAAATATCGCAAATTTCACAAGTATTACTGTAAATCTGTTCAAAAGTAACATTAAAAAAATTGCATTTGTTTTTTAAATTTGGTTTGTTTATTTTAGCTTGCACAACTTTGTAAGCGGCACTCCATAGAGGGCCCCATACGGCCGATGTCTGGGCTAACCATTACACTTCATTACGACCTAAAATAAGATATATTCATAAGGATTGGTTGGATCCAACGATTCCTATTTGGCTTTGGAGGCCAAGTTTGACTGCCACTGGGCACATCCCAGTTTGGAATAAACCTACCAGTTTAATCCTCATGACTCATGATTACAACTACATAGTAACTAACAGTAAATTATGAGCACTGGATAAATGAGGGATTTCCTCTGAACTTTTTTTGAACACTAAATTTAGCAAACACTTGATTAGGCTTTTTCTGGGGAGAGAAGGTAATTCCCTCTAATGACAACCTTAGAGCAAACGGGGGATTTGAGGATTGGCTGACATGCAAGATGCTGCAGGCTGAAGGGAAACTGTGTTGACTCTGGAAAAAAAAGAAAACCGCTGACTTCATCTTCTCAGAGAACATAGAGCACACATTAGCAAAGCTGCAACATTAGACATATATAAGCTCTTTCAGCAGTGTTGGCTTACATGTACATGCTGCTGCATCACTATGGTGCCTAAATATTTTCGGCAGAGGACAACATCAGGCGCTTTCTATTTATAGTAGTTACTAAGATTTCCAAAGGGGATTACAGGCTTCCGGAGGATTCTTTGCTCCGTTTTTAGAGAAAGTGGCCTATTTTTTATGCTCTAACAGCAAGCAGTGCATGGTTGCAACATTGTGTCAAATGAGGGATTTTCATCTTGGCAACATGCTGTAGTTTTTAGGCTCCCTGCACCAATCAGCTTTCATTTAGCGAGTGGCCTTTGATGCAGATGTAGGGATGGTTTACAGGTGTAAAGACATATAAGAGGAAAATTTAGGTCTGATCTTGGATCAGTTGCTATGGACACAGATTATGTTTTCCTTCCATTTTTTGACTATTGCGTCCATGACAACAAAATGGTTTTTAATGGAAATGGTATGTGTAAGAATGCAGGGAAAACATGAGAGCTATCGTCTTCATAAGGTCAACATAAGATTTAAACCATAAAGGATCCTCCAAGTTGGGACTAAGAACTTCTAAATATACTTCTTCTGTGCTCACAAATGTTATTGCGTACTGTTGCGGCTCCGTCAGACAGGAGATCTCCCTAATTCACGCGTAATCATGCAATATAACAAGTTTAAGGCTCTATAAAGAGAACCATAAAACCAAATAAACAGTTTGTGTCCATCGAGAGAAGCAGAAGGAAATCAACTGGGTCCTGCCCTGTACATCTTCTACTTTTGTGGAAATTACCAGAATTTAATCATTGATAAGTGCTATTTTTATGTGAAATAAGATCCACTGCAGTTCTGTCCAGGGTGCACCCCCACCTAGCGCCTGAAGAAATTTGGATATAAGCAACAGTAGACCCTCGCCACCCTGAAAAGGAGCAAGCGGGTCCGAAAATAGATGAAAATACAATCCACCTTGAACATAAGAGTATTTAATTAAAAAAATTAACTGTTTCATTTAAGGCTCTATTCTCCCATGTGCGTAAGTCCAAAAAGCCGCGCAGCGGCGCTGTTTTTGGCTGTGTGCTATTCTCCCCCTGTACTTAAGTCATTCACTGTGCGCCTTCATCCCGGTTACGCACTGTGCTGTGGGTGGAGCAGCCCTGAAATGTGGGTGTTCCCATTCAAATCTGGCTTTACGCGCAACCTCCGGTGTGCGTAAGTCCTTTTCCTCTTACACGCTTCTAACCCTGGAATAAGTGCAGCGCGCCGATAAGGTGAAACATTATTTTGCACTACAAATATGGACTTAGTTACATTTGAAGCCACACAGACTCGTGCGTTGGGCAGCAGCAGCTGTGATCACTCAGCTGCTGCTGTGCAATTACTTAAAACATTGACAGACACAGACTTCTGCCCCCGTTGGTCAGAGTGATTCAACTATTTTCATACTATGTCCAACATAAAGTCACAGTTTGATCCACTACAGAGTAAAACAAGCTGTCATATGCAGATGAGGATGGACCACAAGCTGTTTCCACACATATATTAATGAGGTTCAGCTCAGGTCGCTTTACACAATTTATATTTAAAACTGCATATTATGGAAGTTGTTTTTCACTGCAAACATCCCTCTGTATTAAAGCAGGACGCTCTGCGGCCTCGTTATTTCCTCATATCTCCAGCGCATTAAACTCGGTCATGCTTTACAGCGATGACGATGACGATGACGATGATGATGATGATGACATTGTTTATCAATGAAGCCGTTTCAAATTAAAAGAGCACTTTCATTTCACTGATTTCAATGACATTTACAAGCATTGGGAAAACTCCAGGTTCCGTGATTTCTAGACAGCCCAAAAAAAAAAATTACATAATTTCCTTCAGCCAGCCTTCATTCACACGATTTTGCTCTACTTATGCGTGGTGGGCGTGTAAGTAGCCTGGACCGGAGAATATGCGCAGGAGAGAACCGTGTCACTGCAGGCGTGCAAAAAACCGCTTAAGTCCAGACGGGAGAATAGACCCCTGGAAAAATAGAATCTCTGCGTATGTATTGCAGAAGGTGCCGGACTGCCGGATTTGTTCTGGATCCGTGACGCACCGCATCCGCAGGTGGTGGAAACCGACACATTGGCTACAATGTAAACGTATCTGCACTGCTGCTGTGCCGTAGCGAGACCACAGCTATTACGTGTCCAGCGGATATTGTTGGGGGTCAGGCTACTTGTTTTGTGCTTCAAGATTTACAGCTCGCCAACTTCTTCCCACCATTGTATGTCATTCTCTAGAGTTATGCTTCTTATTGGATCCTCCAGTGTCTAAAATTGTTGAAATGTACTTATTAGATTTATGTCTAACAAAACGCAATTTAATGCACCATATTCACTTCATTGCCTTATAAAAAATAGGATTACTTTACGGTTTAAGAGCCTATGTTCCACCTTCTTGAAATCATGTGATTGATGATGTCACACGGCCCCACTGCCTGTAAACATCCCATTGTTTGCTATTAAAGGGGACATATCATGCTAAATCCACTTTTTTAGCCCTTAAATGCATTTTGTTGTATATTTAGTGTTTAGAACTACAGAAAAGTTCAAATAAGTCTCTTCAGGTTCTCCGTTGATATCTTTATATTCTGTTTTGGTCATATTTTTCAATCTGTTTCGATTTTTCTATTCTCTATTACGTTTTTTGAACTATTACATCACAGCATTTGCAGCGGTACTGCCAAATTAGGACATCGACTCCAGGTCCAACACTTCGAGCAAACCCGCCATTTCTATTTCCCGCTTTTATTTTGTAGTCCAAGCTCAAGGATGCCGAAGTTATGAGAGGATAAGTCAAAATGTTCGGTTGTTGCATGTAGTAACCCACACGCTTCATTACAACGTCTCCCAGCATCAAAACCTTTTCAAAGTGCCTGGTTGAGTTTTATTTTTTACGGAAATGTACCCACATCTGTGGGTATGGTCATTTTTGTGCGCGCAAACCACTTCATGGATGACTTCTTCAGCAACCTCCGCCAGTATAAAGAAGGATTTACAGAAAGACTTTGTCTGATTGAGGGTTCAATTCCTTCTATCTTTGGAGACGACGAACAGAGCACTTTGGTAAGCTGTAAATAACGCTAAAAAGTGTGATGATAAGACGTCCCTGTCATTGTTTTGTTAGCATTAGCAGTTGCACGTCTTCATATGTTAGCGCTGTGTGCTCGTTTTAGATCCTTGATGATTTGGCCTACGTGATTTCATTTAAGTCTAAAGTTTTCATTAGTCATTTCATTTTGTCGTTTTTGTCTCCGAAAAGACTGTATTAAAATGCATTTTGTGACGTTATCTTTATGCTAGCGTTAGCTCGGCGCTTGTGTTAGCTCACTTGTTAGGGTTCTGCAGGTTCATCATCTTCATTTTCATCTCGCTCCGCCGGGTCCGACTCTGGCTCGAACATGTAAGGCTGGATGGACAAGTATTCCGTTGTTGACATTGTGTAAATAACGTGTGAATAAACATTTTCTGCGCCGCTAAATAATCGTATCTCTTCTATCAAACTACAAAAATGGCCGAACAGGGTGGAGTTGAACCGAGTGTCACCTCTGCAACCTGGAAAGGGGGCGGGGTATGAAGTGTCTCATTTGCATTTAAAGAGACCGCACCAAAATGAGTTGCTCTTAGAAGCACATCAGAAAAGGGGTAGAAAAGGGGCCTGTGGAGCTATAATAATGAGGAATTCAGAGCCAAGCATTGCAGTTTTGCTTAATATAGACCACAACTGTATGATTTATATCTAAAAAGGAAGGATTTAAAAGCATGATTTGTCTCCTTTGTAAGTGTAGCCTTCAGCCTGCCTTATAGATAATTTAGCCAGCGTTTTTTGTCAAAATGTGAACTTGTGTTGCTTTTGGTTGCTTTAAAAAAATCAGGAAGAGTTAAAGATGCCGATGTAACTATTTTTTGTTCAGTTGTGACCTGATAAAAATGTGTGACCACAGGGGGTGACAGTTCCAACTCTGCAAATTTATAGTAGACGATGAAGCAGAGAAGAAGAGCTTTTCCTTTAATGATGTTAACTCTAATCAGACCAATAAGGCAGATGGGAAAATAATTAGTTAAAAGCAATGATGTCAAAATAAAAATATATTATTAGATTATTTATGAAAAGATTGAACAACACCTGTTAACTGTGAAAAAAAAAAGTTTATTCTGAAAAATAAATCTTATAACTAATGTGGAGAAGCCACCGATAGTTAAAGTTTACTTCAGACATTAAAGATAATTAACATAAAGATAGAAATTAAGAAAATATTATAGGCATACACTACTATAAATGCAAAAAGACAAATAGAAAAGCATGGTGGCATAACATTCCAGAGACCAAGATTATTTGGATCGAACACGCTGAACATTGGTAACTCATGAGGAAAAAAACACCCTTAAAATCAATCATCTAAATGTAACTGTTGAGATCTGAATAACAACATTTACTATCGGTATTATTAAATTTTAAGGAAAAACACCCAATACACTCATTATTGTTGTTTAACACACACGCATGAATGCACACGCGCGTGCAAGGACACACATGCAGCAGTAGGTCTGAAGGCCGGAGCTGTTATCAGACACAAAACCAAACCCTCACAGAGGAAAAAAGTGTTTCTCTAGTAATCCAATAGTAATACAAATACAGTTCCAAGTAATATTCACTTCTTAAAAGCCAGAAGCCTAAGAAAATGAATGTAACAACTCGATAAAAAAAAATTTAAAACAAAGACAAGAAATATAAATTAAAATAATGAAGAAAAACAGTGGAAAGTTCCACATCTATGAGGGGATAGATTAGAGAAAATGTGTGTTTACTTTGTTTCATTTTCTGTGTTTGGGTTGATGCTGTGTGAATGTGATGGAATTTTTAGTTCCAGACGCTAAAAGATCAAAGATTAAGGTTGAATAAAACCATACAGTTAGATCACATTATTTTAGGACGGTAAAGATAAGTATATGAAAATTCAGACTTGACATTGTCAAAATTTGAATTGGAAATACAGCAGATTAACTTTTGGAGCTAACATATTGTGTGAGTTGTGATTTCAGATCATGTCTTTCTATGGAGGCCATGATATTAAGGTAAACTAAGGGAAATAGAAAAAAAACTGTAAGCAGGTAAAAATATACTTGCGGAAATATTTTGAGCCAATAACAAGCGTTTTATTTGTTTTTTCTGTTCCTGTGTTTTCTCAACTTATAGAGGCTGCAGTTCCAATAAATACACCCTCTCCGTGTGTTGGAAATCACTTCAGAAGAAAAGGGAAATTGAATTTATAAATAAGAAAAATGAAAGGAAACAATTATCTGAACAAAGTGTTTTCACCTAAACACTTGAAGGATGCGACTGAAATATTTTTTAATCGAAATCATTTTTTTCTCAGGAAACGGGGACCTGAAACTGCACCGGTGTCACGGTCTGAGTTCACATCGGTCTGAGATCGGTTATAATCATCCGCACTACCGGAAAATGAATTTATGCTACTTATGCTAGCTTTTTTCTACTTCCGCCGTGCTGAGATGAAAAAAATTATTTCAAAGCTAAGGTTCAAAGCTAATGTTATTTGACGAGTGCTGAATGGCTCCTTTTCTTGTACAAAAATGTACAACTGCTCAACATACGAGGCAGGAGAGGTTCCAACGCCACAAAGAAATGATAGACAATTTAATCTTCTTCATGGTGAAGGGCACGCCATCACCAGACAACCACAAGAAGGAGCCCAGGGACATGATTATAATAAAACTCCATACGAAAATGAATAATTCATTTTCCAAAAACACATGATTATAATATACATTGCAGTAAAAAACAGTTAACCTAATGTAACTGTATTTGTTTAATCAGTATAACCCAGTATGGGTACATCTCAGTACATAGCAGTCACGTACTGTGATTTTAAGAGGAACTCAAGACAAGGCAAATTTATTTGTATAGCGCATTTCATACTCAAGGCAACTCAATGTGCTTTACATGATAAAACATTCAATTGTTTAAAATCAATAAGAACATTTAAAATCATCAGTGAAATCAATTAAAATCATCAGTAAAATCAATTACATTTACAGTAAAATCAATTAAAATCATCAGTAAAATCATCATGACATCAACAACATGACTAAAAATCTCTCTCTCAATCATATGCAGTAGAGAAAAAAAGTGCCTTTAACTTTGATTTAAAAATGTTCACATGTGATGCTGACTTCAACTCTGCTGGCAGTTTGTTCCACTTCTTTGCAGCATAACAACTAAAAGCAGCATCACCATGTTTACTGTGAGCTCTGGGCTCCACTATCTGACCTGTGTCCTTAGATCTGAGAGACCTGCTGGGTTCATACCTGACTAACATGTCACTGATGTATTCTGGACCAAACCCATTCACAGATTTATACACCAGCAGCAGAACTTTAAAGTCTATTCTGAGGCTGACTGGGAGCCAGTGTAAAGACTTTAAAACTGGAGTTATGTGCTCTGACCTCTTTGTTCTGGTTAAGACCTGAGCTGCAGCGTTCTGAACCAGCTGTAGCTGTTTGATGCTCTTTTGGGGGATTCCTGTCAGAAGACCATTACAATAGTCCAGTCTGCTGGAGATAAAAGCATGGACCAGTTTCTCCTGGTCTTTCTGAGTCATTAAACCTTTCACTCTGGAGATGTTCTTTAGGTGGTAGAAGACTGTTTTTCTCATAGATTTGATGTATCATTTTTGATCAGTAAAACTCAGTACGATGTGAACTCAGACCGTGACACCGGGATCAAGAAAGGTCAAGGTCTGAGTGATGTCCGGAGCAGTAGGGGTACATGGGTAAATGTTGAATGTCTAAAGGTGTACGGGACTGTGAAAAGTTTGGGCACCACTGGCCTACAGCAGTGGTTCCAAACTTTTTTGTCCCGTTTACCCCCTTTACATTTTTGTCAAATAATGTGTAGCCCCTCTTCATATCATAAGTACCCTCTCCCTATAATGCTGTCTCCAACATTGGTTCCCTTTATAAGGCTTAGTCTACAATTATAAGTGTAATTTAAAGTGGATTTAAAAAAATAAAAAAACAATGCAACTTTTATGTGATTACTTCAATTGTAAGTAAATAAGAATCAAAATCAGAATACGAAAATACTTTATGAAACCCCGAGGTGTAATTAGAACCCTTCTAATTACCCATCTATTTGTTTTTTTTAACCGGTATATTAAGAAAACAACACTAATAATAATAATTATACACACACGCAGAAAAAGGAGCAAGACTACACAAAGAAATTCAATTAAATACGGTCTCCTGACTGATTATGGTCTTCTGTTGTCAGAAGTGTGATACAATGGCCTCTACATCAGAATATAATCCTGTTTCAATAAAATACAAGAAAATATAGTATTTCATTCAGAAATATACTGTCAGTTTGTGGTGAATTTGTCAAAAAAAAAAAAAAAAAAAAACAGAGCCTTAAAAGGAACGAGGAGCATTTCCTGATTATTTTTAAATTCATTTTTACATTTTTCCAAGTACCCCCTGCAATGTGCTTCTGTACCCTTAGGGGTACACGTACCCCTGTTTGGGAACCACTGGCCTAAAGCAATTCAGAAAATGACATAAAAATACTCCGAGTGACAACAAGAACACACAAGACAACAACTCAAAACCTCACAAAAAGACAACAAAGACAAAGCATTAGTTGTTTCTTGTATTCATGATCAAACTGGTCATTATTCTGAATGCTGACATGGATGTTGATCATGTGAACCTTGGAACAGACAATCACGTTTTTGTGGCCCCCGCTGTAATAAGTGTTATGTAAAAATCTGGTCAGACGCGCTCACGTGCTCATCCACTAGATGGCAGTGTCCAGCAAACATGCACGTTATGTGCACATGATGAGGCTGCACTTCTGACTGCAGGAAGCTACGGCAACATGAATATTTAACAGGGATAAAAGAAACTCACTGAGAGGGGAACACAGTCATCATAAGGACCTCCACAGTCACCCGATACTTAATACTATTTTATCTACATAATTAGTAAATCCGAAAATATTTAGATTATATAACTTACTTTTTCAGATAGTAACTACTACCGGTTATCAGTTTTCCCTTTAAAATTGATTTGGATTATTAGTTAATCCAAAATATTTAAACCACTAATGCAATAATTTCATATTTAATAATAGTTTTTCAATAAAGTTAAATGAATTAAAATTGTCACTCTTTTTTAGTTTTCTGGTGAAACTTTTCCTATATAATTACAGGTGTTTGGCTTTGCTAAATCAGAGGGAGAAATAAGAGAAAGTTCACAATTTGAGTCAATGTGAAGCTTATCCTTATTGTTCTAACACTGTTATTGTGTGAGTACAACATGTAAGTACTTCTATATCGACTGAGGCAGGTGACACTGTGTGTTTTTTTGGCCTTAAACTGTAAAACTGAACTTAGTCCATCACGTGCTCCGCTGACCAGGATAAGGGTGAATGGACTATGTATCTTGATATCTGAAGTTTTATCATGATTTATGTTGGTGAAATATGTTCAAGTGTGTAGCTCTATTCAGTGGATGGTGATGATGATATTAAAGGTCCCATATTATGCTATTTTTCACCCATCTCATAGTATTTGAGGTTTATTTTCCCAAACTCACCTGTTTTCCAGAGTTTTAGCCTCTGAAAAGTTACTTTCTGAGTAACTCTACACTAACGCCTATGTATACATATTCATGAGTGGGTGTGTCTATAAACGGGACACTGACTTCCTCCTCCCCGCACGGTGACATAGGGTCAAAGGACGGCCCGCCCTCCTCCCACCCACTCCATAGCCGAGCTCATGCTGTTTTAAAAACACGAGACAGAGAGTGGGGGCGGGGCGTTTGCCGGTACATACATAGACTGTAGAAAATACATACATAGCACTGTGCGAAGGAGGATGAAATGCTCACTTTTGTGGGCGTGTCTATTTACATGTCAATCATGGCAGAGAGCTTCCTGGAGGCGCGGCTTCTCCAGCTCAGTGGTGCGTCAAATTCATCATCAAAGTGGGAACACGTCATCAAATTGGAGCGAGGTGTTTGGGCTCACCCTGCAGTAAGAAAGGAGCAAATCACCCTCTAACTAACGATTGAGGGAATCAATGAAAAAAACACTTTGGACATGTGTATGAAGCCCATATAACACTTTTATGATGTTTAAAGCACAGAAAAGTTGATTTAGCATAACATGGGCCCTTTAATGAAAATGATGATCAGAATACCAGTATTTTGGGACCTTTAACCCTGTCAGTTTTAGACGTACCATCACACACCTGAATGTATGTGAGATCCTGCTCTGCAAGAGACAAACTGTTCACCACCTTCACATGTGTAGAAGCAGCATGAAGATATCTAAAACAACAGTGTGAAGTTAGAAATATGCTGCTTTAGCAGAGATGCTTAATACTATCAGAGCAGGGCCACAAACATGTGATCGTATCTGATCTCAGGGCCACACTATCAACATTCATGTCAGCATTTAGAATAATGACCAATCTGACCATTAACATCAACAAAGGTTTTGTCTTTGTTGTGTGTTCTTGGTGTCTTATTGGATATTTTTGTCTTTTTTTTTTTTTTGGTTGATTTGTGCATTTTTGGAGTCATTCTCTATATTTTTGTTGTTGTTTTCTGTCAATAAGGGCCTGTACTACAAAAATGGAAAAATATACCCTGGATATCTCTGTTAGTGGGCTTCACCTTACCACACATTAATTTAAGTACGTTTTCAATGTTCATTTAAAAAAATGACAAACATTTTGGAGTCATTGTAGATGATGTTTGGAAAATATAAGAATTGTATCTCGAAAACTGTATTTTCTTTTCATCAGTAAAATCTGCTAATGTTCAGTTTTTTTCTCTTCATCTCTTCGTTACTTTTAGGTAGCAGGGATACAATTGTCTTCCAACGTGGGCAGATAATCAGAGGTCATACAAAGGACATGTAATAATAGTAATGTCAAATGCTTATTTTTTTGTCATTGGTCCACAGATTTACTCTTGCTTTGAGTCTCCTAAGGGTTGAACTTTCAGTTGATTTGGCTCCTAAATGGTGGGACTGATGACATTTGTCAGAGGAGGCACTTCTTGATAGTTCAACACAAACAAACAGGAGGATGAATGGATTCAGTGAAGGTTAAAAAAAGAGAGAAATGTATTTCCACAACATGCTGCAGTGCAAGGGGAGGGAAGGGGGGGGGTATTAAAGATCACAACCTCAAATATCAACTCTGCACACTGTTACCAAGTCTTGTTGCTATGGAGATTGCATCCCATTGCAGGTGAGAGTAACGACAGAGGAAGTCAACTGTGCTTCCCTTGCTGTGTCTCTTTCTGCTTATTGTAGTCTACCTAATGTGTGCATGTTTGACTGTGCAGTGAACTGATTTTATAAATTATATTATGAAGATGGAAAGTGTAAATATGATCATTTGAAACTTCTGATGTTTGGAGACATTAGATTGTGGGTAAAGGCTTGTTTTAGACCTCAAGCACAGTGCGCACATGGGATGTTAGGATAAATAGTGAATGATTTATTTATTTATTATTCTTTTTTTTTTTTTTTTAATGGTGTCAAGCCAAAGTAATTCTAATGGTCTAACAGTGGAAAATGCATGGCTCCAAAAATGTACAAATAAACCACAAAAAGACTACAATACAATAAAAAAAAAAAAAATCTGCCAAATAACTCCAAAAACACAAAACGACAACAGTAATACACAACGAGCCTGTACTACGAAGCTGGCTAAGTATATCTGGGATATATCTCTGTTAGCAGGCTTCACCTAACCAAACATTCTCCACCACAGAGCAGCTGTACTACAAAGCAGGTTATCAACAAGTTAAACTCACCCAGGTTTCAGCCTGGCTACGTGTTCGCTCCAGTGACAGGGGTAGAAATTGCAGCATCAAAGCAATCACAAAAACAGAGAAAACGGGCAGACTTACGTCACAATTAAGGAATAATTATTTTAAAATATGAAGAATTAAAATCTATAATTCAACTAAAAATAACACTGTTGCTGCAGAAAAAGCAGGAAGGAAGGAACACAGACAGAAAGCTGCTGACACTGTTAATGCGCAAAAGCACAAGATTATACAACATTAATTCATGGGATGATAAACAGACAGAGCTCTGATCACAATCACTTTATTACAGCACAGAAGTATTTCTTTCAGGTAGGTTCTGCTCAATTTATCACACACTCACTGGGATGAGAACATATTGTTTTACTTGATCCCTGCGTGACACAGAGAGTGTCCGACAAAGGCTTCAGCAGATGACTGTATATCAGTCCATCAGTTTGACACCTATATCTTTCCTAAAGGATGTCATCGAAGAATTGTATTTATCGATTGAAATTATTTCTTTCCTAAACACAGCTGTGAGATCTGCACCATCCAGTATCTTCTAACATGTGAAGGTTATTTTCCAAGAGATCTGATTGGTCAGGAGGCTGGACTTTTGTACTCGCTCAGATCCTAACCAGAACAAAACTTACTCCTGACCAGGTTAGTCATTCAGCCTAAGTTACCAGGGTGATTTAGTCCCTTAAGAAGTGTTTTAGTACAGGACACATGGAATAAATCCAGTTATTTTGAGTATTTTGCTGTTGTTTTTTTGTCATTTTGTGTATTTTTGCTGTCCCTGTTATTACCCGATCTCATTAGATCTCTGAAGCTAAGCAGATCTGGGCCTGGTTAGTAGGTGGATGGGAGACCACTGAGAATTCAGGTTCCACAGTGGGGGACAGTCGCTTCAGTGGTATCTGTCATTGTGTCCTTGGACAGGGAAGCTATGGCTACAATAGTAGCGTACCACCACTAAGTGTGGGGTGAAAGAATAATCCCTTAATTCTGTAAAGTGCTTTGAGTGTCTATGATAAAGCCCAATATAAAATCCAATGCATTATTATTATTATCATTATTATTATTATTATTATTATTATTATTATTATTATTATTATTATTAGTAGTAGTAGTAGTAGTAGTAGTAGTAGTAGTAGTAGTAGTAGTATTAGTAGTAGTATTAATATTAGTAGTATTATTATATTTCTGGAGTCAATTTATGTAATATTTTTGGGACTGTACAACATTACACACATAGCCCAAGTTGTCCATGCCTGGTTTAGAAGATAAGCATATTCATAAGTGTAATTTTTCTGTTGTTTGCTGCTCTTTCTGTGCTCAGTCCCTTATTTATTTACTGCTGCAGGGACATTTTAAAGGAAACCAAGTTTTGCATTGACTTGTCCATTTCCATCAGAGTTGGCGCAGTTATGCACTGCAGGCGGCTGCTGTCCAGCTTCCGGCTTCATGGCTTTGAGTCTAACAGAGGCAGACTGAGAGGAACAATCCCACGGCTGCATCCTCACTCAGAAGGCAACTCACTGTGTGACATAAATAGACTTATGATGTTGACCATTTCAATGTACAGTATGAAGTGCAGCCGTTAGGATTCGCATGCCTTATCCGGAAATTGTAATAATAGGAGCTGACATTTTCAAGGTTCATCGCTGGATCACTGCGCACAAGGCATGATGATCCTGCACATTTCACATCAGGAATATAAAAGCTCCACCAAGTGTTCAAATCTTGTTCACAACTTCTTTTTGAAGAAATTATAGGTGCTAAAGATAAACCCGTTCTCCACGATACTGCAGCTAAAGTCAGTCAAAGGGAAAAAACTGGAAAAGGATTGTAATGAGGAAAAAATTCATAATTGAGGCGACTTATTTTCATAGCTTTCTTTACACAATTGATTGTTAATATGAACATACTGAGAGCTGTAGTTGATCAGCTACAGCACTTAGCATCTACTGTATGCACAAGCACATTTTGGAGTTCACTCCTGTAATGAACCTGCATACTTACAATTAACTACCATGTTATCTAGTGCATTGTGAAAAACAAAGATCAAATAGTACAAGCCCAACAGTTGTTGTCTTTTCATAGCCTTGTGATAAGCCACACCTACTTCCTTACTTTTTGTAAGAAAGTGGGTATGGTAATGTCACTGATTCTGCTCACTTCCTCGTTTCGAAAGACACCGAGCCAATCAGAGCCGTACAGAAAGAACGTCATATCTCCTGCAGCCAAGCAGTGTCAAAACTAACATGGCGCCCGCCACGGAGAAGACGTTTGGAGCTGCGTTTCTGCTCTGTCTTAAAAGACCTGGATATATCGTTGAAACTACGATAGGAAGAGGCTTTAAAACCATTCATACTGAGGAAGGAGGTTTGTGCCGTGTTTCCAACTGGAGATTGAGGGAAAAAGATACACTTGTAGCGTTATTTTCGCCACGTTCGTTTGTTTGATTATACTCTGCACATGTGTGTCCCACCCCACTCAGCCCCAGAACTTAAATGCCTTGTGAGTGTTTCCAGACTAATCACCTGTATTAAACACTGAATAATAGAAAGGAGATAGGATGGATTCCAGGCTAGTCTTTTCATACACTTTGGGTGTTTTTTGTTTTGATTTTATGAATTTGTGATTTTAGCATAAATGGGAAACCACAGCGGGATTCTAAGAATCACAATATCAACATTCATGTCAGCTTTTAGAATAATGACTACTTAGTGTGTTTTTCTGTCATTTAGTGCACTTTCTGTGGGATGGACAAAATTAGACGGAGGGATGCATATGGCCCACAGACCCCCTGTTGCCCACCTCTGTCTCAGAGGTTGTTTTTGATTTGTTCCATGGAGTAGTGCTAGCTTGACATTATCGGAACTGACAGAAAAAAGAATTGCATGATGTCTTAAAGTGGATACAATTCTGATCTTGGATCTATTCTCAGGAAGTTTGGTGCCAGTCTGCAATGTCTTTCTTTCTTTGTATAGTTCACGCAGATGGCTCCTGCAACGTCTGACTTCACTACCATTTGGTGTTTGTACAATGTAGCCTTGGCTCATCGCACTTTTGCACGACAATTGCTGCATGCCATGTCCCTCTGTTTTTGTTTAACACTGTCACGTGCTGTCTGCGACAGAGTGGGGGTAGTTCTCTGCGACTAATGCGATCATGGTGCTCTTTCATATCTGCAGTTCTCTGTTGTAGGTGAAGAGGCAAAGAGGAACACTCCTCTTTGCCTGGGTCTCCTCAGCTCGGCAGTAGGGTTGTTACTGGCCTACCAAACATCAGTTTCGCAGGTGATGGTAGTTTACTGTCAATGGGAGTTGCTCTGACCTGCAATAAAACTACCTGTAGATCACCACCTGTTTTCAGGGTTTTCTTGACAATTGATTTTATGTGTCTCACATGCCTCTCAATGAATCTGTTGATTTTGGGGTAGTGGGGTGAGCTTGTGACATGTTTGATTCCCCATTTCGTTATGAAGTTTTGGAATGTTTGTCCTGTGTACTGTGGTCCGTTATCTGTCAGCATCTCCTCAGGGCATCCGAATAGAGACATGTACATTTGTATCTTTTGTGTGACTGCATGGCTAAACACAGGCATGAGCAGTTCATCCAAAACTGGGAATTTGGAATATCTGTCCACAGTCAGTAAGAACTGTCGTCCATTAATCTCAAATAGATCGTGACTGCCAGGGTTTAGATGGTTTGTTGTGTGGGTTGAGAGGTTCTTTTGGGTTGGCATCCTGATACTCCGCACACACGCTGCAAGGCGGCAAGTTCTCTCTATGCCTTGATGGCCTACATGAAGCTGTTTTAGTATATCATCAGTCATGGAGTCTGGGATGAGCACCTGTCGGCCCTTGAATATGACTCCTGCTTCCATCGCAAATTCATCTCGAAAAGACCAATAAGCATGCAGGTTTTTTGGCAGTTTCTGTTTGGAGAGCATCCCGTTTTTTGGAGGAGAAGTTTATTATTGCTACGGTATGCACCTCTGGATCCTTGATCTCTATGGCTACTCTAACGATGCGCTCATCTAGCTCGATGTCACCAGGGTTTTCGGGGTTTGGTAACCGACTGAGAGCCAGGACCATTTGGCTTCCCGGCCTGTACATGACTTTGTAGTTGTATCCTTGTGTCATTATCAGCATGCACTGGAGCCGTGGTGGTGTAGCATGCAGTGATTTTGCACAAATGGTGACGAGTGGTTTGTGATCTGTTATCACAAAGAATGACTTTCCATACAGGTAAGTGGATATTGTTGCATTACATACACAATGGCAATCTCGCTCTATGATGCTGTATCTGGATTGACACTCAGTTAGTGTTTAAAGCCAAAAGCAATGGGTCTGCTGTTCTGCACCAAGGCTCTGCCAGTCCTTTCTGTGATGCATCTACCTCAAGGGTTAAGGGTTGTGTTTGGGTCATAGTATTTCAGACAGTCTTCTTCTGTAATTGTTGTCTTCAGATCCTCAAGCTCTTTTTGATGGTCAGTGTCCCATGTCCATGGTACATCACCTTTTAGCATCCCCCTCAGTGTGTGTGGCTTTGTCCGCAAACTTGGTATGTAGGGTGATAAGTAGGTTAGCATTCCCATGAATCTATGGAGGTCATCTTTATTTTGGGGTGTTGGCATTCTTTGTATGTCCCTGATCTTGACTGGGTCTGGTCTGATGCCTTTGTCTGTTTACAGATTGCCGAAGAATTAGATGCTTCTTTGTTTTATTGTGCATTTGTCACTGTTGAACACAATACCTGTTTCAGCTGCTCGTTCCATCAGATTAGTCAGGTTTCTGTCATGCTCTTCCTCATTCTCTCCAAAGACTGCTATGTCATCAGCTATACTGACAATGACTCTGAGCCCCTGGAGGATCTGATCCATCTTAGCCTGGAAGAGGTCTTGAGAGACACTTAGTCCAAATGGTAAGCGTTTCCAGCAGTATCTGCCAAATGGAGTTCGAAATGTGGTTAACAGTGTTGAGTCTTCATCAAAGTGTATTCAGAATCAGAATCAGAATCAGAAATGTTTATTGGCCAAGTACAGTTTTAAAGATAGTACAAGGCATTTGTCTTGGTAGATGGTGCACGAAACAAAGAAAAACAACAACAAAGAACAACCCAGCAACAATAATAATAATAGTTATAAATATAAAGGATGAGGGATAAATATAAATATATACAGTATATATATATATATATATATATATATATATATATAATATACAGTGCAGCAGATAATGTATTGACCAATAGCCTGCTTTTGCGTCAGGTTTGCTGAATATTTTTGCATTTGCAAACATCGGATTCAGTTCTTCCACTGTTGGAATCTCTTTAGGCTGGAATTTAGCTTTTGAGGGTCTAAGCATACGCCCAAGGTTCCATCTTTTTTCGTGCTGTATGCAAGACTGGAGCACCAGTCCATATGCTCTTTTACCTTTCGTATCACACTTTGTTCAACTAGTGTATTCAGTTCCATCTGTAGCTTTTATTTTATGTGGATGCTGCATTTCTGTGGTGGATCAATGAATGGTTCAGTTTCAGTTTGAGTTTAGCCGTTCTGCTGAAATTCCCAATTTTATCAAACTGGTCTGGATATGCTTTCTTAAGGTCTGCACTTGTTGATATGCTTTTTGGGGTCTTTGATTTTTGCTGTTCTTTTTCCTGACTGGCTTTTCCTTCCTCAGCTACTGTATTCATATTGATAGTTACAAGGTCTAATAGTTTGCTTGTGGGGAGCCCAATTATGGCTGGACCTGGCACATCCACTACGTAGAACTTGACTTTTACCCACTTAGAGTCCTTATACCGACATGGAATGTCAATTGTTGTCACGCTCGAGCATGGACTAGAACCCAAATGCACAACTCAGGAGTCAAAGTTCAAACAAATAATCTTTTAATAAACAAGGTAACAACGTAAAATTACTCTCACAGAGGAAAAACAGCCGTAACAAAGGCAAGGACAAAGTATCAAATAATATTAGGCACAACTATGGCAAAATGAAGCAAAGTATCAAAGGAATACAAAACCTGACTTGATGAAGAACATGAAACATGGAGTAACGCTGGTTCTCTGGCTGCACACAACAAGACGAACTGGCACAGGACAAAGGGAGACACAGACTATTTATACATGAGGTAGGGGAACACAGGTGGAACCAATCAGGGGCGGAGTGTTAACAATCACACTGGAGGGAATCACACAAAGGGAGGAAGTCAGGATCTGAAATGAGAGGGAAGAAATGAGTATCAAAATAAAACAGGAATGGATGACAAAACAAAGACAAAAAACTAAACATACTTAACATAACCTTCTGGACGTGACAGTACCCCCCCCTCTAAGGACGGCTCCTGACGGACCAGATAATTGAGGGTGTTTATCAAAAAAGTCTGTAATGAGGTCAGGATCCATAATGAAGCTTGCAGGAACCCACGATCGTTCCTCTGGACCGTAGCCCTCCCAGTCCACTAGGAATTGTCTCCCCCTACCCCTGTTACGCACGGCCAGAAGGGCCTTGACAGTGTAGACAGGACCACCATCGACCATCCGAGGAGCTGGGGGAGGTACGGCTGGGGGGACCATGGAACTCTCCTTGACTGGCTTCACCCGACTGACGTGGAAGGTGGGGTGGACTCTCAGGGTCCGAGGCAGACGCAACCGAACAGAGGAGGGACCGATGACTTTAGTCACGGGATATGGACCCACGAACCGTGGGGCCAGTTTCTTAGAGATGACGTGAAAGGCAGATCCCGCGTTGAGAGCCAGACCTTCTGGCCAGGCTTGTACGCCGGAGCAGGTCGGCGCCTTCGATCCGCAGGCCCTCTTCATGCGGTCCACACTGCATAGCAGGACCTTGCGAGCAGCTGCCCAGATGCGGTGGCAACGTCGGACCATGCGTGAGCTGATGGGACCGTGATCTCCTTCTCTGCCTCAGAGAAGACAGGGGGCTGGTAGCCGAAGACACACTGGAATGGTGACATGCCGGTGGCTGAGGTGGGAAGCGTGTTGTGGGCATATTCCACCACACCAGATTCTTGCTCCAGGAGGATGGTTCTGCGACACCAGGCACCGAAGGCATGTCTCTAACTCCTGGTTTAGACGTTCTGTCTGGCCATTTGACTGCGGGTGATACCCAGAGGTGAGGCTGACGGTGGCTCCAATGATCTTGCAGAATTCCTTCCAAAACCTGGAGACGAACTGGGACCCCCGGTCTGAACAATGTCTTTGGGAAATCCATGGATACGAAAACACATGAGTCATCATAATTTCAGCGGTTTCTTTGGCAGATGGCAGCTTGGCCAAAGCAATGAAATGAGTCATTTTAGAAAATCGGTCCACCACTGTGAGAATGGTGGTGTTACCTTCAGAAACCGGGGAGCCCCGTGACAAAGTCCAGAGAGATCTCAGCCCAGGGACGAGAAGGAACAGGGAGTGGCTGCAATAACCCCATCTGCGTTCTGGAAGAGGTCTTGTTTGCGGGCGCAGATGGAACAGGCCTCCACATACCTTGAACCTCCCGCTTCATGGAGGGCCACCAAAACCTCTGGGAAATGGCATGCATAGTTTCTTTTGACCCCCGGATGGCAGGTGAGCAGCGAGGTGTGAGCCCAGTGGATCACCTGTGGACGCATCTCAACTGGGACAAAAAGGCGGTTCACCGGACAACCACTAGGTGTCGGATTCTCACCATTGGCTTGCTTCACCTCAGATTCTATTTGCCAGGTCACCGCTCCTACCACACGGTTTAGTGGTAGGATGGGCTCAGGTTCCTTGGCAGCAGGCTCGGGGTCGAACAGACGGGACAAGGCATCTGGCTTGATGTTCTGGGACCCCGGCCTGTAAGACAACACAAAGTTGAAACGATTAAAAAAACAATGTCCACCTGGCCTGACGTGAGTTCAGTCTTTTAACTTTGCGAATGTATTGGAGGTTCTTGTGATCAGTCCATACAAGAAAAGGGTGCTGCGCCCCCTCCAGCCAATGTCTCCACTCCTCCAATGCTATCTTGACTGCCAACAACTCGCGGTTTCCAACATCATAGTTTGTCTCGGCAGGTGAAAGCTTCCGTGAAAGGAAGGCACAGGGGTGAAGCTTGTTGTCCTTTCCGGAGCGTTGGGAGAGGACCGCTCCCACCCCATTATTGGAGGCATCCACCTCCACCACAAACTGCCGGCTGGGATCAGGAACCATGAGGATGGGGGCAGTAGTGAACCGTGCTTTGAGCTGCTTGAAGGCTTCCTCCGCTAGGGAGGACCACAGAAAGGGGTCAGTGGAGAAGTGAGGGCATGTAGGGGTGCAGCTATGGCGCTGAAGTTTCTGATAAAACCGTCTGTAAAGTTTGCAAATCCCAGGAATTGCTGAACCTTTTTACGGCTATCAGGTGTAGGCCACTGAGCCACAGCGCTAACTTTTGCCGGATCCATTTGTATCTTTCCAGAGGCTATGATGAAGCCAAGGAAAGATACAGTGTTGGCGTGAAAATCACTCTTTTCGGCTTTCACATACAACTGGTTCTCCAGCAGCCGCTGGAGAACCTGACGTACATGCTGAACATGAGAGTCTAAGTCAGTGGAAAAGATCAAGATGTCATCAAGATAAACATAAACAAAGTGATTCAGATAGTCTCTGAGTACATCATTAATCATGGCTTGGAAGACAGCAGGAGCATTAGTCAACCCAAATGGCATAACACAGTATTCATAATGACCACTAGGTGTGTTGAAGCCTGTCTTCCATTCATCACCTTCGCGAATTCGAACCAGGTGATAGGCATTTCTGAGGTCTAATTTGGTAAAGATTGTGGCCTGCTGAAGCTGATCGAATGCTGATGACATGAGTGGTAAGGGGTATCGATTTTTAATAGTGATGTCATTGAGTGGCCCATAGTCAATGCACGGCCGGAGAGACCCATCTTTTTTCCCCACAAAAAAGAACCCTGCCCCAGCTGGAGATGAAGAGGGGCGAATAAGGCCAGCCTTCAATGATGACTCAATGTATTCAGTCATAGCCTTCTTCTCAGGACCAGAGATAGAGTATAATCTTCCCTTAGGAATTGGGGCCCCTGGGATCAAATCAATGGGACAATCATACAGTCTGTGAGGAGGAAGGGAAGTAGCCTTACTTTTACTGAATACCTCACCTAGATCATGGTAGCATTTCGGGACTGAAGACAGGTCAGAGTCTGAGTTGACATAAACAGGGACAGAATTAAAAACAGTTTTTTCATTCCAATCCTGATATGACTTAAAACACTTGTCTTTACAGCTCTCATCCCAGTTCAAAATCCTTCCAGTCTTCCAGTCAATGTGCGGATTATGCTCTTTTAACCAGGGGAAACCCAGGATAAGGGAGTGCTGGGTAGAGCGATACAAATGAAAACACATTAGTTCATGGTGGTCCCCAATAATTACAGTTACAGGTTCAGTTTTATGAGATACTTGGAAAAGCAAACTCCCATCAAGGGCACTGGCCTCTATAGGACGGGATAATTGTTCAGCTTTCAACTTAAGTTTTGTGGCAAACTCCCAGTCCATGAAGCTCTCATCAGCCCCTGAGTCAATAAGAACCCCAAGGCAAACTGTGGTGTTTTACCGTGATTTCTGTTAAAGCACGAGGAGGAAATTCAGCAGAGGAGAGACGGCTCACCAGTGCCCTGCCATCTACTGGTGAGCCTGCCCTTTTGATGGACACGTTGCAAGGAGATGGCCTTGCTGCCCACAGTAAAAGCACCTGCCTTCCTGTAGACGACGACGTTCCTCTGTGGATAATTTAGCTCGTCCCAGCTGCATGGGCTCCTCTTCCGCCTTAGAGGATACCTGCCTCCATGGAACCAGTGATGGGATGCAGGTGGAATTCTGACAGCTGGGGATAGTCCAGGCGTGGTCCTGATGGAGAACTACCGGTCTTGGGGTTGGATTTCGGCTTCGCCGACGCTCCTGTAAGCGATTGTCAGTTCTTACAGCTAAAGTTATCAAGGAGTTCAGGTCTTTTGGCAAATCAAGGGGTACTAACAAATCTTGAATCTGGTCAGAGAGTCCCTTAAGGAAGACATCATAAAGAGCAGTGGCGTTCCATCCACTGTCCGTGGCTAGGGTGCGAAAGCGGATAGCATAATCACAGACGGAGTCCATACCTTGCTGGATATTGACCAATTCACGAGCCTTCTCTCGCTCAGACGAGAGGGGATCAAAAGTCCTCCTTAGGGCCTGTTTGAAGTCTTCAAGGAACCCACAGATCGGTGAATCCCGGGACCACTCAGCCGTAGCCCACGCCCTCGCCCGCCCCTGTGAGGTGGGAAATCATAAAACCACTTTGGACCGTTCTGTGGGAAAGGCTGATGGGAAGTGTTCATAATGCATCTCACAATCAACAATAAAAGCTCTGCATTCTCCAGACTCCCCGGAGAACCTTTCAGGTGGGAGAGGCGTGGGGCCGAGGCATGGAAAACCGGCACCGAAGAGGCTGCAGCGGCTGGCGGCGAGTGGATAACTGCTGTGTTGGGCGAGGGGGAATCCTTCGTGAGGTGAGTGAGTACCTGCTGTATCTGGGCAGCCAGGAGGTTTACTTGGCTGGTTATGGTTTCTTTAAAATCCTCCTGACAGTTCGCCAGCTCCTTCACTCCACTGTGCAGAGAGGACATCTGATCCTCCTGCTGGTTCAGGCGAGCATTCTGGGAGCGAATGGCTGCCGTTAACTGATCTGAGTCTGCTGGGTTCATGCTGGCCAGTTCGTACTGTCACGCTCGAGCATGGACTAGAACCCAAATGCACAACTCAGGAGTCAAAGTTCAAACAAATAATCTTTTAATAAACAAGGTAACAACGTAAAATCACTCTCACAGAGGAAAAACAGCCGTAACAAAGGCAAGGACAAAGTATCAAATAATATTAGGCACAACTATGGCAAAATGAAGCAAAGTATCAAAGGAATACAAAACCTGACTTGATGAAGAACATGAAACATGGAGTAACGCTGGTTCTCTGGCTGCACACAACAAGACGAACTGGCACAGGACAAAGGGAGACACAGACTATTTATACATGAGGTAGGGGAACACAGGTGGAACCAATCAGGGGCGGAGTTAACAATCACACTGGAGGGAAATCACACAAAGGGAGGAAGTCAGGATCTGAAATGAGAGGGAAGAAATGAGTATCAAAATAAAACAGGAAATGGATGACAAAACAAAGACAAAAAACTAAACATAACTTAACATAACCTTCTGGACGTGACAATTGTGCCCAGGCAGGTGATTTGGTGCCCACTGTATGCAGATATCCTTTTGTAGTTTTTTTTTTTTTTTAATCTATTTTGGGTACATCTGTTTAAAAGTGCATAGTGGGAGTGCGTTACCTGATGCGCCTATATCAACCTTGATACGTAGTGTGTGTCCATAGTCTAGTAGGCCAGGTGGTTTCACATTCAAGATTGCGTACACCTCCTCTCTGGGTGGTATGCTCTCTCTGCTATGCATACACTTTTCATTGATAGTGATGGAATGGAACTGTTTTGGTATGTGCATTCCTCCACTACTGTCTACGGCATCAACGTGGGACTCGCTCTGTCGTTTGTAGTAATTTTTGGAGGTCTGTCTGTGCTGTCTATTTTGTGGTGGGCAGGACTTACTTCTCCGGCCTCGACTGAAGTGTTGGCTTTGTCATTTGGTCTTTTTACAGCATCTCGCCCAGTGACCTTTAATACCACAAGCATAGCATTCATCGTCATATGCAAGACATTGTCGTGGTTTGTGATTGGTGCCACAGTTTTGACACGTGCGCCCTCTTTCCACAACATGAATTTTCTCACTGTGTGACATGCCAAGTTTGTGTAGCTGTTCATTGCCTGCTGACAGGGCTTCATATTTTCGTCCTTCTGCAAGTACTTCAGCCAAGGAATAGCCTTGAGGTTTGTTGAACAGATCATTTCTCAAAGCATCATGGGGTGTGCTTGCAATAATGAGCCAGATTAGACGTTCATTAAGTTCTGCGTCGGTAAACTGACATTTTTGTGCTGATGTTCTGGCTCTGGTCACAAAATCATCAATGCTCTCATCTGTTTTTTGTCGATATTGCATTAAGTGTAATCTATGGATCCTAAAGTTAACGTTTAACTTTAGCTGACCTTCAAAGTAATCCCATAACTTGCCAGGCACTTTTTTTTCCATCATCACTGAGACCACTTGCATTTAGCCTTTTGAGCCCTTCATCACCAATGCCACGGCATATTTTCCTTGCTTGTTTAGCTGCATCGTCTATTTCTTCATCTTCCAAGTAAAGAGAAATTTTTTATTTAAACAGTGAAATAGCCTCACTCAGATCCGGGTCGGACCAGTTCATCGCTGGTAGATGTGATGCCATGGCATCCTTGGTTCCTCTTCACTCTGTGCAGGTTGCCGTCAATTAGCTTTAGCTCTGTTAGCACTGCTCCGGTTTGCACCCACTTGAGTGGTGAGAGTAATTATCCTCGGACAATCTTGTTCATCTACCGTCACTTTTCATAGGCTTTCCATTACCACTGCCACCATGTAGTATTATGGTAATAGGATGAAGACATATAGAAGACATGTTATGTGAGAGTTAACCAATCTTTACTGACATCTCACTGGGAACTACATAGCATGATACACTGACGTGCTTAACCCGAATACAGGTCCGTGTTGCACACTGTCAGCTCATATAGTTCCTATACATTTGGATTTATATCACTGCAAGAGCGGAGCTGCTGTTTAAAGAGGAGCAAATAGAAAACAAACTGAGTCAAGAGTTTATGCAAAGTTATTTTTATACTCTGAAGGAGTTATTTTCTTATCCAACCTGTCCTTGATGGCTGAAGTTGAACACACCGAACGGGACTTGGCCATTAAGAACTGATCAAGAATCCAGAGCTAATACACCTTTTTGAGTGATGTCAGCGCTTGACCTAGCAACGTGCGCCACCATTTCAAGAGGGGTATGCTTTTGCTTGACAACCGTCATTGACCGCTGACAACATGGTGGAAATCTTGCAGTGTGGCAGATTTTTATCGTAGAATGCCCAAATCCTACATAGTATTTGGTTGTCATAACCATGCCTGGCTGAACAAAATTATATCATTTTACAGAATACCTACAGAAAAAGACCAGAAATGGAAATTATGGATTCAAGCACTGAGGCAAATGAACAACAACGGAACTACATTGAGCCCAAAATCAAAGTGGTCATATATTTGCAGTCGAGATTTTGTTAATGGTAGGTTGTGAGTTTTTGGGGATCTAATTTCTTCCTGACTGATTTTATGACATTGATTATGAATTAGCCTACATTTAAATTATAATTTATTCAAAAATGATTGAAATGTCTATGGCTAGTTTGCTAGCTAGTTCTAGGCCTAACTAGAGGGCTTATACACAACTATGATGCTTTATGAATATAATTTTTGCCATCACTCTTGACAATCTTAACATCACTTAACAAATTGTAATAGAGTTCTGAACAGAGCGTGTCAGTTGTTGGCATTCACGTGAGTCGTGCCATTAATCTTAGCGCATGGTAACAGGCAAGGGTGGAGTGGCGTACAGGGACATTGGGGATTCTCCTGGTGGGCCAGGCAACCGGTGGGGCGCTGGGTCGGGCCATGAAAAAGACAAAAAGAAAGGGGGAATAAACATACCTTAACCTGGCAAGAGTCAGATTGATGTGCTCTCCCTCAAACTTGAGTTGTCCACATTGATCTGGATCTGTGTCTGGCGAATCCTTTCGGAACCAGGGGGGGACATGAACAGAATGCTTAAATCTGATTGGGCATTGTCCACCCTGATTTGTTTTAGCCAATCACACTGTAACAAATGATGATGTCATCATCGGCATGCGCCGCAGAGATGCTGCTACAACAACAAGGCGCCGCTGGTGAAAACTTTCTGCGGTCATTATGTCGTTGAGTGACTTTTGCTATTTTTGCAACACAAGTATGGGAGTTAAGGGCACGTTACCCATCCTCCTGCGTCGACATATTTCTATTTTGATTCAGAGTTATGCTAATAGCGGTAGCCCAGCTAGTTCCTTTCCCTGCAACTGCGCATGCACCAGTTTTACTTCGGCACTTCTGCTTTTGTCAAACATGGATATCCCTCCCTAAACCACAACACTGCCTCATGATTGGTTCAAACCAAATCGTTTTGGTTTCGAAAGGCAAAGGCGGGAACAGATTCGAGTGTTTATGAACACCAGGAGAACCCTTCTTGCAGGCAAGGTTAAACATACCTGTCAAGTATCCCGTTTTGGCTGGGAGACTCCCGTATTTGACCCCTCTTTCCCGTATTAGTATTTTCCCGTAAATATCTTGTATATAATGTAATAATAATTAAAAGATAGATAAATAAAAACTCTGTCACTTGCCTCGTGAAAATGGAGGCAAGTGACAGAAATGGCCTGAAATGGCCTGAGTGGCAGTTCACTCGAGATTAGTGCCGACAGCAGGAACAAACCATTAAACAACTCAGAAGAGAGATGGATGAATGTAAGAAGATGTGCCGGCAAAAAAGAAACAAAGAAGTCGTGTAAAGCAACCAGTTATAACTTTTCTTCATATTGATGCTTGGCCTTTGTCGGGCGTTGCTAGGTCAAGTGTCCTGGATGCTGATGTCACCTCGAAAAGGTGTATATCATATTTGGATTCCACGTGTGAGATTTAAGATGGCGAGCCACCCAGTGAACACTTGAGCTGTGCATCACATAAGAGCAATGCGCCCTCTGCTGGACATTCTACTATTTCTTCTAAGAACTAATAGGATTTATCCTTGTCTCTCTGCAGAGCTGCATCTCAGAAACATAGGACAGGTCATTCAGGACAATCAAAGGAGTAACAGTTAAAGGAACAGAGACATTTAATGGTGATAAAGAGTTTGTTCAGTCTTTTGCTGAATTAATTTGAGTTTTGTGTATTTTATGATTTTTATTTTATTTTTGTCAACCATTCATGGTAATGCTATAATGGTATTATTTGAACTGCAAATGTTTTGGTTGGTTCAAACAACAAACAAAAACAGGTTGAACTTAATGCAAAACTGGAACTAAATGTTGAAATGAAAGAACTAGATTTTATTCTGAATAATACTGAGTTAACTCAAATAGAATAAAAGATAAAACTTGTAACTATTACAACGTTAACCTAGGTAGTTTAAAAAGGAAAAGGAATTGAGAAACCAAATAATTTGAACAAAAAGGGTAAAAATATTTCATTTTCTTGAAGTGATATTGGAAATGTTGTGTTAATTGTCTTGTCCACCTTTTTTTCTGTCTTCAATATAAAATAATAAGCCAGCAATTGAAACTTATTCCATGGTCCGTGGTCATTAATACATTCTGCACCTATCACTGCTCCTGTAGTCGAACCTAGCACTGACCTTAGTACACTGTAACTACTCCAGAGGTGTTACACAATTACCTGTCCATAATCTGTCTGTGGAACCCCTACAAAGTCATCTGAGTATTGGACCAGAAGAGGCTTAAATACAATGTTCATGCTTCTCGTTGTGTTGAAGAGGCTATTGACACTGTGCATGTGCTGAGCTGATTGTGTTGTTATTGAGAGCTCTTGTCAGCAGCGGTGTAACCCTGGCCCAGCCTGCTGAGCGCTGCACCGTCGTGTGATGGCACTCTGCCAACACCAGCCCATTAGGACTCATTAGTCCCATTGATAAACCTGATGATAGGCACTCAGATGAGGAAAGGGTTTTCTGATGGATCCTAGTTTGACCTCTGTAACCTGTCAGTAATTGGCAGCATCTGTCATCATTGGACTTAATTTAACAGTGCATTTCACGGAGCACAACATCAATAACATTATCAGACCCGAGGAGATCAAGGACTTCCAGTCTGAAGCCTGTTATTCCAACAATTCAAGCTTTTTTCAAAATGGTTCCATTTAATTAATTATTACCTCCACCAAGAAAGTAATATTTTCACTGGTGTTTATTTGTTTTCTTTCCTTTTTTAGCAGGATTGCATCACAACTACATAACATATTTTGACAACATTTTCACCAATAATAGTCCTTAGGCCATGGAAGTTTTCATTCAATTTTGGAGGGAATCCGGGTCTTTATATTGATATTAGATCAGTTGGAAAATCGAGAAAAATCCACATCTCTGAACATTGCCGAAATTTCCAAAAATTTCAATTTTTACTATTACTTTTTTAATCTCCTTTCTTAATTGTTTAATCTTTATTAAACTTGACTCAGTTATGTTGGGTTGATTCCTTAATTACCCCACTGAGTTTAATCCGGATCAGATCCGGAATGTGCATTGCAATTTCCCCCCTCAAAACAATGGGGGTGCCCATGCATTTGGACCTACTGTATGGTTAATAATAAGGATAGAAATTTCTTCCAAGCATTTAGTGTGTGTGATCATGATTTAATGATCAGGATCACTGATCCAGATTACTGCTAATATATGGCAAAGAGGATTATTGGCGCTTGATCGAGGTTTGTGTTCTCTGAGTCTTTAATATTCAATAAATTACATTACATCAAATGTAGTAACAGCTTTTTATTCAATACTTTATTATCCTTTTTACAATCCAACTGTCATCATTTCTAATTAGTCAGTGATCAAAGGTTCATTCAAGCACAAATACTAAGCAGTATAACTTCATCTTGCCACAGGCCTCATTTACACATCATTACCAAGGTCATGCGTGACTGGCCACGATGGCCACATCGAACTCTGTAAAGATGGAAGTAAACACTTTGGCCAAATCTAATTATGAAGCAAATTGAGATGTATTTTCTTCTCTGCAGTGTCCTAATGAAGAACATTTCAGGAGAGTCATCCTCAAAGTTGTTAGTCCAATGTCAGCTCATATCTCAGCTCGGAGAGCTCAGCTTGCCCTGCAGTGATGTATGCACAATAAGGCAGAGATACACTGAGAACGCAACAGAAGTGGAGAACAATATTCGTTCTGTGCAGTGAACAGAGGGAAAGGCACAAAGAAAATGGGTGCATAAAATCAGAGGAGATGCTTGAAGGAGAAAGTCGGCTGATTATGTAATAAAGGCACTTGTTTACGTCTCCCCTCTGAGTTCATATTAGCTGAAGGAAGACACCCTGCCTCTGCTTCTCGGGCTCTGCCACACTGCGTTAATGTCTGTGTTCATAGTGTCTGTTTATGAGGTGACTGCTTCTATTTCATTAGGAATTGTATTGTTGAATTATTTTTCACAACTGTACAGATTCACACAATCTAATTTGACTCATTTTATTCTATTCTCTAAAATCTTAGCATTTGTCACTTTTGAAACCTTTTACCAGGAATTTGAACTGTTGAATCATTTACAGTCATAAAACGGAGGATTACAGCTTAAACACTTTGTTTAAACGTCCAGTATTAAGCTATTTTTCACCTTTCTCCATTTGTTCTAGGAGCCCCAACAACATAATATTTGAGGTTTATTTTCTCAAACTCGCCCGTTTTCCAGAGTTATCCTTCTGAAAAGTCAATTTTATGACGCTTCTAAAAACAGGCTGTTTTGGGGCCTTCATGCATATGCATGAGTAGGCGTGTCTGTAGACGCAGACTCCACACAACAGCTGATCACAATTTTCTTTTGCTATCCACACACTCTTGTTATTGTTTTCAGCCAAAAAACTGCACATTACAGTAAAACACATGGCCATTTAAGCAGCTTGTTTTATCAGTGAGGTAGTTTGAGAGGGAGGAACTCACATTCTTATAGGGAGCCAGGATTGTCAGGAGGAGGAGGAGTTTCCACCTTTTGATGTCATAAGGGGGCAAAAATCCAACTAGCTTCATTGGAGCTGACTTTTTACAAATTGTGGAATAACAAGGGAGGGAGGAAACAGAACTTTTTCAACTTTGGCCCTCTGAATGAGGCTAAAGGGATTTATACCACTGTAGCAAAACCATTATAAAGTGATTTTTTTCATAATACTGCCCCTTTAGGCTGTAAAATACAATATATTCCATGTGATCAATAACCTGCCCTCCTACTGCAGATGTGCTTTCAATCCGATGCTACAATTTATTCATTACAACTGTGGTATTTACATTTAAAAAAATTTGGAGGCTCAGGGGCTGTATACATGGATGAATCTTTCTCTTTAGGAAACGTATGAGGTCACTCTCCAGAGCTTGTTTTCTACATTTAGGCAACAAAATATATAAAGATATGCAGATGAAGCAAGTAAATAATGTCCATCTCCTCTGTCTACCTTATTGTTGATCAACTATCTCTACATTTTTTTCATTACATAGAAATATTTGGTACACTTAGTTAAAAATATTGGTTCAAGTCTCGGTGCTTCTTATTCTGTGCATTCGTTTTCTCCAACACTCACAAAGCATGCACAATAAGTTTTTTTTTACACTGTTTTACAGTAAATGTAATATTAGTGATAGTGGATAGTGTGTTAGTGCAAACATGGGAAACTGAAAACAACATGTGGCCCTCAATCTAAGCAGAGCTCCCAAAGTCAACACACAAAATGACAGAAAAATACACTCAACAACAAAAACACACAAATTGACAAGAAATGAACACAAAGGGCCTGTACGAAGCATTTTATAAACACGTTCATAAACCAGGTGATTTCAGCCTGGCTACGTGCACGTTCACATAAAACAGGTGGAGGTTGCAGCGTCAGACCAATCACAAACACGGAGAAACCATGCAGAGCAACTTACATCACAATTGAGGAATAATTCTTTTAAAATCTTTAAAATCCATAATTCAGACCAAAAACAACACTGTTGCTGCAGTAGAATAGGACGGAAGGAATGCAGGAATTATTGTCTGTTATACAAGTTTATATGTGAGTTTATACAACATTATCAGAGAATAAACAGACACTGATCAATTTCACTTTATTAAGGCACGGAGGTATCTCTATCCACCTCATTTTGGGTGCAGTCTGTGGCTCTGATGCTGCGTTCATACAGCTCAGCCTACATCATAAGGTGGACAATATTTGTATTTTATACAGCCTCTATTATCTAACAGGACTGAGGCTCTCTGTGTAGCCACAGCACATGAATAAGTGAATTCATGAATTAATTTATCTGTCAGAGATCACCCAACACATGCAGGCGTTATCAGCTGACTAATGTAGGCCAGTCCATCAGATAGAAATGTATATGTTTCCTATAAGATTTCATGGGTAAAGGAAAGGTTTGAATCGATGCCGAAATATTCTTTCTTTCCTGTCAGCATCACATCAAAAAAGCTCAGCAGAGGATGTACTTCCTGCGGCAGCTGAAGAAGTTCAGTCTGCCAACAAAGATGATGGTGAACTTCTACAGCTCCATCATCCAGTCCATCCTCTGCTCCTCCATCACCATCTGGTACGCTGCAGCTACGGCCAAGGACAAGGCCAGACTGCAGCGTATCATCCACTCTGCTGAGAAGGTCATCGGCTGCAATCTGCCCTCCCTCCAGGACCTGTACGCCTCCAGGATTTTGAGGCGTGCAGGAAAGATTGTGGCCGACCCCTCCCACCCCGGTCATAAACTGTTTCAATCTCTCCCTTCTGGAAGGAGGTTTCAGTCCATCAGGACCAGAACCTCCAGACACAAAAACAGCTTCTTTCCCTCTGCCACCATCCACATGAACACACCCCAAGTCACCCACTGAACCCCCCCCCCCCCCCCCCCACCCGATCACCACCTCCATGATGACATTATCTGCTGCACTGTATATATATATATTTATATTTATCCTTTATTCTCTATCTATCCTTTATTTATCCCTCATCCTTTATATTTATCATTATTATTATTATTATTGTTGCTGGGTTGTTCTTTGTTTTTTTTGTTTTTTGGGATTGGCTCATACTGTATAAACTTTCCCGCCACCTTATTTCTGATAAGTTCTTGCATCCACATATTGACCAATTATAGATATTGCAGTGATAAGCCTGGTAGGATTTGCCCCTGACAAACCTTAAGGCTGAGATACATTGCAAATCTTTCAATCGTTGTACTCAAACTGTGCGACTCATTTGAAGAGTCTGAATGTGCGAAGCTCACGATTCATGTTCTCACACTGTACGGACCAACACTCTGACACAATCTGACTACTCACACTGTATGTCCATACACAACACGTCGGGGTCTTGTTTCTTTGAAATGCAACTTCAAAATTAGAAGAACAAAAAGAACTCTGAAGAAGAAGAAGAAGAAGAAGAAGAAGAAGAAGAAGAAGAAGAAGAAGAAGAAGAAGAAGAAGAAGAAGAAGAACACAAAAGTGGACAGACGCTCGCAAATTTCAGCAAAAATAACTTTAAAAAAGAAAAGACGGCGATGTGATGGACCAGGAACTGGCTGGACAGTTGAGGGCAGTATGGTGCTTCAATTTTACAGTGGTCCAACGGTGTTCGCGCAGTGTGAAACTTTGAAGTAAGCCAATCCATGGCACTGCTTCAACAGTAATACCCTCAAGAGGAGTGACCGGATTTCAACCATTGTTTGATTTCTTTACAACCATAAAATTGCTGATCAGGAGCTGGTTGTGAGGTGTTCATTGCTTCTCGTGACCCCATGTATACTACACCATGCACGACACACAATTTAGCAGAGACTTGGCCCGATCCCAAAATATAAACGCACAAGTCAAAAATTGGCTCAAAATGGGCCAAAGATCGCACAATGTATGCCTGCCTTAGAGAGGGTCACAACCTAAAGACATCCTTAACAGAACTGTGGAAAAAAAAAAACTGTAGCAGATCGGAATGTGCTGAGGAGCAATCATCTGAATCATTCATCAAGTATCTTCAGGAAAAAAAGAAAACAGAAGAAGAAGAAGAAGAAGAAGAAGAAGAAGAAGAAGAAGAAGAAGAAGAAGAAGAAGAAGAAGAAGAAGAAGAAGAAGAAGGCAGCCAGGTGGTGACCCTGGAGGCAGCACTGAGCACAGCCTGCTGCCAAGAGCTGGGATCCTGCCATCCCACAGCCGCTCATGGTCACTCATCACCAACACCACTGCTGTCTGTCTGTCTGTCTCTCTGTCTCTCTCTCTCTCTCTCTCTCTCTCTTTCTCTCTCTCTCTCTTCCACTGCACTCGGCTTGGCAGAAAGGAATTGCAACACACATTGTTGGGAACTTTGCTCAATTATTCACGTCGCTTTCTGAGAATAGATCCCTCGAACAGTACGCACTGTTACATGGGAGCCTGCGAAAATAGAAGCATGCACAAGGGGCAAAAGCTACATATTTTCTGAAAATGATTGACATTTGGTGCATATGAGTACATGCCACTGTAACAGCATTACTAAACAATTGAGAGGAATCAACAACTACAGAAACATCAGGAGAATGATTTATGCACACGTGAAATCTGTGTTTGTGCAAAACCAGACTTCCTGCATGTGATCAGTGTTCATTGTCCCTAAGGGAGCATCTTTGTTACACAACAATGTAGAGTATCAACAAACACGTACATCCAGCATATAGTCATAGCTGTTTCCATAGGCAGCGTTTGTCCTGGTCAGACATTATGTGCCATGAACACCAGAACTGCTTTATTAGCTGTCTCGTGGGTTTGGATCCTCAAACTCCCCCACTCATCAGCAGTGAGTGGCAGGCTGGCTAACCAGCTTTGACACAGGAGAGTCGGGTTGAAGGGAAGCAGCCACGAGAGCAATGTCTTCCTGCCTGCCACGTTGGAGACCGTCAGCAAGTCCTGTCATCCTCCATTTCAGCTCCATTCCAGTGTGCGCTACTGCAGGAAACTAGTGGAAAGCCACCCCAGTTCAGACATTCTGACAAGCCAAAGTAGGCTAGATTAAAGCAGCCATATATCCCTAATCGCCCGTTACATTTAGATATGTTTTAATGCCAACACCAGCTTCTGCATGTTGTGATGGAATGCTGTCAGACATTCTCATTTAGCCTATTCATAAATGTATCTCTTTATTTTAGTGCTCAAATAGGAATCTTAAGCAGGGTATACACACATGGGCTGTGTCCGAACAGTCGCTCCTATCTCCTTTCCTATCCACTGTTCCTTCACCCCCGGAAGTGTTTACGTGGTGGCCATGATAAAGAACGCCCGAGCTCTCTTTAAGCTCAGGAAAAGAGGCTCAATGCTTCCTTGTTTACCTCTTAGGAAATACTGATGCATCCTTTACCAAAGGAGACGAGATAATGCTGACCCACAATTCCTTGAGGCGACAACATTTAAAGGGAAACGCACACCTGTGGGCTGAAAAGTAACGGCAATAACGTCAGTTACAATACAATAATATGCCTTGAACAACTTTAACTAAATATTCTAACCACTTATTATATGTAAGACATATTATCAGATTATAACTGACATAAAACAGACAGTCTGTGGTTCAAGAAAAAGAAATCAGAGAAATTTTTAGCCAGTGAGTGGAAGGTAAGCGTGAGCAACCATTCTCAATGTGACGTTCTTTTAGTTTCACTGTTGTTCCTCATAGCCTGGTAGCGTCTTTTCCTTTGATTCACATTTAAACCTTGTGATTTTTGAGATTATATTAGTGGAAAGTGTTATAAATGTGATTTGAGTCCATTTTCTGAAATTTCATCCACGGGGTAATGGACAAGTGGATAAAGGAGATGGGAGGGTGTGTGTGTGTGTGTGTGTGTGTGTGTGTGTGTGTGTGTGTGTGTGTGTGTGTGTGTGTGTGTGCGTGCGCGTGCGCGTGCGTGCGTCCGTCCGTCCGTGCGTGCGTGCGTGTGTGTGCGTGCCTGCGTGTGTGTGTGCTTGCACGTGTCGATAATCTCAACACCACCGCCGAGCCAGAAATCTCACATGATCAAACAAGATTTGAATCTAATGCTGCATTTCAAGAGACTTGGAACTCAAGATTTTCCAACCTCCTACTTGATAAAGTGACTTGGAACACTACCTAAGGTTGGAGCTTCTACTTTTTCAAAATACGTTGAATATTATATCGCTCAGCTATGTTTGAGATAATTTGATGTACTGCCACTGGACTTAGTTGAACTCGGAGATTGGAATTATTTTTCTTTTATTATTTACAGTCCTTGGTCTGGAAGGGGGAAAATCAGAACAAAAGCAGCCAGATTATCTTTATGTATGTATTCATCTTTAGGTGTTATAAGAGAGTGTTGTGTTTTACCTTCTACTCCGCTGGGCCATTTCTGGTCCGTGGGCTGCATGTTTGACACCCCTGCCTCTGTTTTTAAATCACTTTTATTTAGTTACAAAACTGAAGTGAGTTTTCTTGTTTTGTTTGTTTGTTTGTTTTTTTTGTTGTTGTTTTTTTTTTCTTATAGAATTTATAATATTGTAGATTGTTGATTTAACCCTGTAGGTTGGATTTACAGATAGTCTCTTTTATTTTGCCTGCTCGTGTACCTGTGTGTGATTTTAATTTTTGTATTTTTATGAATTAAATCTGTCAACGATAACTCTCGCAGGAACTTTCCTTTTTGTTCAGAGATTGTTGTATACATTTTTCGAAAGAGCTTTTTATTTTGTGCTGAACTGCTGCTGTGCTGCTAAACTCCCTCACATTTGATATCATTTCTCTGCACAGATGGTTCACAATGACAGATCATCATGCTGAATTAAAGATGTCTGTTTGAATGTTTGCTTACTCACACTCAATCAAAGGGACTGTGACGGCCACAGTAGCTCAGCTGTTTGTTCTTACATGACAATGAGCATGAGTGAGGGCCTGGATGGAATCCAGAAAGCTGCTTCTAAATTAGGAAGGAGTAATTAGTAAATGTCATTTGAGAGGAGTACGGTGAATTAGAAGCCTGCTGGATCATGTCTTTAGGATTGAAGTCTTTTCACAGGCGTCTCTGACTGGGAAGGACAAGGACACCACAGCAGCTGCTCAATCACAGCCACAAAGTTCACAGCGTTAGACTAGGATGGCTGATGCATGAGAAGTTCCCCAAATATCTAAACTCTCAACCACTGATTTTAAGCATAACTGTTGTGGCATTCAGTCAATTTATTTTATTGATTTTTTTTTTTTTTAAATAGAAATATTTGGGAGCATGGGTAACACTGCTGTGCACTCAGCATACAATCTATTGTCATGTCTAATTTCAATTCTTATACTGCACACCTATATTGGGTCTATTTCTCATCCTGTTCTTTAAATTTACGGTCCAGTAATAATCCCACTTTAGAAAGATGGGCGCTCACTCTGGTGTTGTTGAAGATCTGAAAAGTTGTCTTGATGTGTTTTCCTCTCAATTATAATGTTCATTTGTTTATCTTCTAACATGCATTTTCCATTTCTTCAACAGTATAAAGCAGATGTAGACGATGTATGAGGTGGAGGGAAGTGATGCTGTGTTTCAGCCGAAAGTTCTTGAGAGCTCGGAGTGTTTTCATTTTATATTTGCAGCTCTCTCAGAATCTGCTGATTCAGAAACAATATAAAATCCATCTGAGGATCTGGTAAACAATACTTTCAGACTCATTGTTCACTGCTATGTAAATGTTCATGAATCAGAGAGGGTGGATGGAAAGAAGAATAGAATATAATTTATTGTTACATATGTACAGGTACATACATAAAATGTGTTATTTGCATTTAACACATCCCTGAGGAGCAGTGGGCAGCCACGATGTAGCGTCCAGGGAACAGAATTGTTCAGGGAATTGCTTGACGTCTCACACTGAAGGTCCTTGTTGTATTCGAACTGGTGGCCCTCAGGTTATAAGCCTAGTTCCCTAACCAAGGCCACCACTGCAAAACGTCCCAGTCAAGACGCTGCAGCTTGAAGTATTTGGTAGCAGAACATACTTAATATTCACTATATCACACAATATTCAAGCAAATATCTGTCAAGAAATTGTTGGTGTTTTGTGCCAAGGACGACTTGGCCTAGGTCATTACAAGACCAGAAGATAGAAGAAAGTCAACAACCAGAGTAAACGAGATCTTGTGGTGCAGAGGGTAAGAGAAACAGCCAAAGA